>NC_067479.1:97335348-97643473 GCF_947179515.1 Apodemus sylvaticus
ATCTTTTATTACTTTGATACATTTGTTATTTAGTAATCACTGTGCATTCGTACCAACAAAAGTCTCTACTTGGCACTAGGGTTTACTCTTTGTCTATCATATTTCTCTAGAATTTGAAAAAATATATTTATTTCTTCAGTTACAGCATTATTTTTTTCTCAATATTGCTAATGCTGTGACCCTTTAATGAAGCTCCTCATGTCGTGACCTCCCAGCCATAAAATTGTTTTTGCTGCTATTTGGTAGCTGATTTTGTTACTGTTAGGAATTAGTGTAAATACTTTTGGAGATGGAGGTTGGCCAAAGGGGTCACAACCCAGGGGTTGAGAACTTCTATTTTAAAAGATAGTCTTTCTTTTTCTTTTGTTTTTCTTTTCTTTCTATTAGATATTTGCTTTATTTACATTTCAAATGGTATTCCCTTTCCAAGTTACCCCTCCCACGATTTCTTTAACACCCCCCCCCCTGCTGCTCTATTGATCCATCCTCTGTACCTACTCTCCCAGTCCCTGCCTGTCGCCCCTGCCACCCTCTGGCCAGTCTTGTCTTTCCAACTTTACCCTTTCTACAGTGTTATTGTTGGAGTCAGCCAGTATGCCTATGCACATTTGTGTCTTTCTCTTAGTGACACAGCTCCATATCTCATTATGGCTGGATCGTTCATTTGTTTGTTCTTCAGTAACAGGCATTTGAAGAACGTATCACAGTGTATCCATTCACATACTGAAGTATATCTTAGTTGTTTCTAGTTTTTGATGATTATGAATAAAATAGCTACAAACATTGAAAACTCCAGTGAATGATTACTGAATCTCATGGAGGACATGCTAAAACTGTCTGCCAGAGTGACTGCATCATATTTCCTTCCGACCAGAAGTGACTTACTCCTGATTCTCTCTCTCTCTCTCTCTCTCTCTCTCTCTCTCTATATATATATATATATATATATATACACACATATCATATATATATATATACACACACACATATATTATATATTTTTTATTTACATTTCAAATGATTTCCCCTTACCTGGCTCTCCCCCCACCCCCAAAATCCCATAAGCATCTCTTCTACCTCTGTTCCCCAATAAACCCTCTCCTGCTTCCCTGCTCTGGTATTCCCCTACACTGCTGCATCGAGCTTTTCTAGGACCAAGGGCCTCTCCTCCCTTTGGTGTCTAACAAGGCCATCCTCTGCTGCCTATGCAGCTGGAGCCATGGGTAACACCATGTGTACTATCTGGTTGATGTTTTTTTCCTGGGAGCACTGAGAGTACTGTGTGGTTCATATCATTGTTCCTCCTATGGCGCTGCAAACCCCTTCAGCTCCTTGGGTCCTTTCTCTAGGTCCTCCATTGGGGACCCTGTGCTCAGTTCAATGGCTGGCTGAGTTTATCCCCCTCTGTATTTGTCATGCACTAGCAGAGCCTCCCAGGTGACAGCTATATCCGGCTCCAGTCAGCAAGTACTTGTGGGCATCGATAATAGTGTCTGGGTTTCGTAACTGTATATGGGATGGATCACTAGGTAGGGTAGTCTCTGGATGGTCTTTCCCTCAGACTCTGCTCCACACTTTGTTTCTGTATCTCCTTCTGTGGGCATTTTGTTCCCCTTTCTAAGAAGGACCAGAGTATCCATACTTTGTTCTTTCTTCCTTCTTCTTGGGCATCATTTGATATGTGAATTGTGCCTTGGGTATTCCAAGCTTCTGGGCTAATATACACTTATCAGTGAGTGCGTACCATATGTATTCTTTTGTGATTGGGTCTTCAAGACCAGCCTTTTGTTGCTATTGAATACAGTGAAACTGACAGAAGTTATGAACCAAATAGATTTAACTGATATCTATAGAACATTTTATCCTAAAACAAAAGAATATACCTTCTTCTCAGCACCTCATGGTACAGTCTCCAAAACTGACTATATCATCAGTCAATAAACAGGCCTCAACAGATACAAGAAGACTGAAATAATCCCATGCATCCTATCAGATCAACACGGACTAAGGCTGGTCTTCAATAACAACAAAAACAATAGGAAGCCCACATACACGTAGAAGCTGAACAATATTCTACTCAATGATAACTTGGTCAAGGAAGAAATAAAGGAATAAAAGACACTAGAATTTAATGAAAATAAAGCCACAACATATGCAAACTTATGGGAAACAATGAAAGCAGTGGTAAGAGGAAAACTCATAGCTCTGAGTGCCTCTAAAAAGAAACTAGAGAGAGCACACACTAGCAGCTTGACAGCATATCTGAAAGCTCTAGAACAAAAAGAAGCATATACTCCAAAGAGGAATAGAAGGTAGGAAATCATCAAACTCAGGCCTGAAATCAACCAAGTAGAAACAAAAAGAACCATACAAACAATCAACAAAACCAGAAGCTGGTTCTTTGAAAATTCAACAAGATAGGTAAACCCTTAGCCAGACTAACCAGAGGGCACAGAGACAGTATCCAAATCAACAAAATCAGAAATGAAAAGGGAGACATAAAACAGAAACAGGAAATCCAAAAAATCATCAGATCCTACTAGAAAAGCCTATACTCAACAAAACTGGAAAATCTGGATGAATGGATAATTTTCCAGACAGATACCAGGTACCAAAGTTAAATCAGGATCAAATAAACAATCTAAACAGTCCCATAACTCCTAAAGAAATACAGTCATCAATAGTCTTCCAACCAAAATAAGCACAATACCAGATGGGTATAGTGCAGAGTTCTATCAGACCTTGGAAGAAGACCTAATATCAATACTCTTCAAACTATTCCACAAAATAGAAACACAAGGAACACTACCCAATTCATTCTATGAAGCTACGATTATTGGGAGAATTGGATTCTGATGATGCCAAGTAACCTTGGTTTTTGTTGCTTATGTTCTTATGCTTGCCTCCTGCCATGGTTATCTGTAGTGCCACCTGCCCTTACTGCCTCTGACTGGAGCCTGTCCTTCCTGTGATCTCAGAACTCCTCAGAGTTCAGCTGTCTCTGTGATCCTATGATTCCAGAAACTGTGATCCTGAGATCCTGGGTGTGTCAGAGCTCCTGGGTGTCAAGCTGCCTCTGGGGCCCTGGTGTGACCAAGCTCCTGGTGTGACCAAGCTTTTGGGATCCCGGGATCCTGGGCGCGTTAGAGCACCTGGGAGTGGAGCTTCCTCTGGGTGTTGTGGGACTGGCTGTGGAGTTTGCACCCAAGGTCTGCTCAGGGCACTGGCCCAGACTGGAAGGAACCCTTGTCACTGGTTGGGTGGAGTTTTACATGTCTGGGTTCTGCTTGTCCCAGTTACTCCCGGTGTTGGGGCAGATGCTGAGTCCTCCTCACCTCTCTGATCCTATGATCCTGGGCGTGTTAGAGTGCCTGGGAGTGGAGCTTCTACTGGGTGTTATGGCACTGGCTGAGTAGTTTGCGCCCAAGGTCTGCTCAGGGCATAGGCCCAAAAGGGAAGGCTACATTTTAATTTTTTTAAAGGCCACCAAGTTTGTAGTATAGTACTTGTTTTGGAAGCCCTAGGAAACTAACACATATCCTGTACAGGTTTTGGAACTGGGTACCATTTGGGTAGACACAGGAAGAGTGGTGAGGCACATGACATAAAAAAAAGAAGCTCTAGACAAGCTTAACGAGACTTGGTTAGCAATATAGATTTGATTCTGGAAAAGACAAGAGAACCATGTAAAACACACATTTGTTTTGGAAAACATATATATCACCATGATTAGAATTTTATTAGAAACATGGACTTCACGGGTGAGATCTTAAAGCAATGAAAATTACAATAACTGACACTGAAGAAAGTTTAACACCTTGTTAAGAGTGTCAGAAACTTGCCTGGATTGTGCTCCACAGCTGGGTAAATGGTTGAAGAGATGGCTCAGTGGTTAAGAGCATTTGTTGCTCTTGCAGAAGACTTCAGGTTCCCTTCTCAGCATCTGTATAGCAGCTTACAACCATATGTAATTCCAGTTCCAGGGGATCTGGCACATTACAGGCCGAAGACATGCACATAATGCTCGTATATATATTCAAGAAAAATGGTCATATGCATAACAATAAATCTCGAAGCATCCCATATCAACAACAACCACAGAAAAAGAAGAGAAGGCGGTGGCAACAGCTGAGGAGCTTCAGCACTGACATTGAACAGCTGACAGGCTAAACTGCAAAGTGGCGTGATCAGAGTGGCCAGTGGCTTTACAACTGAAGAAGCAGCCAAGGAGTGGAGAGTGACAGACTGACTGAGACACAGAAGTGGTAGTGTGACTGGCTGAAGCTCAAACAACTGCAGGAGAGAGCCATGGGAATTGCTGGAGGCCTTTACAGCAACAGTGGAGTTGCAGGAGTGGCCAAACAGAACAAAACAAAATCAGTATAGCAAAGCAGTGGCAGCAGAAGGAGCATTGCAGAGATGGCTCTTGTAGTCATGGCCTAAAGGGCTATGATGGCTAATCTTGCCTGTGACCTACATCTGGAATCAACTGAAACCCATATAGCTGGGCACATCTGTGACTTTTCTTGATTGGATCATTTGAGGTGGGAAGATCCTCCCCAGATCTTGGCCACACCTTCTGATGGCAGCTTATATAAATGGACAAGGATGCAGGAAGCGTTTGCATTTTACTGGCTTGCCTTTGTCAGCACTAGCCAGTTTATCTGTTCTGTTGCCGAGACATTTCTTCACTGGTATTAGAACCTGCTTCTCAGGATTCTAACATAGCATAAAGCCCAGAAGCTTTCTAAGACTCCAGTGCCAGACTGGGACTCCCAAGACATCCAGTTTCATAGACTGAAGAACTACTGGATCCTTGGCCTTTTTGTTGGAAGACATTGCTGGACTACTTGGACCATAGCCTGTACTAATAAACATATGTATGCACAAACACAAACACACTGTCCCTCCCTTTCTTTCTTCCTTTCTCCCCCCTTCCCTCCTCTCAGCTCTGTTCCTGTAGAGAACCCTGATTAATACATAGGCCACAGGTCTTAAGGCACCCTACACTTTGGCACTAGACACTGTCAAGAGTTGAGTTCTTAGGCCTACACAAAAGCTGTCACACTTGTCACCATAAGGTTAAGAGTCTTGGTGGACTCTTGGACCTGGGTGCACTTGCCCAAGGCTTTCATCAGAGTTGTGTTGCTAACTAGGAGGCACCACCTACTGTTGACCTCAGGTTGTCTGTTGTTGATGCTTACAACTGTCTAATGCCAAGACATTCAGAAGCTTCCCATGAATACACCAGAAGAGCTTTGCCTTTTCTCCGCATGTTTTCTGTGTGTGTAGAACAAAAGCACTCCCACCACCTATCACTGAGCAATTAAGTACTGAGGGACTCATGGATCCGCAGACCTTCTGTTACTTTCCCATCTTCTGTAGATGCTGAAGGTACTGGCTGCTCTCTAGTCCCACCACTTCTTAGGCTTGACTCTTACCATCCCAATAACCCTTTTAGGCAGTTTATCTTGGGGAGAAGAATGTCAATGACATTTTGTTATTTTCTAGACAAGACATCAACTAAGGGCCAGACTTTCATGCAGACATTTTTTCAAATTCACTACCTACCTACCTACCTACCTACTTATCTACCTAACCTACCTACCTACCTACCTACCTACCTACATACATACATACATACATACCTAACAAATTAACTTTACATCCTGATCTCAACTCTCCTCCCACATCCTCCAGCCCTCCCTCCCTCCCTCAGGAAAGGGGAGGCCTCCCATGGATAATAATCCGCCTCAGCATGTAAGTTGTAGTAGGACTAGCACATTTTCTTCTATTATGGCTATGCAAAGCAGCCCAGATGGGAAAGGAATCCAAAGGCAGGCAACAGAGTCAGAGATAGCCCCTGCTCCTGCTGATAGAAATCCCACATGAAGCTGCACAACTGCTACATATACACCGAAGGCCTGGGTCAGTCCCATGCATGCTCTGTTAGATGGTTCAAGTCCCTGTGGGCCATGGGCCTGGTTAGTTGATTCTATAGGTTTTCTTGTGGTGTCCTTGACCTCTCTGGCTCCCTCAAGCCTTTCTCCCCCTCTTCCATAGGATTCCCCAAGCTCTACCTAATGTTTGGCTGTGGGTCTGTGCATCTGTTTCCATCAGTTGTTGAGGGAACTCAACTCTCCGATGACAGTTATGCTAGGTACCTGGGTGCAAATATAGCAGACTATCATTAATTGTCGGGGATGAAATCTCTCTCATGGCATGGGTCTCAAGCTAGGCCAGATATTGATTAGCCATTCCCTCCGTTTCTCAAGCAGATATTTTTCTAAGAGTTGAGTTTCATGTTTACAGTGTCAACTTTTGTTTGTGCTTGTAAGTTCTGTGTGTTTGTTTGTGAGGCTGGCACAATCTCAGGTATAGTGGTTCATCTCTACCCTGTGAATCAGAAGTTATTTGTGGTTGGAGGTAAAGAACTGTGTATTTTAAAATAAAGCACTCATGCAATTAGAGGCGTACTTCTAAAAAAGAGCGCGGGGCAGATGGCCCTGAGGTTCCGAAGGTTGGGAGGAGTCAAGATTGTGGAGTTGCTTTAAAAGGACTATTAAGGCAACAACATCAGTTACAAATTTCAATAAGGGCCGGGTGTGGTGGCTCATGCTTTGAGTCCTAGCACTTGGGAGGCAGAAGAGCTCCGTGAGTTTAAGAATTGTGTAATCAGGGCCCCCTAATCCTTCCCTTCCTCAAACCAAAAAAACAGGAGAGCAACAAAAAGATGTTTTGAGTGACAACTTTTAGTCAGAAAGGACTCAGAGTCTGGCTCACAACTGTTAGTTCCTGAGACAACTTACTAAGCATTGCTGACTTAGGATTCTAATGCTTTTGGAATCTTACATTGTTCGCTGTTGAAAAGGATGGTCACAGTACTTCTCAACAAACTTCATAATGACACAGAAGGATAACAGTTTGCTTTCATATCTGTAATTGGGTCATGACTCTAAACTGTTTCATTAGTAACTTACAGTTGTTTTTATGTGCTTGTTCTTATTTGACCTCAGTTTTATAGAAGTATATTATATTTTTATTGCACTAAAATCACCTTATTGAAATATAAGCACATACAAAAATCTTGGTCTTGTGAATAAATGTGATGTTCTTAATTCCTTTCTAATCTGAATTGTTTTCTCTCTCCTTACATTTTTTTTCTTCGTAGTATAAGACAAACATGTTGATGCTTAGAAGATATGTCAGCCCTTTCTCTGTGCTTCCCTGGTAACCCTCAGCACATACATACCCACACTGCAGAGTACTCAGTAACACGATGAATGCAGACTACCAGTGGGGAATTACTGTCACTGGGAATATTGGCTGTTTTGTTTGTTTGTGACAGGATTTTCTACATCCAGATGGGTCTTCAACTTACAATGTAGCCATAGGATGACCTTGAAGTTCTAATCATACTATTTCTAGCTTCCTAAATACTGAGGATACAGGTGTGTACCATCATCACACATCTGGCTTATGTGGTGTTAGGGATTGAACTCAGTGCTTTATGCAGGCTGGGCAGGCACCCTGACTCCCAAGCTGATCCCTAGCCCTGGCTGCTTTTGTAAGTAGATGAGACATCGTTTATTTTTAAAAGAACCCCAACTAAAGCAAAAACAGTTCTTAAGACACGAGTCATATCAAATAGTACAGCTTTAAAAACTTGTATTGGGAATATCTGTATAGGAAATAAATATTATTTTTGAAGACGAGCATATCTTCAGGTGACTGTAGAGCTCTAGAGTTCATCAGTTTCAGTTCGCGAGGCTTCTTTCCTCTGCTTTCCTGGCTAGTGTAGGCTTCTGAGAGTAGGGCCCTTCAGCACTTTAACAAGTATTTCAAGCAGCATTAGCCCTGGAAGTAACGCCAGGGCAGTGTGCTGAGCATGCCACTCTAAGTAGTAAATGCAGCATCTTTTACCCGGGCTAAAATCCATTCTGAAGAGTTGGTCTTAGCACCTCGACTGAGCAGGGCTAATTCTTTAATTTTCTGCATTATCACATCTCTCCTAAGAGAGAGACCTCGTTTGTATTTGGTCTGGAGGGTGATTTATGATAACCATATTTGGGGTTTTGAATGAGTGAGCTTATGAAGCGTGTGGGAAGCAAAAGTACAAGAATAGCAACTAGCAAAGAGAAGCAGCAGCAAGATGGGCAAGCAGTATCCCCTCAGGTGCAGCCTGCGCAGCCTGAGTCAGCAGAGGCCTGGAAGCCTGGCGGAGAGAAAAAACTAAATAACTCTTTCAAATCAGACACACACAGTAGCCGGCAGAAATGACTGTAGTAACCTCTGTTGGAAATAGCTTACCTTCTAGCTCCCCCTCAAGGGTGCAATACTTTCGATGAACTTAGCTGCATGAAGTCAAAGCTGCTTGTAAAATGAAATCTCCCAGGGGATACCACAGCCTGAAAAAGGACTGTTTTATACAGTAGGAATAGGGCACAGCCTGATCTCCACAGTGATGAGTTGTATGACCTTGTTCTATTCCCGTCCTGCAGCTCAACATAGAACTAAATGTTCCATCAACTCAGTATGAATTTTTGTCTATTCATCCAGTCTCCCTTTTGTTTTTCTCTAGGATTGTCTCTGACTCACTGCACTGGAGTTTGGCAAAAGCATCTCAGTGGGTGTGCTTTTTTGAATGAAATGATCAATGGTAACTTAATTGTCACATTCAATATTGTTTATCTTTATATAGAAAAAGAAACAAAAATTTTATTTTAAAAACTTCCTAGCCATGCTAGAAACTAATTTTGAAAGGCATAAAACATTGAATGCATTTTTTACTTTTGTAGTTTGGAGCTGCTGACTATTGGGTATAAACTAATAAATATTTTACCCTACTTATTCATGAACTAGAGCAATCTAATTTGTGTAAGGAGAACAAATCATTGAATTTGAGTTTTTCCACACATTTATTTGGTGGGCTGTCAGGTATGAGGTAGACCCTGATGTTAAATAAAAAATTAGGTCTTTACTTACCAAGGAATATTTAAAACTTAACAGACAGAATTCCAAGGGAAATTAATTTTGGCTTTAATTAAAAAGAGCTGTTGAACATATTTTTAACTATGTTGTTGGAAGGACGTTATCAGAGGTTCTGAGCACAAAGATCGGCATCTCAGCTCTGCCTCCAGGAGTGCTTCTCAGTGCTCCACACGTGAGTCCTTTACCTCACTATCAGCTGGAAGGCCATCTGTTAGTTTCCTTCTTTATATAAAGATATCTTCTTTCTTCTGTTTAAAAGCAGATTTTCCAAGAAATTAAAAATGTAACTCATAAAATTTGAAATCACATCTAAGATCTTATTAAGCTTATTAATTCCTGAAGGAACCAGAAGGATGACAAAGGTCATTCTGAGAAAGTTTGAAGATCTGGATTCTTAATTGGAATTTTGAACTAAGGTTAGAGTAGGTGTGAGTTACACTTAACACTGGTTAATGATAGCCACAGAAGTAAATTCTGGTCTTTGGTGCTTTATTTTCTATCAGAAAGTATTTGTATCACCACCAAACAAAAATGTACAGGTTACTATACAAGTTCAATAAATCTAGAAGGCTTAGTAGTAAACATCTAAGCAGGTTATAATTTTCCCACATAAATAGTTGTTGGAGTAGTTTGTTATCACAAGACACTAAAAGAACATTCCATCTGTCTTTTTGCCTTATTTCAAATTGTAAGTAATTTTTAATAATGTCTTTTTAAAATGTTTGTATTGAGACATCCACTTTAAATTTGTTTAATTCATTTTTGGACAGCTAATGAAAAAGTATCTCGAAGTTTAAAATCCCAGAATTTGAGCTGCTGAGGCAGGGGCTTTACTTTAAGTTCAAGGTTTCGTCTTGGTTATAGAAAAAATATATGTGTATATGCATGCCTGTGCGTGCATGCGTGTGTGTGTGTGTGTGTGTGTGTGTGTGTGTGTGTGTGTTAGTCATTAGAAAGAAGGTAATAGAATGAAACATCTTATGGGGGCAATAAGACAATGATTAGAAAATAAAGAGCATTCATGTGAGGACTTTTTATAGATTGAATGAACATGAACTCAATGATAGGTTTTGCATCTAATTGTTTTTATTCAGTATTGAATATTATAGATAAGGCATTTAAAGAATTGAGTGCCCTTTGAATGTCAGTGACTGAATTATTAGTAAAAATGTGAAAATCCCAGTTGTCTAACAGAAAACTCTTTGCTTCATGTATTTGATTAGGAGCACTCCAATTGTATGCTGGCCTCTGGATACTGACTAGACCTGCCTGACTCCAGGAACTAAGGCTCAGTATCTGCAGAAGGTTTTTACCCATCTCATTCCGGCTATGGGGACACCATGTCTTCACCCAGGGAGGTTAGAGGAAAAAATGGTAGGTTCTCATGTCTTCTTCACCTAGAGGGGCTTGGGGAGAGGAATCTGTGCCTCTCATGCTGTAGCTGTGAATAGGGAGGGACTGACTGTGGCTTTGTTAGCTTGCAGAGGCCAGGTCTCTGACTCTGGGAACAGCCATCTAAAAAGCCATCATATGCATAGTACCAAGGAGTACATTCAAGTTTGACTTTAAACCATGCAAATAACATTTTTTTTTGCTTATCACAAACCAAGTTTATTATTCAGAATTTGTGAAAACCACACTCCCCCATAAAATCTCAAAGAAGATAATGAAACCAATAACTTTCTCATTAAGCTGTTGTTATTTCTGTTTTTTTTTTTCTTAGATATAAGCTCAGGGTATGCACATTTCTTTATATATTCTATTTTCTATATTCTTTGTTTACAATCCAAAAGCTTTCCCCTTTCCCAGTTCCCCCATTCCCATATGCCCCATAAATCCTCTTCTCTCCATTCATTCTCCTATCTTTCCCCCTCCCTTTTCTGTGTCCTGGTACTCCCCTACAATGCTGGATCAAGCCCTTCCAGGATTAGGGCCCTCTTCTTTCTTCTTCAAGGGAATCATTTGATATGCTAATTGAATCTCCAGTATTCAGTGCTTCAGGTTAATTAATATCCACTTATCAGTGATTGCATTCCATGTGTATTCTTTTGTGATTGCATTACCTCGCTTAGGATGATATTTTTCCAGTTCCATCCATTTGCCTAAAAAATTCATGAATTCATTGTTTTTAATTGCTGAATAGTACTCCATTGTGTATATATACCACATTTTCTGTATCCATTTCTCCATTGAGGGATACCTGGGTTCTTTCCAGCTTCTGGCTATTATAAATAAGGCTGCTATGAACATAGTGGAGCATATGTCCTTATTGCATGCTGGAGAATCCTCTGGATATATGCCCTGGAGAGGTATAGCAGGGTCCTCCGGAAGTGTCATGCCCAGTTTTCTTAGGAACCACCAGACTGATTTCCATAGTGGTTGTACCATCTTACAATCCCACCAGCAGTGAAGGAGTGCTTCTCTTTCTCCACATCCTCGCCAACACCTGCTGTCTCCTGAGTTTTTAACCTTAGCCATTCTGGCTGGTGTGAGGTGAAATCTCAGGGTTGTTTTGATTTGCATTTCCTTAATGGCCAATGATGTTGAGCATTTCTTAAGGTGTTTCTCAGCTATCCGAATTTCTTCAGGTGAAAATTCTTTGTTTAGGTCTGTACCCCATTTTTTATTAGGTTTATTTGGTTCCCTGGGATCTAGCTTCTTGAGTTCTTTGTATATATTGGATATTAGCCCTCTATCAGACTTAGGATTGGTGAAGATCTTTTCCCAATTTGTTGGCTGCCATTTTGTCCTTTTGACAGTGTCTTTTGCCTTACAGAAACTTTGTAATTTTATGAGATCCCACTTGTCAATTCACGATCTTAGAGCATAAGCTATTGGTGTTCTGTTCAGGAACTTTTCCCCTGTGCCCATGTCCTCAAGGCTCTTCCCCAGTTTCTTTTCTATTAGTTTCAGTGTGACTGGTTTTATGTGGAGGTCCTTGATCCACTTGGACTTGAGCTTAGTACAAGAAGATAAGAATGGATCAATTCGCATTCTCCTGCATGCTGACCTCCAGTTGAACCAGCACCATTTGTTGAAAAGGCTATCTTTTTTTCCACTGGATGTTTTCAGCTCCTTTGTCGAAGATCAAGTGACCATAGGTATGTGGATTCATTTCTTGGTCTTCAATTCTATTCCATTGGTCCACTTGCCTGTCACTGTGCCAATACCATGCAGTTTTTAACACTATTGCTATTGCTTGAGGTCTGGGATACTAATTCCCCCAGAAGTTCTTTTACTATAGAGAATAGTTTTAGCTATCCTGGGTTTTTTGTTATTCCAGATAAATTTGAGAATTGCTTTTTCTAACTCTGTGAAGAACTGAGTTGGGATTTTGATGGGGATTGCATTGAATCTGTATATTGCTTTTAGCAAGATGGCCATTTTAACGATATTAATCCTGCCAATCCATGAGCATGGAAGATTTTTCCATTTTTTGAGGTCCTCTTCAATTTCCTTCTTCAGTGACCTGAAGTTCTTCTCATACAGATGTTTTATTTGTTTGGTTAGAGTCACACCAAGATACTTCATATTTTTTGTGGCTATTGTGAAGGGTGTCATTTCCCTAACTTCTTTCTCAGCCTGCTTATCCTTTGAGTATAGGAAGGCAACTGATTTGCTTGAGTTGATTTTATAACCAGCCACTTTGCTGAATTTGTTTATCAGCTGTAGGAGTTCTCTGGTGGAGATTTTTGGGTCACTTAAGTATACTATCATGTCATCTGCAAATAGTGATAATTTTACTTCTTCCTTTCCAATTTGTATCCCTTTGACCTCCTTATGTTGTCTAATTGCTCTAGCTAGAACTTCAAGTACTATATTGAAAAGATATGGAGAGAGAGGGCAGCCTTGTCTAGTCCCTGATTTTAGTGGGATTGCTTCAAGTTTCTCTCCATTTAGTTGGATATTGGCTACCGGTTTGCTGTATATTGCTTTGACTATGTTTAGGTATGGGCCTTGAATTCCTGTTCTTTCCAAGACTTTTAGCATGAAAGGATGCTGAATGTTGTCAAATGCTTTTTCAGCATCTAATGAAATGATAAGGTTTTTTTCTTTGAGTTTGTTTATGCAGTGGATTGCATTGATGGATTTCCTTATATTGAACCATCCCTGCATCCCTGCCATAATTGTGGGTGATTTCAACACTGCACTTTCCTCACTGGACCGATCAGGAAAACAGAAACTAAACAGGGACACAGTGAAACTAATTGAAGCTTTGGACCAATTAGATTTAACACACACACACACACACACACACACACACACACACACACACACACACACACATATAGAACATTTCACCCTAAAGCAAAAGAGTATACCTGTTTCTCAGCACCTCATGGTACTTTCTCCAACATTGAGCATATAATTGGTCACAAGACAGACCTCAACAAATATAAGAAGATCGAAATAATCCCATGCCTCCTATCAGATCACTATGGAGTAAAAGTGGTCTTCAATAGCAACAAAAACAACAGAAAGCCCACATACACATGGAAACTGAACAATACTCTACTCAATGATACCTTGGTCAAGGAAGAAATAAAGAAAGAAATCAAAGACTTTTTAGAATTTAATGAAAATGAAGACACAACATACCCAAATCTATGGGACACAGTGAAAGCAGTGCTAAGAGGAAAACTCATAGCCCTGAGTGCCTCCAAAAAGAAAATGGAGAGAGCATACACTAGCAGCTTAATGACACACCTGAAAGCCCTGGAGCAAAAAGAAGCGAATTCACCCAGGAGGAGTAGAAGGCAGGAAATCATCAAACTCAGGGCTGAAATCAATCAAGTAGAAACTAAGAGAACCAGACAAAGAATCAACAAAACCAGGAACTGGTTCTTTGAGAAAATCAACAAGATAGATAAACCCTTAGCCAGACTAACCAAAGGGCACAGAGACAGTATCCAAATTAACAAAATTAGAAATGAAAAGGGAGATATAACAACAGAAACTGAGGAAATTCAAAAAAGTCATCAGATCTTACTACCAAAGACTATACTCAACACAACTGGAGAATCTGGAGGAAATGGACAATTTCCTAGACAGATACCAAACACCAAAATTAAATCAGGATCAAATAGATCATCTAAACAGGCCCATAACCCCTAAAGAAACAAAAGGGGTCATAGAAAGTCTCCCAACCAAAAAAAGCACGGGACCAGATGGTTTCAGTGCAGAATTCTATCAGACCTTCAAAGAAGACCTAACACCAATACTCTTCAAACTGTTTCACAAAATAGAAACAGAAGGAACTCTACCCAACTTGTTCTACGAAGCCACAATTACACTGATACCAAAACCACACAAAGATCCAACAAAGAAAGAGAACTTCAGGCCAATTTCCCTTATGAATATCGATGCAAAAATACTCAATTAAATTCTTGCCAACCAAATCCAAGAGCACATCAAAACGATCATCCACCACAATCAAGTGGGTATGCACATTTTTAAAGGCCTGGTTCATAGTACAGATGCCACCTATCTCTCAACTGGCCCGTGCTGTCATTTTCTAGCCCTAGTCAGTAGTCTGCCATCGTTTTTTCTGTCCTCCTCTTTTCTCTTTTTTCTCCTCTGGTTTAGTTTTTGTGAGACAGAGTCTTCTATTTAGCTTCGGCCAGCCTCAGACTCACTACGTAATGGCCTGGAACTGTCAGTTCTCTTGCCTCAGCCTACCAAGTACTGGGAGTATGTACTTGTGATACCCTACCAGCTTTGGCCATTGCTTTTAGAATTCCTCTCTTTTATTCTTTTTGGACTCAACTTCTGTTCCCTTTTGTACTGTTTTTGTCCACACTACCCTTCAATTCTGGGTATGGGCTCCCTTCCCAGTGCTTTGTACACTGAGAGAAAAGCACCATAATCAAGCCAATGAACATATCCAGTACTTTATATAACTAGTATTTAGTTTTGTTGTGTAGTAAGAATGGTTAAGGTCTGCACTTGTAGTACATTTCCAGCTACAGTATAATTATAGAAATTTGCCCCTCAGGATTTATTCATTTATGTAAGTAATACTTTGTATCCTTTTACCAACAACACCCTACTTGTCTCTGGTAATTGCCTTTCTACTGTCTGCTTCGGTGCATGTGATTTTGTATTCCATTTATAGTTGAGATAATGTAGTTTTGTCTTTCTGTAGCTGACTTATTTTACTTAGCATGATGCCCTCTAGGTTTATCTATGTTGTTATAAATGGCAGAATTTCCTTCTATTTATGATGACTATTGAATGTTATCCATGTTTATAGGATTGCATGATATCCATGTTTCTTTTTTGACAGGCAGTTAAGTTGGTTCCACATCTTGGCTTCTGAGAGTCATGTTGCAGGGATCAGGGAATGCATGTGTTCTTTTAAGATATTCAACCCACTTACTTTGAGAGTCACATACTTAGCAGTGGGACTTCTGGACTTTCTGATAGTTCTAAGGTTTGCATGGAAACACTATACTGTTTCAATAACAGATGTCTTCCTATTTGTAACCTCACAGATAACAGCATATAACGAAGGCTTTATAGCATCCCTGTCAGCACTGGTTCTCTTCTGACATTTTGGTAGCAGTAGTCTTAACAGGTGTGTAGTCACACTCATGGTGCTTTTGACTTCGATTTTCTTACCACTGACATTAAGCACCTTCACAAACGTCTAGTCAACATGTGTATTTCTTCCTTGGATAAATGTTTAGCCCTTTACTCATTTTAGAATCAGGTTGTCTTTCTTCCTTTTGAGTTGCCCGAATTCCTTATGTACTTTGGATATTACCCCTTATTAGAGATGCTTTAAATATCTCCTCCTTTTCTAGGTTTCCTCACTCTCTGTTGTTTCTTTTGCCTTGCAGGTACTTTAATTTGATGCATGCTTCTTTTTACTGCTGTTACTTTTACTTTCACTGTCATATTAAAAACGCATTATTCAAACCAGTTCCAAGAGTTTTTTTCTCCAGTGGTCTTATAGTCTTGGTCTTATATTTATAAATTTTGATAATTTGTTCTTAATTTGGGTTAGGGATATAGTGTTATTTTTCTGAATGTGGATCTCAGTTTTCCTAAAATCAGTTACAAGATTAGCCTTTTTAAAATGTTGACTAGTATTATTTTTCTTAGCATTTCATTCATGAGCACTATATATTATTTCTACCCCTACCCTTTTCAATTTCAACTCTTCTTGAATCTGTCTTCCCTCTCAAGTTCATGACCTCTCTCTCTCTCTCTCTCTCTCTCTCTCTCACACACACACACACACACACACACACACACACAGTCTCAGTCAGGGCTTTTGTTGCTGTGCTAAAGCACCATGACCATCGGTTTTTGTTAGTGTTACTAGTGCTGTGATAAAACCTGTGATCAAATCAACTTGGGGAGGAAAGGGTTTATTTAGCTCATGCTTCCACATCACTGATCATCATCAAAGGAAGTGAGGACAAGAACTCATACAGGGCAGGAACCTGGAGGCAGGAGTTGATGCAGAGGCCATGGAGGGTGCTGCTTACTGGCTTGCTCCTCATAGCTTGCTCAAACTGCTTTTTTATAGACCCCAGTACCATCAGCCCAGAGTTGGCACCACGAAGAATGGGCTGGGCCTCCTATATCAGTCATTACTTTAAAAATTTCTCTACAGGCCAACCTAGTAGAGGCATTTCTTTTCATTTGGAGTTGTTCTTCCCATATAATTCTAGCTTGTGTCAATTTGGCCAAAAATCCTTCAGGACATACCCAGCCAACCACCCTTCTGAGCCTATTTAATCTTGTTTCTATGTACATGTATTTAGGGATGACCACTTAGGATTAGGTAATTTGTCAGAGAGCTCATCCCTGGAGAAGACTGATTCTCCTCTCAGCAGCAATGTCATTGGGAATTGACAACAGAGGAATCTAAGGCTGGGACAGACATGATGCCAGTTTCATTTAGGTATAAATGTTGTTGAGATTTCATGGATGCAACTATACTGACTTGACTTTCATGTCTAGAAGGCACTATCTAGCACAAGCTATCCTGATTATCTGGCTCTTACTATCTTTCAACTTCCTCTTCTATAATGTTCTCTGAGCCTTAGGTATATGGTTGTATTGCACAAAATGGAGCTGGGTGACCTGACCTTACTTATTCTCAACGTTGGACCAAATGACCAAATGTTGATTTCTGTAGTAGCCTTTATCTGCTGCAAAAGAAGCTTCTTTGGTGAGGGGTGAGAGCTATGCTTAACTGTGGGCATAGGATACATGCTCAGAATAGTTAGAAATTGTACTAGTTTAGGAAAATGGCAGTAGTAGCTTCTCCTCTATAGTTTTTGGCCTTTCTATCCATGAGTGGTTGGTTAGGTGTACTGTGTCAGGCATGAGAGACTATCCTCTTCTTTATTATTTGTTTTTGGACCCCTTGAGAAAGGTCAGTTGAAAGTCAAAGTGTGGATTTATTTTTGAGTTGTACATTTTGTTCTATTAGCCCATGCATATGTTTTTATGCTGGCAACATACTGTTTTGATTATCACAGCTATAGCTTTGTAACGTCCTTTGAAATTAGGAAGTATATTGGATTTAGATTTTTCTTGCTGCTTAAGATTGCTTGGTCTTTCCAGGACCCTTTGTAATGATTGCCTCAGAGTTTCAGTTGAGGACAGCTCACTCCCGACTTTGCAGCTCGAGCTCTTGAAGTCCTTCCTGGTCCCTTCATACTCAGACAGACCAGGTGGCCGCTTCCTTTCTCTTGGTGATTGGCTTAGCACATGGGTTATTCTCAGCTTTCCCTTTAGTATAGACTGCTATAGACCACATCTTGATAATTATAGCTTTCATTGTAGATACACAGGTTTGGGAAGCTTGAAATAGGGTGTCTGGATGATTTTACTGTTGCTGTATCATTTTCCAGGACAGATAGAAGTACTTTACCACCAATATGCCCTTAAACTGTGAAACCCACCAGCAGTTGTGCAATCATAGCAAAAATAAATATTACTAATTTGATGTAAAATTGCCACTCTGCGTTTCTTTTTGTTTTTATTTCTCAGATATCTAGGAATATTTTGCTGTATTTGTTTTAGCTCCATCTTTTTGGGATATTCTTTCTCTAGTATGTGTCAATGACTGTCCTGAAACTCACTGTGTAGAACAGGCTAACCACAACTCACAGATATACTCCTGCTTCATGGACTCTGAAATACAGAATAACTTTATTTTATAGCTGTCAATGTGTAGGTTCTATAGGTTGTTTATACTTAAAATTTCCCTGAAGAATATTTTATTAAATAATATGGCAATTAAGAAAAAAGGAATTGCTTAGAAATCAGCATCATAAGTATATTATTAAGAAACAAAATACTATTTGATGCTGGTTTTTCAAAGCAAGGGGAAGAACTTAATGCATGTGTTACATATAAGATGATTTGAAAAGGAGGTGAGTTTCTCTAATAGACTTGACTTTTCTCACTAGCATTTCAGCTTCTGTTAGTGCTTCTCCTTTGATCAAGTCTTTGTTTCTTTTGTTCAGGAAGAGCTAATGATAAAGATGTGGATGATTCAGAAGACCTGAGTCACCGGAAGTCTTTGCCTTCATCAAGTCAGAAAAAGACACCTACAAAACCGGTAAAATGAAAGGGGCAGGCTTTCTGCTAACTGCTGGTGGAAGTTCTTAGACCATTGACTCAGCTATTTTAGGAATAAGTATATATTTACTTTTTCTTACCACAGTTACTTCTTATTAAAAAGAATACTTTTGATACTAAAAATGACCAAAATAGGAATTGAAAACATTAGAGGCTTTTCTTTTTGCCAATCTAAAGGAAACTTCTTTCATTACTACTCTAGACATTTTGTGTTACTAACAGGTACAAAATAAAAATCTCATGCAGTATGAAGAACACTTAGATTTATTGATGATGTTTTTATTGATTAAAACCATATGGCATAATGTCTTCCAATTATGAAAAGGCAAACTTGTAAGTAATCCTTAGCAGACACCATTTCTTTAGAAGCTGCTCAAGGATACAGCCAAGTTGGGAAGTATATGTTTGAGGTATAGGTGCTTTGTGCAGGGTCTTTCAGGAGGGCTGAGGCTTGTGCTTGTCTTATAGCCCTCCTCTCTCAGCTGGGATCACATGTGTGTAGCGTGCCCAGTTGCATTTTCTTTTTCTCTTACCCAGTTGGCTGGAGCTTGGGGACTTAGCTGCTGCTTCACTCACTTCCATCTCCTAAGAGGCACAGCAAGAAGTCTACTATGAGGAAGCTCTTCACACTTCCCTGACTGAACTTTTGTCTCCACCTAAGACTGGCAAGAGTGTTGCTTTAAAGAATGGTGTGGCTTGGTTGTGGTCTCCTGGAAGTCTTGTCTACCCTTCTGTTATGTGTGTGGTCGACACGTCCATGTTATCACCACATCTGGCTTGGAATCTCTAGGTTAGGGTCATGTTTGACTGTTAGCCAGGAGAATGAGTTTTTTCTTCAATAAAGATGATATGAAAGTGAGCAACTTCACAGAATGTCCCAAGGAGCTTCCTTTTTTATTAACACTTATTAATTATAGACAGTAATGGGTTTCATTATGACATTTGATCATGTTCTATCCCTAGGCCTTTTTCACAAGTTGAAAGCTTAGCTGGGTGGGGTCTTTCTGAGGCACTCTTCTCATTGTTGGGTGCAGATTGGGTGTCTCCTAAACAACACCCATCTCCTTAGCAATTACATTCTCTTTTCTGCTTCATGCCTTGGGGCAGCATTACGTTTACTGGTGCTTCTTTTCCCTCCCAAACTGTACATTTGTGTTTTTCTCTGGCCTACTTGCTCTTGCTCTTTATCGTC
Source organism: Apodemus sylvaticus (assembly GCF_947179515.1). Classification (NCBI taxonomy): domain Eukaryota; kingdom Metazoa; phylum Chordata; class Mammalia; order Rodentia; family Muridae; genus Apodemus; species Apodemus sylvaticus. The sequence goes on from NC_067479.1 coordinate 97,355,138, forward strand.
ACTAATAACCATTCCACAGGTTCAATGCCATGCAGACTTGAAATTTCCCTGGGCAAATAGACCAGTCCTTTACTTTTTAATTTAGTCTTAGGTAAGGTCTCAGACATGGGCAGAAGACTGCTAGATTCGTGGCCCAACTATCCCAGGAGTGTCCTTTAGCCCAGCTGCTCAGATAGTCTGTTCCTTGAGCTTGGTCTTTACCCTCTGCATTACTCTCAGTGCTGCTCTATTTCAGGCTCCTACTAACACAGCCTGTTAATCTCTGTTTACAGCATTGAACTGCTCTTCTAGTCCAAAGTTTCAAAGTTGTCCACATTCTTCCAAAAACTAACAAGGTCCTGTCAAGTTCTTCACAGAAACACCCCACTGATGTATAAGTTACCATTTTGTTGCTGTGATAAAATATTATAGTCAAATGCAACTTAGGGAAATAATTTTGGTGTATAGTTTTAGAAGGATATACACCTATAATTGTGGTAAAGACAGAAGTTCAGGGAGCCAAGAGATCATTATCAACTGCACAACAGGAAACAAACTGGATATAGGGTGACATCATACTCTCAAAGTCTACTGCCAGTAGTGTACTTCGTCTAGCAAGCTCCATGTCCCAAAAGTTCCATGACTTTCTTAAATAGCAACACTAACTGGGGACCAAGTGTTCAGATACATGAGCCTATGGGGCACTTGTCATCCAAGCCATCATTTTGGCAACTGTTTAACTACTTACAGATCTTCATGGAGTGGTAAGACCTTGTGAAACGCATGGTCCTAGTTCAGGTTAACTTCCTAAACTCCTCTGGGAAGAGTGAGTCTTGTTATAACCCCCTCCCCTCATGACAGGATACTGAGTGTCCAGTCTTGTGCAAGTTGTCATAGGTGCTGTGAGTTCAAAAGTGCCATGTCTATGTCATGTCCCGGAGGCAGTGTTCCATGTTACTCTCCAAGCCCCATTGTGATATAAATTCCCATTTATGGCTAAACATTCAACAGTAACTTACTCTTAACACTTTGATCTATGATGAATCTTTGTTGTTTTTACTGCCTGTTACAAAAAGAAGCTTCCCTGACCAAACACAACAGCATATAGGGATAAACTAATATATGGGAACAAACACAGCTATTGAGAAGGTAATTTGATGAACACATTTGACATTTGTCAAAACAGTAGTTTTAGCTTTCCTACTAGGATTTATGACATTTCCAGTCACAGGCTTTTGACCATATTTTTGAAAATAGGATTTACTCCCATAGAATAGGCTTTAGTTCTAATCAGACAGTGGTTAGCTAACCCCAGAACAGACTTGCCACTATTGTACCAGTAGACAGACACATCTTTCCTGACTAGTCAGAAGTATAGCATGCAGTGTCTGTGACTCAGCAAGATTACTGATACCCCCTTATCATCCCAGTGTTACACTTTCTTTTTTAGCACAATGAGGACTAGCCAGCTTCTATCTCAGTTAGAGCTTGATTTCTGTCTATTATAACCAGAGCATTTAGTGTCTTCAGCAAAAGGATTTACCCTCCTAGAGTTGGCAGTGAGCAGCCAACCACAGTGGCAATTGCCTATATTGTTTCAGAGGTCTTAGGGACTTCCCGAATAACAACTTTTAGGGAATAGCTCAGCCCTGGCGCTGGGATCCTCATTCAGTAACTGTGGTTTCTGGGATCAGTTCTAGCCACCCATACAGACTACTTCTGTTCAAACTCTTGATATTTTAAAATATTTTATTTTAAAATTAACTTTATGTAACCTTGTTTGCTTCCTGTGTACGTTTTATTTTTAAACAGTATCTCCTTCTGTAGCATAGGCTGACTCTGAACACATGATTCTCCTGCCTCTGTCTCCTATATACTAGAACTGTAGGCATGGACCATGTTCAACTTGGTTCCTTTATAAATTGGAATATATTTTGTGACTCAGTTTTTGTTTATTTTGTCAAGATTTATGGCATCATAGGAAGAATTTTGATATGTTTCCCACTTCTAAATAGTATCTCAGGACATTCCTGGATGGCTTCTGGAATATGTAAGGGGAAATTAACTAATTTTACCAGAATTTACTTAACTTATATTTCATAAGACAACTTGATACTATAACTACTCACTTTCCTTTGGAATATGATGTCTCTTAGGAATTGTATTATTTTTTTTTTTTTTTTTATCTTTAACTTATTGTGTTTTTTCACTACACACATATGGTATCTTTCTCCTTTTTTTTTTTTTTTTTTGTCTTTTTTTTTTATTTGATATAATTTATTTACATTTCAAATGATTTCCCCTTTTCTAGCCCCCCCCCCACTCCCCGAAAGTCCCGTAAGCCCCCTTCTCTTCCCCTGTTCTCCCTCCCACCCCTTCCCAGTTCCCCGTTCTGGTTTTGCCAAATACTGTTTCACTGAGTCTTTCCAGAACCAGGGACCACTCCTGCTTTCTTCTTGTATCTCATTTGATGTGTGGATTATGTTTTGGGTATTCCAGTTTTCTAGGTTAATAACCACTTATTAGTGAGTGCATACCATGATTCACCTTTTGAGTCTGGGTTAACTCACTTAGTATGATGTTCTCTAGCTCCATCCATTTGCCTAAGAATTTCATGAATTCATTGTTTCTAATGGCTGAATAGTACTCCATTGTGTAGATATACCACATTTTTTGTATCCACTCTTCTGTTGAGGGATACCTGTGTTCTTTCCAGCATCTGGCAATTATAAATAGGGCTGCTATGAACATAGTAGAGCATGTATCCTTATTACATGGTGGGGAATCCTCTGGGTATATGCCCAGGAGTGGTATAGCAGGATCTTCTGGAAGTGAGGTGCCCAGTTTTCGGAGGAACCGCCAGACTGCTTTCCAGAGTGGTTGTACCAATTTGCAACCCCACCAGCAGTGGAGGAGTGTTCCTCTTTCTCCGCACCCTCTCCAACACCTGCTGTCTCCTGAATTTTTAATCTTAGCCATTCTGACTGGTGTAAGATGAAATCTTAGGGTTGTTTTGATTTGCATTTCCCTAATGACTAATGAAGTGGAGCATTTTTTAAGATGCTTCTCCGCCATCCGAAGTTCTTCAGGTGAGAATTCTTTGTTTAACTCTGTACCCCATTTTTTAATAGGGTTGTTCGGTTTTCTGGAGTCTAACTTCTTGAGTTCTTTATATATATTGGATATTAGCCCTCTATCTGATGTAGGATTGGTGAAGATCTTTTCCCAATTTGTTGGTTGCCGATCTGTCCTCTTGATGGTGTCCTTTGCCTTACAGAAACTCTGTAACCTTATGAGGTCCCATTTGTCAATTCTTGCTCTTAGAGCATACGCTATTGGTGTTCTGTTCAGAAACTTTCTCCCTGTACCGATGTCCTCAAGGGTCTTCCCCAGTTTCTTTTCTATTAGCTTCAGAGTGTCTGGCTTTATGTGGAGGTCCTTGATCCATTTGGATTTGAGCTTAGTACAAGGAGACAAGGATGGATCAATTCGCATTCTTCTGCATGCTGACCTCCAGTTGAACCAGCACCATTTGTTGAAAAGGCTATCTTTTTTCCATTGGATGTTTTCAGCCTCTTTGTCGAGGATCAAGTGGCCATAGGTGTGTGGGTTCATTTCTGGATCTTCAATCCTGTTCCATTGATCCTCCTGCCTGTCACTGTACCAATACCATGCAGTTTTTAACACTATTGCTCTGTAGTATTGCTTGAGGTCAGGGATACTGATTCCCCCAGATTTTCTTTTGTTGCTGAGAATAGTTTTAGCTATCCTGGGTTTTTTGTTGTTCCAGATGAATTTGATAATTGCTCTTTCTAACTCTGTGAAGAATTGAGTTGGGATTTTGATGGGTATTGCATTGAATCTGTATAGTGCTTTAGGCAAAATGGCCATTTTAACTATATTGATTCTACCGATCCATGAGCATGGGAGGTTTTCCCATTTTTTGAGGTCTTCTTCCATTTCCTTCTTCAGAGTCTTGAAGTTCTTGTCATACAGATCTTTCGCATGTTTGGTAAGAGTCACCCCAAGATATTTTATACTGTTTGTGGCTATTGTGAAGGGGGTCATTTCCCTAATTTCTTTCTCAGCCTGCTTATCCTTTGAGTATAGGAAGGCCACTGATTTGCTTGAGTTGATTTTGTAACCTGCCACTTTGCTGAAGTTGTTTATCAGGTGTAGGAGCTCTCTAGTGGAGTTCTTTGGGTCACTTAGGTAGACGATCATGTCGTCTGCAAATAATGATAGTTTGACTTCCTCCTTTCCAATTTGTATCCCTTTGACCTCCTTATGTTGTCGAATTGCCCGAGCTAGTACCTCAAGTACAATATTGAAAAGATAAGGAGAAAGGGGGCAGCCTTGTCTGGTCCCTGATTTCAGTGGGATTGCTTCAAGTTTCTCTCCGTTTAGTTTGATGCTGGCTACCGGTTTGCTGTATATTGCTTTTACTATGTTTAGGTATGGGCCTTGAATTCCTGTTCTCTCCAAGACTTTAAGCATGAAAGGATGCTGAATTTTGTCAAATGCTTTTTCAGCATCCAATGAAATGACCATATGATTTTGTTCTTTGAGTTTGTTTATGTAGTGGATTGTATTGATGGATTTCCGTATATTGAACCAACCCTGCATTCCCGGGATAAAGCCTACTTGATCATGGTGGATGATCGTTTTGATGTGTTCTTGGATTCGGTTGGCAAGAATTTTGTTGAGTATTTTTGCATCGATGTTCATAAGGGAAATTGGTCTGAAGTTCTCTTTCTTTGTTGGATCTTTGTGTGGCTTTGGTATCAGCGTAATTGTGGCTTCGTAGAAGGAATTGGGTAGTGTTCCTTCTGTTTCTATTTTGTGGAATAGTTTGAAGAGTATTGGTGTTAACTCTTCTTTGAAGGTCTGGTAGAATTCTGCACTGAAACCATCTGGTCCTGTGCTTTTTTTGGTTGGAAGACTTTCTATGACTCCTTCTATTTCTTTAGGCTTTATGGGACTGTTTAGATGGTCTAGTTGGTCCTGATTTAATTTTGGTATTTGGTATCTGTCAAGGAAATTGTCCATTTCCTCCAGATTCTCCAGTTGTGTTGAGTACAGGCTCTTGTAGTAGGATCTGATGATTTTTTGGATTTCCTCAGTTTCCGTTGTTATGTCTCCCTTTTCATTTCTAAGTTTGTTAATTTGGATACTTTCTCTGTGCCCTTTGGTCAGTCTGGCTAAGGGTTTATCTATCTTGTTGATTTTCTCAAAGAACCAGCTCCTAGTTTTGTTGATTTTTTGTATGGTTCTCTTTGTTTCTACTTGATTGATTTCGGCCCTGAGTTTGATGATTTCCTGCCTTCTACTCCTCCTGGGTGAAATAGCTTCTTTTTGTTCTAGGGCTTTCAGGTGTGTCATTAAGTTGGTAATGTATGCTCTCTCCATTTTCTTTTTGGAGGCACTCAGGGCTATGAGTTTTCCTCTTAGCACTGCTTTCATTGTGTCCCATAGATTTGGGTATGTTGTGTTTTCATTTTCATTGTGTTCTAAAAAGTCTTTAATTTCTTTCTTTATTTCTTCCTTGACCAAGGTGTCATTGAGTAGAGTATTGTTCAATCTCCACGTGTTTGTGGGTTTTCTGTTGTTTCTGTTGCTATTGAAGACCACTTTTATTCCATAGTGATCAGATAGGAGGCATGGGATTAGTTCTATCTTTTTATATTTGTTGAGGTCTGTCTTGTGACCAATTATATGGTCGATTTTGGAGAAGGTACCATGAGGTGCTGAAAAAAAGGTATATTCTTTTGTTTTAGGATAGAATGTTCTATATATATCAGTTAAATCTAATTGGTCCAAAGCTTCAATTAGTTTCATTGTGTCCTTGTTTAGTTTCTGTTTTCCTGATCGGTCCATTGAGGAAAGTGCAGTGTTGAAGTCACCAACAATTATTGTGTTAGGTGCAATGTGTGCTTTGAGTTTTAATAAAGTTTCTTTTATGAAAGAGGGTGCCCTTGCATTTGGAGCATAGATGTTCAGGATTGAGAGTTCTTCTTGTTGTATTTTTCCTTTGACCAGCAAGAAGTGTCCCTCAGAGTCTCTTTTGATGACTTTGGGTTGAAAGTCAATTTTATCTGATATTAAAATGGCTACTCCAGCTTGTTTCCTGAGACCATTTGCTTGTAAAATTGTCTTCCAGCCTTTTACTCTAAGGTAGTGTTTGTCTTTGACCCTTAGGTGTGTTTCCTGTAAGCAGCAAAATGTAGGGTCCTGTTTACGTATCCAGTCAGTTAGTCTGTGTCTTTTTATTGGGGCATTGAGTCCATTGATGTTAAGAGATATTAAGGAATAGTGATTGTTACTTCCTATCATTTTTGACGTTATTTTTTAAATTTGATTGCTTAACTTATTTGGGTTTGATGAAAGGTTACTATCTTGCTTTTTTCAGGGTGGAGTTTCCCTCCTTGTATTGGTGTTGTCCTCCTATTATCCTTTTTAGGGCTGGGTTTGTGGATAGATATTGGGTGAACTTGGTTTTGTCGTGAAATATCTTAGTTTCTCCATCTATGGTGATTGAGAGTTTTGCTGGATATAGTAGTTTTGGTTGGCATTTGTGTTCTCTTAGAGTCTGCATGAGATCTGCCCAGGACCTTCTAGCCTTCATAGTCTCAGGTGAAAAGTCTGCTGTGATTCTGATAGGTCTTCCTTTATATGTTACTTGGCCTTTTTCTCTTACTGCCTTTAGTATTCTTTCTTTGTTTAGAACATTTGGTGTTTTGATTATTATGTGACGGGAAGTATTTCTGTTCTGGTCCAGTCTGTTTGGAGTTCTGTAGGCTTCTTGTATATTCATGGGCATCTCTCTCTTTAGGTTAGGGAAGTTTTCTTCCATAATTTTATTGAAGATATTTGCTGGCCCTTTAAGTTGTAAATCTTCACTCTCATCTATGCCTATAATCCTTAGGTTTGGTCTTCTCATTGTGTCCTGGATTTCCTGGATATTTTGGGTTACAAGCTTTTTGCACTTTGCATTTTCTTTAACTGTTGAGTCCATGGTTTCTATGGAATCTTCAGCATCTGAGATTCTTTCTTCTATCTCTTGTATTCTGTTGTTGATATTTGCATCTCTGTCCCCTGATTTCTTCCCAAGGCTTTCTATCTCCAAAGTTGTCTCCCTTTGAGTTTTCTTAGTTGTTTCTACTTCTGATTTTAGATCCTGGATGGTTTTGCTTAGCTCCTTCCCTTGCATGTTTGTGTTTTCCTGTAATTCTTTAAGAGATTTTTGTGTTTCCTCTTTCATGAGCTCAGCCTGTTGACCAAAGTTCTCCTGTATTTCTTTAAGAGATTTTTGTGTTTCGTCTTTCATGACCTCAGCCTGTTGAGCAAAGTTCTCCTGTATTTCTTTAAGTGTTTTTTGCATTTCCTCCTTGTTGGCTTTTGTATTCTCCTGGATTTCTTTCAATGATTTTTGTGTTTCCCTTGCAAGGGCTTCTAACTTTTGATCCATTTTCTCCTCAATGACCTTCATGTGTTCCTGTACCAGCATCATGACCAGTGATTTTAAATCCAAATCTTGTTTTACTGGTGTGATGGGGTATCCAGGACTTGCTGGTAGAGGAGAATTTGGTTCAGATGTTGCCATATTGCCTTGATTTCTGTTAGTGACGTTTCTGCGTTTGCCTTTTGCCATCTAGCTCTCACTGGTGTTACTTGGTCTTGTCAGTGCTGGACTCACCAGTGCAAGCTGCCCCTTCCCCGTTGGCCTCTGGTGCACAGCTTACACTCTGCACTGCCTATAGACAGGGTGCTGTTTTCCAGGCTGTTCAGATCCCAAAGCAGGCACCTGAAGGCTCCCGCTGGGGCCCGCAGGATTTATCGGAGCACACCGACTTTTCCCAGCTGGCCGCCCGGAAGCCCCCACTAGCCTCTTGAGGGACCTGGAGATGTGGCGGCCACCCAGGCTGATCTGAAGCGGAGAGATTTGAGCTGGGGGCTTCTGCCTGAGGCCTTGCCCCAGATTGTGTCTGTGGACCAGGTGGAACCCGTGTGCACCCCCAGGGAGCTCCGAAGGTGAATGTTGCTGTGACCTCCCCTGTGCTCCGCTCACTCCGCTGGGCAGCCGATTTCCCCAACCGGGCTGGCGCACACTAGGTTAGCCTTGTCGCCTGGGCCCTGAGTCCAGGCAAACGCCTGGGAGGCCAAGGTCCGAGCAAAGTTCCCCTAGGGCTATGTCTGTTATTTGGGTCCGCCAGGTGACCCGGATGGCGGGCGTGCGCGTCCGCGCTCCGCGAAAGCACCGGGAGAGTCTGTTGTGCTAATAACCTCCTGGGCTGGTTGACACACAGATGGCCCACCAAGCCGCCCAGTTCTTGGGGTCAGTCCTGTGCCTTTTGGGGCCTAGACCCCCGTTTTGTTAGCCTCAGGCTACGCTTGTTAGCAGTCTCTGCCCTCCCGAGCACTCTGGCTCCTGTAGGCAAAATGGCGGCGCGTGCACCGGCCGGGGCAAAAAAAAAACTCCTGGCTGGGTTGGCGCCCCGATGGCCACTCGAACAGCCCAGGGCCTGGGTGCAGGCCAACGCCCGTCTGGCTCAGACCCCTGCGGTGTTGGGCCTAGGATTATGTTTGTGTACCTCAGTCTGACTGATCTCTGGAGCCCGGGATCAAGATGGCGGTGAGTCTCTCCTGACTGGCGGGCAGCCGAGTTCTGAAGTGGCTTCCGTGCAGCGAAAGGCTCCGCAGAACCGCAGTTGCTTGCCGCCCGGCTGGTCAGCGAAGGTCAGTGGTCGTGGGCGCAGGGCCTAACTGGACCCTGTGTCGCCTTGGTTCCACTGCTGATGGCCCTTCAGCTGGAGCAGCCACTGCTACCGCCGCCGCCGCCGAATTGTATTATTTATAGACTTGCAAATTTGAACTGGAAGATTGTTAAATTTTTTTCTGTTTCTCATTTTAGCTATGAAGAAACTGAGACCTAGGAGGGTGAAGTAATTGGGCCATGACTATATGGCTCTTCAGGAGCAGAGAAAAGACCTTGCTTCCTAATATAACTGTGTGCACTTTGTCCAGAAAAAAAAAACTTAGGCCCCTAGAAAAAAATTACTCAACCTTTTCTTCATTTTGTTGCTAGTTTGATTCTTTGAGCAATTTCCAAAAGGACTGTTCTCTTAATATATATTGTGTTTCTTCTTGTTATTGGTATGTTTGTTAGATTTTTTTTGGGGGGGGCTTGGTATGTTTGTTAGTTAATCTCAGTTCACTCAACCAGAGACGTGATAGAGCCTTCAGTTTGAATGGTAGCCATATAGAATAGTTTGCTGAGTAGTTTACTGAATTTTGATTGTGAAATCTTCAAAAAAATTTAAGATTTATTTATTTTGTTTTATGTATATAAGTATTTTGCATATATACACATACACATGTACAAATACAAATACAGTGTGCATGCTTTCTATCCATGGATGTCAAAGGATGCTGAATTCCCTAGAATAGAACTAGAGTTATAAATGGTTGTGAGCTGCCAGATGGGTGCTGGGAACTGAACCTGGGTTTTTGAAAGGACAACAAGTATTCTTAATCCCTGAGCCATCTTTTACCAGCCACTAGAATAATTTGGCTTTTTAAAAATGTATTGATTTTGAAGTGTGATTTGAAAAGTGTCTTTATGTGATTTTTATCTAATTAAATTCATTGTTGTCTGCCAGTGAGTCAGGTACAATGAGAACGTTGCGAGTGACTGAAAGATGAACGGCCATTTTCCCGTAGGCAGTGCAAGATTTCACGTTGAAGACACATGTAGAGTTACTGAATTTAGATTGTGAGAGTGCTAAAGTAAAGATAAATATAATGCTAAGAACTGTATACTCACAGTGAATAGAATGTCATAAGCACTAACAGAAATTTCTCTTTAGCTTTTAGTAATAACATTTTCCAAACAAAGCAAATTTTTATTGCCTTTAGATAACCTCACTATTCCAAGTATATTGTTAGTATTTACATAGCACTCTATACTCTATTTTGGAAAATTTGGAATTATTTGCCTAAGTCAATATACATTTCAAGTGTCTTTTTGACTTTGGACACTTAACTATGTGATTATGACTTTAATTTTATCATTAAAATCTTATTACTCATAAGCTTATACTGTACCAATCATATTTCTTTTAGCTCTATTTTCCTAAAGTTGTGCCTATAATTTGTTTTCTTTCTCATGCCTATAGGTTTTTGGGAATAAAGTAAATTCAGAGAATGTAAAACCCTCCCACCATCTGTCATTCTCAAATAAGTATGAGCTTGTTTTTCCAGTGCCTTTAGAAAGGTAAAGACAATGTTTAATACGTGAATTTTCTGTTCATTCTCTTCATGCTCTTCATACCTGGCTCTCTAAATGGAAATGGTACTCAATGACTCTTAATATCTGATTATTTTTTATGATGCAATTCTTTCTAAACCTGATTTATCTTTCTTGGGATAGGATATTAACAAGAAAAATAATTTCTCAAAAGATGTAGTATCTGTATTACCTCAGTAGATACAAACCTTTTTGTAAATATGGGTAGAACTCTGAGAGGAGACAGTGTTATTGAAACTACCTCATTTAGTGTGCATTTGGATTCCTTAAACAGTTTATCTGTTTTTGGAAAGAAAATTTTATTTTTAATTAATGGTACTAGTAGAATGGTGAATTCTTAGCACTCTGAAAAAAGAGAACCAGAAGAAAGTAAATTTATTTCCATTTCAAAACAAAAGGACAAGAGTTTTATAAAACTTATTTATCAAATGTCCAATTTTAGGTATTATATATTAAATCAAAATCTGTTTGATTAGACTGTTTCCAGAGAAATTTACCAGTAACATTAGCTATACTCACTGGAATACTACTCCATATAATGTAAATATTTTAAAATGTGTGTGTCTGTGTAAATGTGTGTATCACATTCACAAGTGCATTAAAGGAGCAAAAATATAATGGTTATTCCAAGGTATTTTGAGACCCTATTGTCTCATAATCTCTCTATATTTTTGCCATTCAGATCATAGCTTAATTAGGCAAACACATAAAAAGACAAATGTTTGCACAGTGAATATTATATAGTCAAAGTGCAAAGACTGTGCTATGGAAAGTTTATAACTATTTACAGAAAGAAGTGTTTCACAAACTTTAAAAAAGATGTATTTTATTTTTAGTTATGTGTCTGTGCATGTGTATCTGTGCATGGGTATCTGTGCATGTGTATGCAGGTTTCCATGGAGCCCATAGGTGTCGGATCCTCTGGAGTTGGAATTGCAGGTTGTTGTGGGTACTAGGAAGTAAATTTAGGTCCTCTACAAGAGCACTAAGCACTTTTAATCACTGAGCCATTTCTCCAGCCCCTCATAAGTTTTTTTGAAAAAGAATTAATTTTGGGTTTAGAATTTAAGTAAATAGGAGTACCTAGGAGGTGAAAAGAGTAGAGAAAATTTCAGGTGTGAGAGATGTCTGAGAAAAGTAAGGGTTTGTGAAGATATCTTACTAATGGCAAGAGTGTATGTCAAGAATAAAATGATGTATACGAGTCAGGATGACAGAAAGCTGGAGAGGAAGAGAATTAAATCTAAAGATACAGTGTGCACTGGAGTGAAGGAATGCAGAATGTGTGGATCTAACTTTTTTTTGTCTATTAAAATTAAAATGAAGCACAGTTAGATTCCAGGTTCATTCCTTTGACAGTCTGCCTATCCTCCATCCTATACTTTTCTGTCAGCCCATACCTTGAAAATTACTGAAGGAAAAGTGAGGATGGTTTAGAGTGGTAGGAAATGTGCATCAATAATATGTTTACAGTGGTTACAGAAAAAGGAATAGGAAATAGTAATAAAATAAATTATTCCTACAGAACCAAAGAAAAAGACATGGTTGAAGCATAAAGTTTGTGTAAAAGATGTATAATGATGGTGAAAATAAGCAGCTCTAATATTGTTTGTGTGCAATGAAGAGTCTTTTCTGTATGGCCTTGCAATCATAGTTAATTTTAGGAAGAATTTTTTCTAGACATTGAGAATTAAGTCCAGACATCAAATGAGGAAGATTTGCTAAGTGAGTCTGCAAGCGAAGGTGCAGGGGCCAAGTATATAGACTAAGTCAACTGAGTAGTGAGAACTAGAGAACAGGAAGTGAGTATAGTCAGCTTTAAAATCTTAGTAACAGTTGCCAGCTCGACAGATGGAGAACTGAATTTAGGATATGAGAGAAAATGTAGATAATGAGTTCATTGAAACACAGACAAGTCATAGTTGGATTAATTCCGAACAGGGAGCAGGTATGGAGTGATGAGGAAGTTGATAATCTGTTTGTTTTCAAAGAATAAATCCTGGTTTGTACCTTCTAGGAGTGGGGATTGCTTTTCAGAAAGGAAGGCAATCACATGCTTACATACATAAGACTACATGAGGGGAGTGGTTGGAGTGAGCTAACCTGGGATGGTGGGAGTTGTCTAAGGGTAGAGCAGTGGCTTCTAACTTGGTCTGCAGAGTCCCAGTTCTGCCATTACTTCTTGTTGCCTAGCTAAGGGAGAAGAGAGGATGGGTAGGTGGACTGGTCACAAGGTCTGCAAGCCCAGTGCAGGAGGATCTGCAGTTTGTGATCAGGTGTTAAACTTAGTTACCTTAGAGGTTATCAGAGATCCTTCTCTAAGTATATGTAGTATATATTTTTCTAAATCCCATGGATGCTTTTCTTCTAGTGACAGTGATGAGGCAATGTGGGATGTCAGTGACCTGTCCCGCAGAAACAGGTGGAGCAGCGTGGACACTGAGTCAGCAGGGCCATCAAAGACTGTCTCCCCAGCGCTTTCTGGTAGTAGTAAGCTCTCAAAAGATACGCACAAAGGTATTTTTAGTAAGAAATTAAGAGAGATATGGAAAAAATTTCAACGATTTGTGTATACTTTTTTCTCATATTAAGTTTTCGTTTACAATTATTTTTTTAATTAGTATTTAAAATTATGGATTTCTGCTGGGCAGTGGTGGTGCACGCCTTTAATCCCAGCACTTGGGAGGCAGAGGCAGGCAGATTTCTGAGTTCAAGGCCAGCCTGGACTACAGAGTGAGTTCCAGGACAGCCAGGGCTACACAGAGAAACCCTGTCTCGAAAAAAACAAAAACAACAACAAAAAAAATGGATTTCATTAAGGCATTTCCATAGTTTTACATCGTCCTCCCTGTTGCTGGAATTTCCAACCCCAATAAGCACATATAAAAAACATTTGATCCAGTTACTGTAATTACAAGCTATATGCCTAGATTGGGCAGACCTAACTTATTCCCCAGCTAGAAGACCCCTTGCTAATTGTGGTTTCTCCTGCTCATGTGGTTCTGGGCCATTGCATCTTCCTCTTCTCTGTCCTCTCCCCTTCCCCTCCTCTCCCCATCTACCTGCCCCTACTCTCAAACCTCAAGTCCCACCTTTCCCTTCCACTGCTCTAGCCTTTATTGACCAGTTAAAACACGGAGAAGGTTCACATGAGATCACCTGAGTTCATGATGGACTGCTTGTAGGGGACATCCCCTCTTGAGGAAACAGAATTAATATCAGAATATAAATAACATTAGGCCAACCCACAACACCTCCCTATTGTCCTCCCCACTTCCCTTATACCCCCTCTGCTGATCTCCCCTCTTCGTTCACAATAGCCCTGGTTCTGCTTTCAGGCTGTTATCTATTCTGTTACCTCATCTACCTCTCAAGATCCCTTCATTCCTGTTGCATGACCTATACATACATACTGTAAAAATAAATACACTAGCATTTAATATTTATGAGATCAATTTCTACCCTCTAATCCATTTTATTACCTCCCATCCCACCTCTATCTCTCTCATAGGTCTTTGGCAGTTCTACTGTGAGAGGAGGTTTCTTGTCCCCATTCAATGATAGATTTGTAACAGAGTTGACCCATTGTAACAGTGGACCCAGTACTGTTTCTCTCCCATCCACTTGGAGTACAATCTTAGTTGGACCCTCTTTTCCTATCTGCAGTTGGTCTTCAGCTTCCTACAATAACATTTGCTGTAATTCTCTCAGTTGTTAAGACTTTGGTTTTATGGGTAGCTAAATATTACTCAGGCATTATACATTTTCCAGGGTGGAAATAGCTCCCCTCTTCCAATCCTTTACTACTTGGGAAATGATCCTTTCCTTTCCCAGGTCTTCTAATGAGTACCCGTTAGATATCTGGGACACTGAGTCCGACTGTGCTTTTGACTTCTTAGAATTCTGTATTGTCACAGTGGCCTATGTCACTGTTGTCAATGTACTGCGTGTCCAAGTGCTTCTTTCCCATGTGTGCAGTTCTTGGTTTCTCTCTTTGCCACTAGCTGCTATAAGTGAGATAGTGTTCTAATTCTTGACACTCTTTAGAGGACTCAGTCTTAGACTTTAGATCCTTCGGTTACCCTGTTCTCGGCATGATTTAGTGGGCTTATCAACTTGTATATATAATTAGAATATGAGTGATGTAACAGATAGCTTTCTATATCTTAAGAAAAAATAGAACTTTTAATATAAGTGTGTCTGTAAAATATGAATACATTCCTTTGTAAACATTGTTTTCAAAACAAATAGCTTTGCATATCACAGTTTTTTTCAGCCTTGAAAAATAAAAATACCCTATAGTATGACTGTACTATAATCTATATTATTGACTTCTTGTTGGATATATAGATGTTGTGATAATTATCAGTGGAGTTGAGTCTTCAAGAATACTCTTAGGTTGAATTTGAAAAAGAAAAGGTGTTACTCAGATTTGTACTACTGTAACAATGGTACAAGCTCACAAACTCAGTTTAGTTGCCTAAATAAGCACAAGATACGCAGAATAAAAATTGGGTATCCAAAAGTTTTAAAAGGAAAAGACTGATATTGTAAGCCTTAGAAAAAGCATACACTTACAACCCTCTATCTGGGGCTGTTCTTATTAGTTCTGCCAGCATTCAGACATAATGACCTGTTTTGCTTTATTATGAACTCTGAGTGACCGCTCTTATTTGTGGGGCATGAAATTTGTTTCATTCCACCAAGGACTTTCATGGCTGATTCTCAACATACAAAGGGATTCTTAGAAGAAATATCTTATTTCTAAGTACCTACCTTCTCATTTTAAGTGTAGGACTAAGATTAGACTCTATCAAGGGTTGGCTATTAGGAGCCTTAATGACAAAGAATTAATGTCCTTAAAATATGAAAAATTATATGACAGCAAGTAAAGAACAGCCAATAGACATTGACAGGCACATTATAGAAAAGAAATATGAAAAAGTATTTTAATGTAATTGTTAATCAGGAAAATAAAAATTCAATAACAATGAAATAATGGTATAAACTGTGATGAACAGTATAAACTGCCCTTTTTTTTAATTCGATATATTTTTATTTACATTTCAAATGATTTCCCCTTTTCTAGCCCCCCACTCCCCAAAAGTCCCGTAAGCCCCCTTCTTTTTAAAAAATATCACGTGTTAATGGATGGAGCTAGAGAACATCATACTAAGTGAGGTAACCCAGACTCAAAAGGTGAATCATAGTATGCACTCACTAATAAGTGGTTATTAACCTAGAAAACTGGAATACCCAAAACATAATCCACACATCAAATGAGATACAAGAAGAAAGCAGGAGTGGTCCCTGGTTCTGGAAAGTCTCAGTGAAACGGTATTTGGCAAAACCAGAACGGGGAACTGGGAAGGGGTGGGAGGGAGGACAGGGGAAGAGAAGGGGGCTTACAGGACTTTCGGGGAGTGGGGGGGGCTAGAAAAGGGGAAATCATTTGAAATGTAAATAAATTATATCGAATAAAAAAAAGAATAAATGATTTGTAAGAAAAAAAAAACATAAAAAAAAAAAGAGTCCATCCTGATAAGCATGTGTCATGGCTGAAATAATTTTCAGTTGTTCACAGTGCATTCATATTCTTTGCCAAGAAGAGGAAACAATTCTACATTCTTGATATTCTATAACTTAAAATCCCTTTATTATCTTGTAAAAGAGAAAGGTAATTTATTTTTATTATATATTCATATTGAAGAGGGAGAAAGTCTCATACTTACTATATTTATTTGTGCTGAATATGCCCTAAATAATGACTTTCTCTTTTCTTTTTCACATCAACAAGTCCCTCATTTGATTGCAGTGTGTGTGTGTGTGTGTGTGTGTGTAGTTGTACCTAATTAAATACTTAAATTGATTTTGCAGTAGCACTGCACTCCTTACTACCTACCTCAATGTTCTGGGTTCCCAAATGAAAGACACAGACACAGCACATACACACACACACACACACACACACACACATGCGTGCATGCACAGGGAGTGAGAGAGAGAAAGAGAGAGACAGAGACAGAGACAGAGGGAGACAGAGACATGCCTTTATATTCTGATACACCTAAAATATCTCAATGGCTGGGCCACTTCCTAAACTCTATGTGGCTAATCTACCTCCCTCTAGTATTCCCAAGTTAAATCTGTATTCTATCTTTGCTGCTCTGGTTCCAGTCGGGCAGCCCTCTTGGGGTCACTCTTCCCTGGATCCTACATGGTGGTTATGCTCTCTGTCCCACCCCTTCTCAGGCATAGCATCTTTCCTCTCCTTTTACTAGCATGGCAGGTTTCCTTCCCCTTCCTCCTTCCTCTCTGCCCCAGCCCAGGAATCCTAAAAGTCCCACCTTCGTCTACCCTGCCCAGTCATTGGCTGCCAGCAGTTTTATTTACCAATCAGAACCAACTGGGCAGGGTCTCCCAGTGTCTTACATTGGACGTGCAGATTGTCATTCTCCCACAAACAATTTTGGGGACCCCAAATAATATAAGCAGCATTCAGCCAAACCCATTACATTTCACCCATTTTGTTCATTTAAAAAGGCTCTTTTCTCTCAGATATACGATGAATTTAATTGTAACAAATGTGTAAATTGTAAGGAATTGTCTGCATCTATGATATCCAGTCCATCATATTTGATAAATTAGATAAATTATTTTAATTATTCATTAACTTAAAGAGTTTACAATTCTGTGCCTGAATTATGTTGATTTTTAACTTGTACTACCATCTGAAAACATCCTTTCAAATCTAGATAATCTTCCTTAATGATAAACAACTTAATGATAAACTTAAGTTTGATTGTGAGATTATAACTAGTCTTCAATCCCATCAGAGATCTGAAAATGAATTACATATTATCTGAATATGTAGGAAGCACAAAAATATAGCTTCCAAAACTTAAACAATTTGTAGAGACAACTGTCTGCCTGGAACCCCATATCATTCATAATGTTGGTATATCTGTCTTCAGCCTTCTGGCCCAGAACCATCTGACAGACCTTAAGTGAAGCAGGAATTAGGAAGCCTGGTTTACGCTGTCTTGGCAGAGCTAAGTTGTTGACTATCCTATATCGTGAGTCCTTTCCTGGACAGTATTTTTTGTCTGCAGATGAATTAGGGCAATTGCCCAGTGGCTACCTTGCTACAATTGTAGCTACTCCATATAGAGGTCATTATGCTTAGCATCTTCTTTGAGGTAGGATGGGAATACTCTCAGGAGCAGACATGTCTTTTAGTCAAAAGATCTATTAATAATGAAATTATTTTAAATGCCATATTCTGTGGATTGCTGATGATTTTCAAGACTATCTATATATAGTATATATGAACAGCTAAACCTTGAATACTCTTAGTTATTTATATTTGAATAGTATTTAAAAGACTTTATTATAATTAAATTAGAATTTAATATTACCACGAGTTTACTATCTGGCCCTTAACTTGCATTATTTAATTATCCTAAACAATTTGTAATAGAAGCTATTAGAAGGACTGGATCTAAGCCTTGTATTCTTAAATGAATTGCATAGGCACAATACCTATCTAAGCGTAACAAAATTAATTTTAAATTTTTTATCAATATACAAAAATTTATACCAATGAAAACCTTAGACCTGTAACAATATATAAGTTCTGTACCAATGTAAGAAAATATAACATCAATTCTATATCAAAATGTAAAGATTTCTACCAATATAAGATTATGGCTATAAAATATTTTAAGAATAAATTTAGTACTCCATTTTCATATATATATATATATATATATACATATATATATATATATATATATATATAAAACTTCTTATAATATTACTTTATCCACCTTTTATCCTTTTAATCCTCTTACCAAGAAAGAAAGGATAGAAAAGAAGAAAGGAAACAGAAATTCCCAAGTCTAAGCTCTCTATTTAGTTTCTTCTCTGCCCAAAATTATGACCATTTCCAAATTATCCCTTAAAATAATAGCCTATCTATAATTTATAAAATAACCATAACCAGACACCGAAACCAAAGGAACTGGAATGATAACTCTCCATAGCTTCTTCCTGCTGAATTGGGGAGATGAATTTTTTAAGGGGCAGGAAAGGGTAGGAAAATTGGAAAAATTGGTTAGACTTAAGAAATCTAGCTTTGGCATTTGTTATCCAGTCTCAGTACGCTTAGAAAGTTCAGAGATTGTCTGAAGTTCTGACTAGATCTGTCTGAAAGACTGGGTGAACTGAATTCATAGGGAATTAGCAGCTGTTCTTGAAGCTGTTGTGGAATCAAGTCTCTGGAAGCAGCATCAGGTGAGGCAGAATCAGGCAGGGAGCTGGGACAGCAGGTCATCTCAGCATCCCTGAGGTTGAATCTTGTCAGAGCTGCATCTCGGTGTTTCATTTTCAATTTGAATTTTACAACCATATTTTTTATAAATATATTTGTATGGATTGTGCAAGGTGCACAGATCAGTTAAGGATGAATGTTTTTGCTCCTTGTTTGAGCAGGTAAAAGACAACTGTCTATTTTTTATGAGTTAATTTGATCAATAACCAATTGCAACAAATCTTCATTCATGGCATGTGAAGGACGCCATGATGAATCTTTAGGATTCAGTAATCAACAGGATTTATTGGTAGTTTTAGCTGAAGTTTTGGCTAGAGACATTTTTATGTCTAAACCAGTTTCAGGGCTGTTCCCATGTGGAGGAATTAGCAAATTCTATTACCTGTCCTGTTTGGTCTTCTTGAATTTTTCTTTATAGTCTGTAGCCAAAATCTTCAGGGAGTCTTCCCCATACTATCTGCTCCATATCATTTTGGAAGGAGTCCAAAGCCTTTTCTTCTTTCCTGTTAACACAAATATAGAGCCTCTCTCCCAAAATAGCTGTCCTTTGGTCTGGTAACCTGAAATTGATTGGTTCAAATTTGTAGCCTCTCTTTACCTCTCAATACCACCAAACTTATATCCACCTTCACCTTGATAATCAAAACAACTCAAAGCAGTTAAGGCAATCTTAAACAATTATTAGTATCTATATTATTATTAGACAGGGCTCCTCCTTCCCTGTCTCCTGCATTTGTTCCTTATTTTTTTTTAGATCAAAGGCCTAAATTTTTTTTGTTCAGCTATGCATACTTAAAATAATTAATCAATTTTCATTTATTCCTCCCTTCTGTGAAGATTAATATCTCTGTGGGTATATATAATTATATCACCTTTCTCTTTATCTGAGTTGCATTAATATCTTTTTCTATTTAACTTCAATTGAATTCCCTTTTGTTTACGGTATAAGCCTATTCTCAGGCTAACAATGTGTCATATGCTAGGCTAAGAAATCCCAGAATTCCCACTGAGCCCACATTCACATTCAAAGAACCCAGATGCTTACAATAGCATTGTGTCTTAGGGTTTCTATTCCTGCACAAACATTGTGACCAAGAAGCAAGTTGGGGAGGAAAGGGCTTATTAAACTTACACTTTCCACATTTCTGTTCATCACCAAAGGAAGTCAGGACTGGAACTCAAGCAGGTCAGGAAGCAGGGGCCGATTCAGAGGCCATGGAGGGATGTTGCTTACTGGCTTGCTTCCCCTGGCTTGCTCAGCTTGTTTTGTTACAGAACCCAAGAATACCAGCCCAGGGATGGCACCACCTATAAGGGGCCCTTCCCCCTTGATCACTAATTAAGAGGATGCCCACAGCTGGATCTCATGAAGGCATTTCCTCACCTGAAGCTCCTTTCTCTATGATAACTCCAGCTTGTGTCAGGTTGACACAAAACCAGCCAGCACACGCTGACTTTTTAAATTTCCATTTATTCTATTCTTTTTATTTGATTGCAGGAAGCATGCAGTCTTGCTCTCAGCACCTCTGAGCCTTAAGTTCTCTGAGGCATTTTAGAAGTATTTGAGAAGGCTTCAGACTGGATCCTGAGCCTGCCACCCAGCTTTGTCTGGCTTGGCTTGGTCAGCATGTGTATTCAGGAATCTCCAATTAATTTTTCATTATTTTATTGGTTATTTTATTGATTTACATTTCAAATGCTATCCCCCTTTCCAGCTAAACTCCCTTTCCCCCCTGCTTTTATGACAGTGCTCCCCTACACACTCGCCCCCTCCTGCCTCAGCACCCTAGCATTCCCCTACAATGGGTCATCAAGCCTCCATAGGACCAAAGGTCTCCCCTCCCATTGATGCCAGATAAGGTAATCCTTTGCTACATATACTGCTGGAGCCATGGGTCCCTCCATCCATACTCTTTTGTTGGTGGTTTAGTCCTTGGGAGCTCTGTGGGGTCTGGTTGATTGATATTGTGGTCCTTCTTGTGGGGTTGCTAACACTTTCAGCTCCTTCAGTCCTTCCCCTAACTCCTCCATTGGGGTATTAATTTTCCTCCCAAAACAAAACTTGCTGTAAAGGATGGATTTACTAAATTTACAGGATACAAAATCAACAGGCAAAGCCAATGCACTTTTTAATGCTTTTTTATTCAAGATTGATTAGCTAATAGGCATCTTTAATTGCTTGCATATGAATTTTACAGTTTTCCCTGAATTTTTATATGAAGAAAGCCATTGGGACTTTAGTAGGTATTACATTACCTCTATAAATTGCTTTCTTTGGCATGGATAATGTAGCAATATTGGCTTGTCAAATCCATGCATATAGGAGGTCTTTTTACTTTTCAATGACCTGTTCATTTTTCTTCATCAAGATTTTGTAATTTTTATTGTAGAGATCATCCCACTTCTTTCATTAAGTATATCACTATATACTAGATATTTTATTTTAGCTGACTTGAAATGGCTTTTTTATTGATTTCTTGATCAAAAAGTTTGTTATTATTCTATAAAATTTTATTAGCTTTGCCTGTTGATTTTGTATCCTGTAAATTTAGTAAATCCATCCTTTATAGCAAGTTTTGTTTGGGGAGGAAAATTAATACTTTTTTATATATAAAAACATGCCATCTACTAAGGAGTAATCTCTCACTTCTTCCTTTTTGTCATTTTTCACTGGGTAAGATTGTCAATCCTCTGTTGAATAATGGTATTAAAATGGGTATTAGTTCAACTCATATTTTCTAAGTAAAAATGCTTAGCTTTTCTTCATTCAGTCTATTTGCTGTGGGTTTTAATGTATATCTTTTATTGTGTTAAGGTACATGCCTTCAATTTATTTTAATTTAATTTATTTGGATTTAAATGTTCTGTTTTACCATGAAAGGATGCTGAGTTTTACTAAATGCTTTTTCTGCATCTGTTTAAATTACCAAATGGTTTTTGGCTTTGATATATTACACAACTGGAATCTCTAAGGCTTTTATATTTTTGTTTTTGTCCTTGTTCAATGAAGATCAAAATAGCCTCCCCTGTTAGAATTATATCTCCTCTCATGGTCTGCTTATGCTGCCTCTCACACTGTTGTTACAGAAGTTTATAAAGATCGGTAGAACAATTTATTTGGCTGTCCATCCACCCAATAGTCTCTCCCTTCTCTCACTCAAAAAGTTTTCTAAAGATATCCCAAGATAGTTCAGTATAATGTGAGCTACACAAGGATGCTCAGGGTCTTGGGAATGGTCATCGTCTTCTTTTGTTTAATTGATTTTATATCTTTTTATTAGTAGTAAGTTAATTTTAGTAACTTACTTTCTGTTCACAGTGTTTTCTTAGGAAAGAGATTTTTGAGACCATCAGTATTTTGCCTTAAAATTGTGAAACTTGTAAAGTATATTCTATTATAAACTTCTAGACTTATTTCATTTTTTGACACTTAGATGATAGTTTCAGACACTTCCAGCTTATACTGACCATGTGACTCAAAGGTCATTGTAAAATGATGGATTCCATATGTGCTTTTTGATAAAGAACGCACTTGTCTATTATTGTGTGTTGGTATATATCCTTTATTCTGTCTTATTAGTTATATACTTAGGCCGTCTCTCTTTTGATGTGTTTCAGGTTGTTTGGTCTTTACTTGTAGAGTGATACATGTATTGGAATCTACATGTACTCTCATACAGACTCTAGGGCCTTCTAAATACTGATTCCATGGTGGACAAAAAGCCTTGTCTTTTTTTTTTTAATTCACAATGTTAAGCATCCTTGCCATGGCGTAGTTGGCAAGCCACACAACGTGCTCATAGTACGACTGAATATGCTTCAGTCTACTTTATGTCTAATAACTCTGAGTGGATCTTGTCAACAAATGACAGATTTTTATAACTTCAAGGTACATAGCATTTTTTTTGAAAATGATAGTCTGTTTAAATGTAACAGACTCTTATGGAAAAGTAAACTTCTGGTAAAGTTTAAATCTTTGTATTTAAAAAGGAAAAATGTCTAAGAAACATAAAACACCCCTCAAGTGTCTATTGCCCCCATAGAACTTACAAATGTGAACTTTTCTGTTTCTCAGACACTGAAACAATTTTCTCTGAAAAGGAGCTAACTCAGTTGGCTCAGATTCGACCATTAATATTCAACAATTCTTCACAATCTGCCATGAGGGATTGTTTGAAAATGCTTCAGAACAAAGAAGAACTTGATATCATCCGTGAGTTTTTGGTAAATATGTTGGTCTAAAGAAAAGTTTATAATTTCCTTTTTTTCTACCAGAACTAGAAATTTTCTTTCCTATTCTTCTCCTCCTCCTTCCTCTTTCTGTTCCTCTTCCTCTTCTTCCTCTTCTTCATCCTGTTCTTTTTTTACTTAGTATATTGCTTGTATTTTTAAATACCATATCTTTAAAATAAGAGATGTACATGGTAAAAATAATCCAGTAGCATAAAAGGCTGTAAAATATGTAGATACTTTCCCAATCTCCCTCCCATTTCCCTCTGGGGCCCCCTTAACTATTAGGCTTTTTATTGTAGAAGTGTTGGCATGTTCTTTATTTACAAGTCTACTCTGTTAAAGAAACTTCTCTATAACATAACAATTTTCACTCATATTACCACTCTATACAGCTGTATCTGTGAGTTAATTACATGTCAGATATCTTATTTTTTTTTAAATATTTCTGGGAAATTTAGCTTGTTCTCTCTGCTTTTTAATGTCTCAGCAAACATTCTTCATACACTTTTTTTTATATGTGTCTTTTTAAAGAACAAATTTCTAGAAAGACAGTATTTTTTTCTGCTGTCAGATTTTGACATTTGTTGATTATGAGTTTTGTTGATGATTTGTCATTTCTTTATTTTAAGATACAAAATTATCTTTCCATATTTTTAAGCATTGCATATTAACATGCAATTTTTACTCATATTTTTGCTTATTATTTTTCATATTAATTACTTTTCATATAGTAAAAATATTCCTTCTGTGATATGTGTATATATAATGTATATATATTATATTTAGACACATAGATGTGAGCACATACACATGTACCTATTTGCCATGAAGGTATAACTAATTTTTAGTAGTGAAATTCAGGATCAAAGGACTTCTGAATTTTTACATTATATCCATTTTTCAGTAATGTTCATTTTAGTCTAAGAATATAGTAATTATTTTATACTTTTATGGTACAATTAAAAATGTGGTTTTAGTATTTTAATTTTTCATTCGGTATCCAGTTAGCATGTAACTTGATTTAAGGCTTTAGAAGAAACCACTATTGTATATTTGTGCATTTGTCCTAAGACTTTACTAATTTTATTTATTTATTTTTTTGATAATGAATGATGCCATTTTATTTTAGATTTTTAAGAATTGACTTTATTATTTGACACTGGTTTCATATTTCTAAGCTTTATCATATAGTAAGACTAATCTTCACTACCTTTGTGTGATTTTTTTTCCTGGTTTTTCTTAAAGATTTTTTTTTTTCTGGGTTAGCTTTAGAATTGGCTTTTAGAAGTAGAAACTGGCCACAGTCCCCTGGTGCTGACACCCAGGCAAGCACCTTCTTAGGACTGCCCTTCTCTTTCCTTCCCACATTTGATCTCACAGTCCCTTTGGTGGCTCACGGAGACCACGGATACTGTTGCTCACGGTCATGGCGTTTTCTTTATGTATCTGCAGACACAAGTAGACACTGTCACTAATACTGTTGTTTCTGTAAGTCACACAATATTTGGTTACATATTCTTTATTGACTGCTTAAGGATGGGAAAGCATTTTATTTTGTCTTTGTAGTACAGTATCTAGAACTACTTGATTAATTTTTGTGAATTTACACTTGTTAAAGAATTTCTTTTGAAATGAAGATAATTGTTTTGGCAGTAACCCAACTATAGTTTTTTTCAAGAAGTAAATTTTAAGCCTTCTTGTAGATTTTTGTTGAAATAGTTTTATTATAGTTGTTTTGTTGATAAAATAATAATGGTATGATTAGAATCTAAGAACTAAGTATTCTATTTTATTTTTCATGAAAGGGTAAACAATTGTGTTCAGGGAGAAAACTATCTTGTGAATTTAACATTTTTTTTTTATCAAGTGACTCATTGACTTACTCTCTTAACTGGGGATATTATATGCAGTCCTTATTGGACAAGATTCTATTATATACCATTGAGTAGCAGGTTATGCCATATGGAGTTTAGGAATAATAAATGTTTAATAAAGAGAGATTTTCATTCTTTTGAAATAGTAAATACATGGCTTTTTTTTTAATTTTGAAGGAGTTAGAACAAATGACGCTTCCTGATGACTTCCACTCTGGGAATGAGCTACAGAACAGAGATAAGAACAGATACCGAGATATTCTTCCATGTAAGCTGAGAACATTTTAAGTTATTTTCCTGTTAACAGTAGGGAAAATGTAGAAGCCCACTTTTTGCATGACAACCTTTGAACTTTATTGTGACTAACTCTAGTACCTAGCACTGGATTACCTGGGCATAGTCTAGGACATGTGATATCTTTCCTGAAAACTGTCAGTGAACTATTTACACTGCCCTTTTGTCTTGGTTACCCATCTAAGACAAAGTCTGAGACATCTGTCACTTGGTATCCTAAGCCTGGCTACCTTCTCTGGCAATTTGTTTAAACATTAAAACACAATGGGGATTTTATATCCTCTGCCCTAGACATTAAAGCTAACTTATCAATCTGCTGCTCAACAGGCAGCTGCTTTCCGATGCTATCCCAAGGCTCATGGCTTCCCTGCAGCGGTAGGAAGGAGGCTAGTTCCCCTCCTCAGCATATTTGCTCACAGCACTTTTCAGTCTCAACCACCCAAAACACAGAAACAAAAATACAATAATGCAGTCTTAATGGAAACTTTGTTCTATGATTATTTCTTAATATAATCATCTCCTATTCAAGCCAGAAAGCTGAGTCATTTGTTATATGCAAAATGTTCTTGTAAATTCTTCTTCTTCCACCTTTTTAATACCTCTCAAATCTCTCCACACTTCTCTTTTGACATTGCTGTCAGCCTGGACTGAGTGTCTCTCACCTCCCAGCTGATGTCTGTCTTCTTCATTGTGTCCCTTTCCTACTCATTCAAACAGCTGCTGAAGTGATTTCCTTACAACATAGTCAGGATATCTGCTGCGGTCTTCCATGGCCCTCTGGTATTGTCATGGTGAAGTTTTTCTTGGTGTTTGACTCTAAAGCTTCTTTGTGTTTCTTTTCTCTCTTCCATATGATTAAACCTTGCAACTATGCAAGAACTACCTTCCTTCTCTGCTGTGGTAATCCCTCTGTCTTCCACAGCTCATCAGCCTAACTTTGTTGTTTTCCTCAAAGCTAGATCTGGTGATTTCCCCAAGGGTTCTAGTATCTTGAGAGTGAGTGCGCTTCCTACTCACCAAAGATGTTTTAATGATTTCCATCATTTCTGTAAAGATATTGGGGATAGCACAAATCAAAGGGGCACTGTGTCTGCCAAGACACATCAGGTACTTTTGTTTTGTTAGCTCCTTCAGGTTAAAATGACTAGTTATAAAGCAATGAGTACCTTTTCAAAATGGTTAAGCCAGTGCATTTTGTTGTCTCCTGTGAGATAATATGAAACTCACTAGTATGCATTTCTGAAAATCTGGTCAGTGGGCCACTATGCAACATTTTAGCAGGGCAAACAATTTGGTACCCCTCTGGAAGGTCAAAGGTCTCATATGTTGATTTTTATCCCTTCAGTGTGCAATTAATTACTCTTCAAGGAGATTGAAAGTAAACAAGGTTTTACAAATGATCCCCTATAAGAAGTAATGGCACACTGGAGAGAGTGAGGTACACACGCACGTGATTCTCTTCCAAGTCTAGTCTGTGGACAAGGAAGTGTAGATATGCAAAAACGCTTCACTTGATTGAAAAGAAAATCATCCTAAAGCTTTTGCTTTACTTAAATTGTATTCACCTAAGTTCTATTTTAGGGTTTGCTTACTTTGTAACACAGTCTAGTCTTATCTGAGCAACAGGCTATGAGCATGCACCTGGTTTCTTCATCACACATACAGAGGAAGTTCTGATGGCACGTTAAGAATGCCAGGAATCATTTATAATCAGTTCAGTTAGTCTTCACTTTGCACACCCAAACCTGCACACATATTGTTAATAATACAACATTTGTTAGAAATACTATAACATGAGTTAGATTTCAGTTATCATTGTGCCTTAGCTGTGAATAGTGCAAGCATAGCAAGTATGATGGCTTCCCCTCAATGTACAAATGACTGTGTCAGTAAAAGTTGGCCAGCTTCTTTCCAAATCTGTTTGTGTTGTATGAACAAACAGCAGAGTGTGCAGCTGTGCTGTCCTTTCGTCTCCCAGTGAAAAGCCTGTGCGGCATCCTGCAGACAGGCTAACCAAGAGAGCTGACTCACAAACGTGGCAGTCAGTGACAGCAAGATTATATACATGTACACATACATGTATACATAGACATACATATACACTGCATATATATTATTCTGGGGAAAATTTAGAATTGAACACAAATGCTCTTATAGAATAAATACCTGACTTGGAACATGTGGTATTATTACCAAACAGGGAACTCTACTGCTGTACCCAGAGGGACTTGCTAAATGGTGACTTACCAGAATGAAAGCACTGAGTAATGGGGGTGGTTAGGATGAAGGCCACCTGAGAGACACGTGCTGGCTAGAGGCTTTACATCCCAGGGACTTTAGGGTAGCTTCAGAAAAGTGGGAATATAAAGGATGAAATGGTAGGAACAAATCCAAATGGATGAGGAACTATGACAAGACACAGTCAGAGGCTCACCCTAAGTTATGTAGTGAAAAAGGAGCAAACACTGTTTAAACTGAAAATGAAATGCTTGAATTCTGTGTTTTTAATGTCTTAGGTTTAGTGTTCAAAATATGAATCTTGCTTTAAATCTTTTCTGTATATTTATAATCAGCAGGAAAGATTTTAAAGCCTTGATAGAAATTTTATGGGCCCCAAAACAATCATATTTTCCCTACTGATTATTAAGATATTTTTACAATTCTAGTTTACATAGTCATATTTATGGCTTTGTACCATCATGCAAAGCAAAGAAGGCCTTTATTACAAAGATTTCTATGGAGAAACACAACATAATGCATTTATTCAATATTTTATGACTTCAAAATAATTTTAATAGATGCGTAGGGAGTGAGAACACATTATATATCAAGTCTCCTACTCCAAGGGAAATACTTTTTCATAACTTGTCTCAGGGTCAAGACATAATCAGGACTGATAATGGTAGTATCTTAAATTTCTGAGTATTCTTTATAACGGTGTAAAGAGACAGGGAAGATGATACTGTGTAAATTTAAGGATGCCAAAAAATAAGGAGAAGATATTTTTTTCAAGAAAGGTTTTAGTCAACTCTATATAACAACAATAACAACAATGAAAACCCTTCTAACCTTTACCTTATACTTTATATAAAAAATGAATTCAAAATTGCTCACAGAACTAAATGTGATAACATAGTACCCAAGTTCAGTTCCCAGGACCAATATCAGATAGCTGACAACTGCCTAAAACCCCAATTTCATGGAATCTGACATCTCTTGTCTTCAGTGCATGTGCACATACACACACATTCATGCACTCACAAACACACCATAGGCAGCACACACACAGACATAAATAAATATACATAAAATGACATCTTTAATTAAAAAATAAAAACATACAACTTCCTGGAGGAATTAAACCCAAGGAAAAAATTTTAGCATCATTTAGTAAAAATGTTCTCAGTAGGATACAAAACTTTGAAATTGCCAAGGGAAAAAGTAATTTGACTTCATCAAACTTTTTTTAAAAAAAAATGCTCTTCCAAGTATACTATTCTAAAAGCAAAATGGTAAGTATCAGGCTAGACAAAATTTAAGGACAAAACATCTATTTGACAAGAATATGCATCTATAATATAGTAAGAATTTCTGTAAGTCAAAGAACAATAACCCTACAATAAATGAGCAGATGAGGTGAGAAGGCACTTTGAGGAAGTGTATGAAGGTCACTGGAAGTAGTTTGCTTTCAGTCAGCCAAGTCCAGAATTCACTTCATGGTTTAAATGCAGAAATAGATCAGCTTTTGAGTTCTGTGATAATATAGTTCAAATGGATTTCAACCATCTTTTCCCTCTATCAGACATCACCACAGGCCATTACAATGCTTAAACAGTAGCCAACTGTTTTTGGATTTGTTCTGGATTTGTTTACAACACATCTTCCTACCAGAGAATGGAAGATACTAAAAGGAACTTCTGTGGATGAAATGTCTAGGGGTCCAAGTGTGTAGGGCATTTTAAAATGCTCCCTTCTAATGTCGCAGGTGTGGTCACTGTATCAGATTTCTACAGCCAAAAAGGAGGCACAATGCCTTGTGAGCCTCTGTAGCCCCTTGGCGGTGACATAGTTCTCTTTTAGATAGGCTTCCCAAGAAAAGGCTCTGCTATAAATGCAGACCACTCGAAAACTGCTCTGCTGCACACATTCAGCAGATGTCGCTAGGAGGGATGCAGTTCAGAACCTGTTGCAGTGCTGGAGAGGGCCTTGGGATTTTGGAGCAATGCACTGCAATCCCTGTAGGAGCTGCTTTCTTTTGGAGAAGCAGGGTTTCAGCCTATTATTACACCTTAGCAGAGACTGCATAATGAGAACTAAATAGATACTGCTTCTCTATCAACAACCAAGCCATTAAGCTTGGGTATGCACAGTAGCACTTGCTTATCAGAAAGATATGGTAGATGTGAGATTCTTCTTGAGTAGACCCTTGATTACTTACTTTTCTATTGCTGTGACAAAGCATATGACCGAGACAATTTATAAAAGAAAGCATTAATTTGGGAACTCATGTTTCCAGAGGATTGAGTCCATGAACATCATGGCAACAGGCAGCCAGCATGGTGCTGCAGCAGGAACTGAGAGTTCACATTTGATCTACAAGCATGAGGCAGTGAGAGAGTTACCTGGGAAGTAGCACCTCAAATCTCAGAGCTCACACAGTAACACACCTCCTACAATACGATCAGACCTCCTAATCCTTCCCAAACAGTTCCATCAACTGGGGAACCAAACATTCAGACACAGGAGCTGATGGGGCCCATTCTTATTCAAACTACCACAGCCCTGAAGGCACAAGTAAATTGTGAGACACAAATTGTCCAAATTTCCATCATCTTCACTCCTAGTACACTGGTTTCTCTCCTCAGCTTGTACCTATGTTTTTATGATGAGTTTCCTATGATCAATTAACGGGGGAAACAGGGTTCGACATGGTTCTGAATTGTTTCTGAGGCTCACCTGGGTCACTGCACAGTTGCATTACTGAGGCTCATTTCTGAGACATTTCTAAAGCATAATGGTGAAGGGAATTATATCTGCTGGGAATAACCTTGCTGGGTGTAATA
Organism: Apodemus sylvaticus; assembly: GCF_947179515.1. Taxonomy (NCBI): domain Eukaryota; kingdom Metazoa; phylum Chordata; class Mammalia; order Rodentia; family Muridae; genus Apodemus; species Apodemus sylvaticus. The sequence goes on from NC_067479.1 coordinate 97,385,219, forward strand.
GGATGTTCATTTTTCTTAGAGAAATGGTTGGCAGGTAAGCTTAGGTGATAGCCAGTTCCTTAACTGGACGGATGGTCAAGGCCTTGGAAGGAACGTAGTTGAAAAAGTAATCACAAAGGAGGTCTAGGGAAAAGACATAGAGCTTTCCAAATGAGCAAACCCCACATAAATCCTATGTCTCATGTGAGTGCTCACGAAGAGTGACTTCAACCGAGGACAGTGGCCATGTGGGTAGGACATGTCTGTGGACAGCAGTCACTTTCCCTAATTCCTCCGCCATTGTTCAATAGCTCATGAAAAAACAGAACCAACCTACTTGGCACTTTGGAGGCTATGTATGGACTCAGCTTCACTGACTTCTTGCTATTCACCAAGAACAACCAGGCTATACTCAGTCATTGCCGAAGATCTGGGCTTCAAGATGCATGGAGTATTACAGAGTCCTGGATATGAACCTTAGTACCTGAGGTGGCAGGTAGAAGTGTTGAATCACTTCTATCATGAAAGAAACAAAAGAAAAATTTACTCTGATTATGGGTTTGCCTCCCCTAGGTGCAGTGCCTTTTCTGAATTTACTGTCTGTCGACCTACAGAAAAATGCCTTACATCATGGTGCTCCACACACAGGAACTCTCTTTGTGGCACATGGCTCTTAGCAGTGGTGTTTTCTGTGAGGTTCATATAGACTTCACTATCCTGAAGAGACTTACTTGATATAATTGTTGAATGATGTTTTGAAGACAATTATAGTGCTAAGTAGGTGACAGAACCTTCCTGGGACAATATTCTCTAGTTGACTGAACACATAGTACCTGCTTTAGCCAGGATTCAGAGGTGTACACTCTGGTCTCAGCAGACAGACACTCTTGGATGTGGGACATTTTACCAGGGCATGGGCTACTTCTCAGGCACTGCACACTTAACAGAAAGCTTCTCACAGCAGCTGTCAGTTGCCAGTAGCACCCCAGCTGTGGGTGGAGCTTTGCGCCCAACTCCCCTCTTTGTGCTGGGATCTTCTCTTGTTGGACTTTTGTGGGTCTTGTAAGTGCTTTCACAACCTTTGTGAGTTCACACATGCAGCTGCCTGCTCTGTCCAGAAAACACTCTCCTTGTCATCCACCATCTCTCCCTCTTACATTTTTATGCACCCTCTTCTACAGGGGTGCCTGAGCCTTTGGTGGAGCAAGTTCCTATATAGGGTTCATTTAGAGATGAGCATTCTGCAGTCTCTTGTTCTCTGCATCTTTCCCAGTCATGGGAAATTAATTACTTGGTACAAATGTAAGCTCCTCTGATGAGGACTAAGAGGTATATAGGGTATGATGGTAGGTCACTAGGAGTTGATTTAATACTATGTCCATCTAACATCTTAATAGTCTCTTAGGGTCTACAACTCTCTAGCCTTAGGTTCCTGTTCTGATAATGGTGTCCAGTATGGGTTTCATCTTGTGGAATGGACCTTTCATCCAGTCAGAAAGTAGTTGTTTGCTTCCATGATGTTAGTCTTGAGGTCTTACCAATTCTCTTCATTAATGTATCCCAACTCAAGCAATGTCTTTCTGTAAATTTCCTTAAGAGTCAACACACATGTAATTACTTGGGGATTTGTGGAGCCCAGAAAGGCTGCACAGAATGGGACATGTAGGACAGAAGTTTGAATTGAGTGATTGTGGTTTATATCTGTAAGCTAGATTTTACTAAATTATTCAATATATTAATCTTTCTTTTTTAAACAAAAAGTGTTTATATAAACTAGCATTTTGGATGGCGAGATGTCATCTGTTAGAACCAGGTACTGCTCTTGCTCCCATTTTGAAATACTTGGTGTCTTTCTATATTTGGCAATAGTCTTTCCTATTCCACTTTATAAGAGAATTTTGTATTGTATGTTGAAAGTCATAGACCTTGTTTGGTGACAAGTAAGTATAATATCCTACTCATCTCCCTTGCCCTCATATCCATCCTATTGCAATCCCCCTAAATAAAACATACATAACACACAAAAAAAAACAAGGAAACAAAACAAAACAAAACAAAGCATAGAAACCATACTGTGGAAGTTTTAGTGTGTCACAATGTGTCCCATAGGATACTCCTCTCCCATCCCAAGTCTACATCGTCTGTGAACTGTTGGGACACATGGAAGGGCCAGTCCTGCTGATGCAAATCTGCGGGATCTCCATGACACAGGGCAACAGGATAACCAGTAGGAGTCCCAGTGAGGATCTAGTATTGACAGAGCCAGGGAACCAGAGACCTCTAACCAGACCAATGACATTGCAATGGAGGGATGAATTTAAACTTAGCCTTTTTGAAAATAATCTCCTGTGCCATTTTCTTTTGATGGAGTGGTAAAGAAATTTATGAACTTACCTGTGCAAGATGCTTTTATAAAGTCTGGGTAGCATAGCCCACTCTTCCATTATTTTTACCACATGTTTCTGTTTCCATAATAGATGATTCAACACGTGTTCCTCTTGGAAAAAACAAGGACTACATCAACGCTAGTTATATTAGAATAGTAAATCATGAAGAAGAGTATTTTTATATTGCCACTCAAGGACCACTGCCAGATACTATAGAAGACTTTTGGCAAATGGTTATGGAAAATAATTGTAATGTTATTGCTATGATAACCAGAGAGATAGAAGGTGGAGTTATCAAGTGTTACAGTTACTGGCCCATTTCTCTGAAGGAGCCTTTGGAATTCAAACACTTTCGTGTCCTTCTGGAGACATTTCATATAACTCAGTATTTCACCATTCGAGTATTTCAGATTGTGAAGAAGTCCGTAAGTCTTATAAATGCTGCTTGTAGATACATGTTTTACAATATAAACTAGTGTGTTAGAATATATACTGAGGGTATGCCATGTTTGCTTGCTATCACTGGGAAGCCTGCTCTTTTCTGAAGGGAAATCTGTGAGAGGGGAGGTAGGGGGAGGGGGGACTAGGAGAAATGGAGAGAGGAAGGCTGCTACTGGGGTGTATTGTGTGAGACAAGAGTAAATAAAAAGAAAAAAATTAAAAGTAGCTTTTGTTATTGGTGGTGGTGTACACCTTTAATCACAGCACTTAGAAGGCAGAGGCAGGTGGATCTCTGTGAGTTCAAGGCCTGTCTGGTCTACAGAGAGAGTTCCAGAACAGCCAGCTCTAGAAGAAAATAGAGTAACTTTTACCTCTTTGTAATCTAGAAATGAAGCTATAGTATTTTACTTCTGCTTAGCAAAACTGTGACTGAAGAGGAAGAAAATATAAAGGGGACCATGGGGCAGGGAGTGGCTATCAGATGCTTCTGGTCCTGTGATGTACTTTGGTGGCTTCTGCCAGGTGTGGCAGACTGCATTGAGTTTGTCAAGAGTGCCTACAGCTGTGCTGGATTCTACTGCCACACAGCGAGCAAGGAGAGTCCTATATTTTCCAGTACTTGAGTTGCTGTGCTCAGTGATAATGCCAAGGTTCACGTGGGGTGCTTTGGGAGCTGAGATGGGAAATAGTGTTATCTGGAGTTTGGAAAAAGCATTACTGAAGCTAACATCAAATGTGTGTGGTGAAGGTCCTAGATGAGAAAGCAAGACAATTGAAAAAGACATTGCCTTGGGTGTATTTATATAAACATAAATAAGTGTTCATGGAACAGAATATTATCAAGGAACAATGAGAGATAAAGGATGGTTGTAGACAAAAAGCAGGTACCAGCTAGAACATGAAATGCCCCACTTCTGCAAAAGAACATGAATTTTATAAGTATCAATTGGGACAAAACACTTACAGGTAAGGTTGCTTTGCTTTTTAATAAAATTGCCAGACTTATAAGGCACTTAGGACTTGGTACTTGTGACACTACGAGGGTTTGAAGCTATACTGACGATGCATCAGTACTGACTCCTGTACCAGAGGTGCAGAGCCTTCTGGATGTGTCAGCCAACTTTTTACTCTTAAGTACTTTGGAGTCTTGGTTTATCTGCAGCCGCATGATAGAAAAGTTTTAGTGTAGGGTTTGGAAGGCAAACAGCCAAACCCAGGCTATCAATATGTGAGCCTGTGACCTAGCGTATACCTCCAAGTCCTCCCAATTCTGATCTCTAGAAATGGAGAAATGTGGTACTTTTATCTTAGGCTGATATAAAAATGAGAGTAGATTACCCGTGTGCAGCTCCTAGTGCATTGCCTGGTGGGCGGGAGTGGGAGCTGGACTCCTGCATCCAGACAGCACACTTGTTTTTATTGTTTTCATTGTGTTCTCCTTTTTAAAATGAGAAAAGCTAATTCTGGCAACTTTCAGAGGTTTTATAAACACTAAGCTTAGGTTTCTGTATTCTGAATGCTCTGTACACTAACTACATGCACTGTCTCCAGAAGCAGCAGCATTGTCGTCGTTACTAGAATAGAAATAGAAATGAGATCTCTAATATAAGAAATCAATAAACCTCTCTCTGTCTCTCTAACAGACAGGAAAGAGTCACTCTGTAAAACACGTGCAGTTCACCAAATGGCCAGACCATGGCACTCCTGCCTCAGTAGATTTTTTCATAAAATATGTCCGTTACGTGAGGAAGAACCACATTACAGGACCCCTCCTTGTTCACTGCAGTGCTGGTGTAGGCCGAACAGGGGTGTTCATATGTGTGGATGTTGTGTTCTCTGCCATCGAGAAGAACTACTCAGTAAGTGTGTGATAAAGCAGATGAACTGATAGTGTCTCTAAACATGCTTCTCACAGCCTGCACTTATCGGATGGCTGTGGTCTGAGCAGCACGGCACATCGAGTGCACATTAGCTCAGGAGACCTTGTGCTCCCTGGGTTTGTTCCAGGCTCCTGGGAATGCCTCGAGGATTAACATATCTTACATCAATGAATAGCTAGGATAGTATAGAGAGTAATGGACACTCTCTGTAAGTAATCAGTCATTTCCTTCCTTTGTGTGCCACTTGGGGCTTTAGTATTTCTTTTAGATAATTTCAATGAAGTATTCTTGCTTTCAGTGAGCAAATCTGACATGCATGTATGTTGAAAAATGTTGAGCTCAGAGCTGATGAGCGGCCTCGAGGCCTAACTACCGATTTTACTATCTACCTTAGATTTGGGTGGGTTTGTGTAAGTTGCTCATCCTCTCTCAAATGCCAGTTGTATTATTTTATACATTTTTGTCATTTATAACTGTGTATATATGTGGGCATGTGAACATGTCAGGAGAGGATAGAGATATCACAACCTCCTGGAGCTGGAGTTACAGGTGGAGTTACAGAAATTTGTATATTATCAAGGAACAATGAGAGATAAAGGATGGTTGTAGACAAAAGCAGGTACCAGCTAGAACATGAAATGCCCCACTTCTGCAAAAGAACATGAATTTTATAAGTATCAATTGGGACAAAACACTTACAGGTAAGGTTGCTTTGCTTTTTAATAAAATTGCCAGGCTTATAAGGCACTTAGGACTTGGTACTTAGGACACTACAAGGGTTTGAAGCTATACTGACGATGCATTAGTAGTGACTCCTAATAGTGCAAATTGTTCAGCCTGAGTGCTGGCAATTGAACTCAAGTCCTCTTCAGGAGCAGTATGTCCTCTTAAGCAGGGAGCCTTCCCTCCAGCCTCAAAATCAGTTTTTTTTTTTAAAAAAAAAAACATTAAATGATGAGATAAGTATTCACGGGCATGAACCAAGCATTAGGAATCCCTTCCTTTCTCCTAAACTGAGGTGTAAGAGCAGAGGTCTGATTTATGGTGATTACACACTTCTTTGCTGTTGCTTCCTGAACTATTCTGTGCTGCAGTACTGAGGAAGGGAAGATGTCTGCTGAGTATGCAGGCTCTGGGGAAGGTGGCTCTTACCGTGCCGTAAGGACTTCCTAAGGACTTGAAGTCCTTATGCCAGTCAAGAGGTGAGGAGCCATGTGCCCTGACAGATTGGTTCTGCAGTTACCTTCCTGTGGGACAAGGTCAGATTCCTGAAGTCTCAGGCTTTGCACACCCGTACTCCAGCAGAGGCAGGCCTTGCGGTGGAAAAATGGATGCTGCATTTTCAGTGTTTACCCGCATCAAGGAGGAGCTAGGAAAACAGGCCTTAGGAGAAGATGAATCTCTTTTCAAAAGCATGGGCCCGTGCCTCTTAGCATTTCAGGATGGCCCTGGCCTGTTTGGCCCATTCATGACTACAGGCCGGGAGACTGAGACTAGGAGTGATAGCATTTTCCAAAACAAATGCAGAATATCATTACGAAGAATGAATATAAGCTGGATGGTCAGAAGAAGACACTTGTCCTAAAATGCTGAGAATGTTTGCATGCTTCTCTTTGTTTATATCACTGAGGCAGCCGTACGGGCCGCCTGTCATCCTTTGTCAGACAGAAGCTGCACCGTGCCCCCACACAATAGCTTCTTCCACTTGAAATGTGTCTTACTGCTGATCTTACACATTTTATTCAGCAGTTTTTCTTTCTCAGTGGTACTTGGAGTTGAGGATATAGCTCAGTGGTGGATGCCCACTCAGCATGTACAAGGTTTGAGAAAGCAATGAAAAAAAAATGATGTTTGTGTTTGATGAAATACTGTGACTAAAAATCAGAACCTAGCCAGTGTTTCTTGACGTTCCACACAGTCCAGCCTCTCTGTCAGTAACTCCAGTTCTTACCGGTACTATGAGCTCCTCTCTGCAGCCTTCTCTGAGCAGCTCGGTCATCAGAGCTGGTTCTGTAGAAAGGCCTCTGGGACCTCGACACACCGTGCCTGTATCAACAGCTCAGGGTGTCTTCCTCTGCTCCCTACAGACATAAAAATAGGAGAGTACGCAACCATTTATGTCTGTTTATTGATATTTAGAGTCACGTTAATTTTTAATCAAGTTAGGTTAAAACCCCTTATAACATTTGAAAGCAAACTAGTTCTTGTCTTAAGAAACATGGAGGGTTTGTGAGGTATTCTCAGCAAAGCTTGTTTCCTTCTTCCTATCGTCGGCATGTAGTGACTGTTAGCCAGCAGCTGATGCCGTGACGGCAGGCTTGGTGCTGTGAGGAGAGCAAGCCAAGGCTTGGCACGAAATGTCATGTACTGCATGTGCGCTAGCTTTATGCTGCAGTAGTCACCTCATCTTGTCGGGAAGGTGCTGGGCTTGGCTTTTCGCTTTGTCAGTAGAGAGGACTCCTGAAGAAGCAGCCTGCAGACTGACCTTGTGATTTAAGGTCCTTACCTTGTCCATGTGTGTCATTGCAACTTAAATGCCCGAATTTCATCCTGTGAAATACAAGCTGCAAGTCACATTTGTGCTGCGGTGCTGAGGATTTCCACAGGTTAGAACAAGGTGCCTTAGTCAGCATGAGAACACAGTTGACCAAAGTGAAACTTCTTGGGTGTATTATGGGCCTACCAGCCACACACTGATTGAATCACTGTTAGCAACATTTACAGAGTCCTTCAACAGCACTGCTGCCATCCTGTCATTAGCTAGTTCCCAAACTTGCCAACCTACAGCACCATTAGAGATAATTGTCTTTTGTCATCTATTTACCAAAATTTCAAAGAAAGAAATCATTAGAGCAGTTTTGACCTTTTTTGACAACTGTATGTGATTTTTACTGTTAGCAATTCAAACACTATTTTGTAAGAAGTCTATTGAACAATAATATGTGAAATGCTAAATATCTGCTTTTGTTAGCTTTCTAATCTACTACTCTATAAAATACTATTTTTGGTTTTGTAAAAATGCCTTCGTATTATGAATGTCAATTAAGTTAATGGTCCTTTTGTTTTGTTACCTAGCACTATTTGTAGTAAATAATACAAACACACATCACAAACAATAATTATTTAACAAACACAATTATATGTGGAGACCCAATTCCAGTAGAATTTGTTTGATCTTCTTTTACTCTTCATTTCTTCTCAGTCGTTTCCATTGTCCTGTCATTGTTGTCGTTGTAGTTGTTATTGTAGTTGTAGTGGTTGTTGTAGTTGTTGTGGTGGTTATTGTTGTGTGTTGTAGACATGGTAGTTGTTGGCCAGTACAAGCACACTCAGAAGACCGTGTCTGTTCTGATAATTCAGCCAAGCCTCTTTTCTTCTCAATGAAGTAAGGTAGAGGACTACAGATTTAGGGCCGTGATTTTTCCCAGCACTGTTGCAGTTTTAAAGGTTCTAAAGAAATGAGAGCTTTTAATTTTAATGACTTTTAACCTAGTTTCCCTTTTTGTGCATCATGTTTCAAATATCAGATCTAAGAACCCAGATTCTGAGAAATTCAAGTTTTGTATTTTAGACCCAAGTCCATACTCTATGTTGTCTATATAAAGCAGGTTTTGATTGGGAATCATTCTCTTCCTTATTGACCTTGGATAACCAGTTGCTCCAGAACTGTTGTTGAAGAGGTCATTCTTACACAGAATTGCTGATGTACCTTTATCAAAAATGACTTAGAGCATTCCCATGGGGCTCTTGTGGTTTGTCCTCTGTTGCATTCATCTGTGTGTTTCATTTTGCTGCCAGTACCAACCTTTGGATCTCCGTAACTATGGAAAAGATTTAATATCAGATAGAGTGATTCCTCACACTTCATTCCTACATCTCAAAATTGTCTTGGCCAGTTCAGAGTCTGTTTTCCAATGTCAATTTTGTGATTAGTTTGTGCCTTAGATAGGATTTCTATTGCTGGGATAAAACATCGTGAGGAGCAGCGTGAGGAGAAAGAGTTTTTTTCAACTTACAGTTCCATGTCACACACATGCACACAGTACATCACGGGTGGGAGTCAGGGCAGGAACTCAAGGCTACACCCAGAGGGAGCAGCAGTACTGATCACAGGGTTGCGTTCCATGACCCGCCTGCCCAGGGATGCCACAACCAACAGTGGGCCAGGCTCTCCCAAGTCCATCACCAGTAAGCAAAGTACACAGATTTGCCCATGGCGAGTGTTCTTGGAGGCATTTGCTAGGTTAAGATTTCTTCTTTCCAAATATATCTCTAATCTCTGACAAGTTGACATAAAACTAGTCATCATAGTTTGCCTTCAGGAATTGTGGTAGAAATTACCTTGTGTCTATATAAATTCTTGGGAGAATTGACATCTTTCCTGTATGGAATCAGTAAATCCAGGAATGCATTATATATTTGCTCATTTAATAGATCTTTTTAAGATTCTTTGGTAAGCATTCCACAATTTTCTGAATATAAATTCTTTTAAGTGTTCTGTTAAATTTATCCTACTTCATTTTTTTGAACAAATCAGAAATTTACTATTTTAGCTTTCAGTTTTTCCATATTTGTTGCAAAGAAAATAAGAGATAGAAATGCAAATGATTTTTGCATGTTGTTTTTTTGTCCTATGACCTTGTCAAGGTCATTTATTCTGAGTCTTATTTGTGGCTTAGTTACTTGTCATTTCTATGTAGATGATTTGTGTCATCTGCAAATAGATCTATTACTTTCTTTTCAATACGCATGGCTTTTTTATTTTCTGGACTAATTCCCCTATAATTTGTTCTATAAAAGACCCTAGGGAGAAGATAAAAGGCAGGATAAAGATTAGGAGAAAATAATTTCAAACTATGAGTGCAAGAAATGCTATGCATCTGGAATACATAAAGAACTCTGAAACACAATGCTTGTCACGCAGCACTGAGGACCCCAGGGTAGTTGTGAGGCTGCTCACAACGTTGAGTATGACGCCACTCACTTGTAATCCTAGCATTTGGGAGGCAGAGACAGGCGGATCCCTGGAGATCATTAATTAGCCAATCAGCCTAATTGATGAGACTCAGGTTTGAGAAGGAATCTGCTTCTAAAAGAAGGTGAACAACTCCTGAGAGATGAGACCTAGCATTGACTTCTGCATTCTATGTACACACACACACACACACACACACACACACACACACACACACACATGCATGAGGGGGGAGTTTATAAAGTATGAGGGATTGTAGTTGGGAAACTGAAAGTGTCTTGTCAGCATAGCCCGAGTTCCATGCCTCCGCAGTGCTCGCACCGCACTGCCTTTCCCCATGACGGACTGCTGCAGCTGCTCCATAGGCTGCTCGCTTGGTCGCTCTCAGCAGAGCTCACTACCAGTGCCCAGTGGCTGGAAGACTTCCTAAGTTCTTCACATTTCTGCACCATGTCATTACGAGCCAGCAGCAGACCTTTGTGACCTCTAGCAGTCAGTGTTAGTGATGGTTGCCAAAGGTTTCTATTTGAATCAGCAGGGCTCTTTATATAAGAAACATACATGCTCATGTGGTCAAGCAGGTCTTCTATGCCTGTCCAGAATTATACTGCTGCTTCAATTCTTCCTTTGGTTAGCATAAAGGGAGTATGCTCTTTGAGAATGGTCTTCGTCATAGATGATGGTTTTCTTTTACCCCTTCAAAAGCCTGCTGAAACAAGTCTTCCTTATTCATTAGGCTGGGCTTTAAGGCGTATATTGTGACTGGAACAGAGACCTTTCTAGTTACCTCTTTTCACTAGAAAGAAATATAGAGTACTCATTTGTCAATTTTAGTGTTTATGTTCTCCACTGTCGTCTAATTTCAGTTCAACATTATGAACATAGTGACCCAGATGAGAAGGCAGCGCTGTGGCATGATTCAAACCAAGGCAAGTACTCCCTGCCTAACCTGAGAGGCGCCACACTACAGAAGCAGTGCATCTAATATATTGCTAAGTTTCTAGAAAGTAATTTGAAATGTGAACTTGCCTCTATTTATGTCTGTCTGTCTGTCTGTCTGTCTATCTATCTATCATCTATCTGTTTATCATCTATCTACTATTAGCACATTATATAAAGCTATTTTTATATCAGATTAGTTTGTAATTGCCAGGAGAAACAAAATTTTATTATATTTATGATAAAAACAGTTGCCTCTGAACTGATATGTATGCTATGTATAATATGTCTATATAAGTAGAGATGTGTTTGGGTATATAAGCATATAGCAATTATATGCATTTGAAATGTTAAAATTAATGTGAGGCTTTTCAAATTGGAGTTAGATTAGCTGAGAAGATACAAGGAAGTGGACGCTGACACTTTCCTTCCGTTAGCATCTCTGTTACAGAGTCCTAGGCCAGGACATTTGTTTGGGTTATTTATGTTCTTCATGTTTAAAGTTCCTAAGTGTTCGTAGATAAATATTTGTTGCTTGAGGGGAATTTTCTTATGTGACTGAAAAAACTTGCAGATATGATCTCCTAACGGAGACACTGGGGTCTTGCACTCACCGCTGTGTCATTTGTGTGTGTGCGTGCAGGAGCAGTATCATTTTTGCTATGAAATTGTGCTTGAAGTTCTCCGGAATCTTCTGGACTTGAATTAAGGAAGCCTTCTGCGCCTGTCATGCCTGTCACTTGAGATTGCCAAGCAGCTTGGAGGCTGAGATGTGCTGAAGTGTCTGCCCACCATGCAGTTTGCCTACTGATTTTCTCTCTGAAAGTCCCCGAGGGCAGCACCACTGGGCCCGGAGTGGATTGTTTTCACTTGATCTTTCTGGACAAGAGCAAAATACTCTCCATGCCTTCTGCCAAAACTAAAGTTGTGTGAAACAACCTCAGCTTGGCTGTCTGGTTTGTGGTATTACAGAGTTTAATAAGACTTAAATGTATTCATTAAGATTTTATTTGGAAAGGTGGTCAAAAGCCTCAGACAATTTCTAACACTTTAGGAGCCCTACTCTGGGATAACATGGGGGCGATAAACTGCAGGCTCACAGACTGACCTCTGGTGGGCATTTTGCAGACATATTTATCTGTGTCCTTAAACAAAGCTAGAATCTATACTCCCAGCTAGTAACTGAGTTATTACTCAAAAGGACTCTAATTAAGACTGACTTTTGATATAAAATGCTTTTTGTGTCTTATACTTCCATGGCCCCAGAATACCCTGGGGATTTTGAAGGAAGAGCTGCCTTCCTGGAGCAGCAGTCAGGCCCTTGTCAGCTGCCCTGTGAAGCACCTTGTAGGTGAATAGTGTCCCTCCTTGCCATCCCCTGAACACACTGGTGAACAGTCCCAGACTAAAATACATATACATCTGTAAATTCAGTGGAAATGTTTGCCAGGCCCAACTAGACTCCTTTCCTCTCCTGCCCCAACGGTTAAAATACCATCCCATCTGCTTTATCAGAAGCTAGTGTTGCACAGCACTTGCCTCTTGATCTTTAGTTAACCCATAAACTTGAATATAATGATAGTGCTGTGTAAGTTTGAATCATTCTTGGTACCTGTTGTATCAAGTTTTTTCTTTTTAACTAAAATCTAAAAAAGTTTTTTTCCTCTAGAAGACCAGTAAGTCATTTCTTTCCTCTATAAGAATATTTAAATGCTGGACATTAGACTAGATTTTGGAAAACCAAATTCATATTTGTGAAAGTAAAAACTTCCATATGCTTGTTAAGAAAGAAGTTCTGGCCATTGTTGCATTCATCATATCAGGATTCTGCCTCAGAAAATTCTAGTGATTCTTTGGTTGAAGGGTTTCAATGATCAGATGCTCCTAATTATAAGCCACAAAGAAATTGATAAGTGTATTTGTACAGTGAATTCAGTAGTGATCAGAGCTGTGGATCATATTGAAAATTCCTAAAATCATAAATGCTAAACTTTTAAGAGGCTTATTTCTTTGGTTAAATGAATACTTGAATTGGTTGGATTAAAATTGATAATTCTCACTTTAAAACTAATTATATGCCATATATTTGACTTTAACTCAAGTTGATGATTATAGCTATTTGTACTGTTAATATGCATAATAGTCTGCTGAAATAGTCTGATTATTGGTCATTAGCATTTGTATCTGTAACTGTAGTTTCATTCTGTTGCTATAATATAATAAGTATAGTACAGAACAAAGTTCCCAGCATGGCCTGTATGTTGTTATTAAATGAAAATATTTACTATGCATTGCCTGGAGTATTTTAATTTATCAGGATCTTGTGATTTCTTGTGAAGAAGTCATCCCCATGTTTTGTTGAACATGCCTCCTCTTTAAGGTCTGTCATGTTTTTACAGCTAAACTACTTTGAGTTTTGTGGGGAATTTAAGTAAACATGTAAATACTGAGTGCATTTGATTTCATTTCATTCTTAAAGGTGAATTTCAAAGCAAAAACTTTGGATTGCTTGAAATCCTAACTTCTTCACTAGCATTGAATCATTTTCTACGTCGGATGTGAAACCTTGGTGAGGATGTTACAACTGATTTAAAGAAAGCTTAAAGGTATTTAAATATAAGCATGGATATTTAGTAACTTTCAACTTCAACAAAATTTAGTGATGCTTAAGTGTTAAACCAAGACATTTCAGAAATAAGCACTACATACTTTACCTCCACTCTGGTTTTCCTAATATATTTTTCTTTGGACCTGTTTACCGTTGGCCTCTCTGGAGCATTCAGCTTCCAATGGAGCTTACATTTATGACTCAAAGGCCATTTCAGTGATTTATTTTATTGAAAAATCTCAAAGGAAAGCACCTTGGAAGACCTAAAGTGAAAGTTCCCTTTCCTACTTAGTGTTTTCTAAGCCCTGGAAAGACTTAAATTTTTGTGTGTTGTCTTGAGATTTGAATAACTGAAGAAGAGTTATATGCATCAGTCAGTGGACTCAGTGGGGAGGGTGGGTGGCTCAGAGTTCTTAGTCTGTAGCTAGGATCCAAAAGCAGGAGTAATACTTTCATTAGGAAACAGTCTGAATTTGAAGGTATCGTAGAAGCTACCCAGTCCAGCTATCATGGCTGAAGGTTGAAAATGACAAAGCTTTTTAGAAAAATCACATCATATTTGAGGGTCGAGAAGTAGTGCCTATTAACAAAGCCACCAGCACTGTCACCGAGGAGTTGTCTGGTAGCTGGGAGGAGTGTGAGAACACACCGTACAATCATTGTCATTAGTATTAGAAAGGTAGAACAAAATTGCTTGTTTGCCTTCATAAAAATAATAGTTTACTGAAAATAATATTAGAAAATGTATCCCAAGGTCAGAATTCAAGGTACCTTTGTAAAATTTACTTTCTCTATAGCTCTTCAGCTATGCATAGTAACCATAGCCTCACTTCATTTGTAATGTTGTAGGCTCATTTGCTTACAAATTATTGTCCACATCTGCTTTTGTGCTGTAATAGAAGTGTCCGGGCTATTCATAGTTTCAGGGATCATGTAGATCATGCAGTGAAAGTATTTATTTCCTGGCCCATTTTAAAGGGGAGTTTTGCCAATCCCTTTATATCAGCAACAGAGATATTAAATATAAAATAGCAAAAGAGCTGTATAAAATCAGACATAGGTATGGTGGCACATGCTTTAACCCCAGCAGGCAGAAGGCAGATGTCTGTGAGTCTGAGGTCAGCCTGGTACACATAGTGAGTTCCAGGCTAACCAAGCCTGAACAGTGAGACCGTCTTTCGAAAACTAAGATGACTTAAGATTAAACTTAGTAAGAACTGAGTAGTCAATGCTCAGGTTCTAGATGAGCAATACATTTACTGCAGTCACAAGATAGTTTTGACAAAGGAGAGTTAATTGAGATGAGAGGATAATAATGAAATTATGGTGGAAAAGTCCAGGTGTTTTAAACACTGGTTCTGGGCAGGAGGGTAGCTCAGGGGTAGAGCGTTTGTCTGGCGCGCATGAGGCCCTGAGTTGGATCCACTGTGTGTGGGCGTGGGTGGATACATGCAGCAGTGTGCATGTGGTGGTTAGAGCACAGCTTCCAGGGTCAGTTTTCCTCATTTACTGTGTGTGGCACAGGGGCTTGGCTCAGGCCATCAGCCTTGGCAGTTAGTGGCTGTAACCAATGAGCCGCCTCATTGCCCTAAATCTGGTTTGTATTGTTTAATAATATGTTATGCATTAAAGTTAGTATTGAAAGTCCAGAGCTTAACAGTTAGAGTAAATATTGATAGATCTGATAATACTGAGAAGATAGACAGATATACAATTATGTTTAGAGAGTTCAACACTTGTCTTAGTAATTGTTAGGATAAGAGGGAAAAAATGAGGGATATTGCTCAGATCTGGATTGTCAACCAAAGCCACATGCTATATATAGGACACTGCACCAAATTGTAGCAGAATATGCTTTCTTTTGAAATGTACACGATGTTCTATAAGAGAAAATTTTATATCAGTAAAATTAAAAGAATTATAATATTAATATGTAAAGTATGTATGAGCTAAAATAGTTTTAGAAATATTCAGAGAATTTATTTATTACATTTATTTCCATGAAGGGAGCCATGCATTTTGTCACCATATGAATGCGGAGGTCAGAGGACAACTAAAGGAAGTAGGTTCTTTTCTCCCAACATGTGTGTCGCAGAGACCAGGGTTGGCAGGCTTGACAGCAAAAGACCTTACCAATTAAGCCATCTCATCAGCCCAATATATATCTGTGTATTTCTAAATAACTCAGAAGTCAAAAGGGGAAATTAAAAGAGAGGTTAAAGAGTACTTCAAACTAAATGAAAATAAAACTTTTGAGACATGGTAACACTGTCAAGAGAGAGGTATATTTGGTTTGAGTTCTGTTGTACTTTATACCAGTGAGACCTATACGCTAGCTGTTATAAAACTATTCCCAAGCTGAAAATTCAAATCTGAGGGGACGTTTATCTTGAAGATGATGCTGAGGCATGAGACTGGATGAGCTGCCCAAAGACTGTAAGATGGAAACCAAGGACTGAACCATGGGGAGCTCCAGTGTCCTTTACCGCCCTTGGTGGCCTGGCTGCAAAGCCCCTTGTTTACTCATAATGTGTACTGTGTGACATTCTCCCTTGGAGAACATGACCAGACATTTACTTCCCACAGGTGGGCAATTGATGAAACATCAAAGTAGTGCTACTATTGAAGTATGACCTTCAACAGTGAGTTTAGTGGGGTTATTTTCAGGAGTATGAATGTGGCAGTAGTTACATATCCTTGTGGAGGGAGGGAATCTGTGAGCCTGATAAGTTTCAGGGACTTAATGAGACTTGTGTATTGTTTATTTCCTGAGTGGTAAGGAGCACCCCTCATGTAGAATGCTTCAAGAAATTGCTACACAATGATGTCCGTTCCCATCTTATTCTTTCATCTGTGTTCCCCAAGCTCTATGCTGAAGGATCTCTCTAAATTACACACCGACAGCTTGCAGATACTGGAGAGTGTGGCAGTCTCATCTGCACATGGTAGCTGAACCTGTACGTGTATTGATCAGAAGTGGAAGGGGCTAAGGTCTATAAAATATAAAACAATGTTTTACAAAGTATTTTATCAAGTGTATAAAGTACTTAGGATTAACAAGAATTGAGGGCTTGATGAAGCATAGTTTTGGGTTTTTGTTTTTCTCAGACAGGGTTTCCCTTTGCAGTTCTGGCTATCCTAGAACTCTCTGTAGAACAGACTGGCTTTGAACTCAGAGATCCACCTGCTTCTACCTCCCAATTTCTGGGATTAAAGGTGTGGACTACCACTGTCAGATGAAGTATCATTGCTTTAACAGAGATACACACTAAGGGTGAATCTTAGAACAAAATTTGAGCAGAACAGGGAGAAAGGGGTGAAGAAGTCTAAATAGAAGAGGGTAGAATCAGAAGAACTCAGATAGTGAGTTAGCTCACTGGAGTTACAAAAGGCACATGAAAGTCACCAAAAGTCCGTACCCCCAAAGAAAAGAAAAGAAAAGAAAAGAAAAGATGGTTATAATCAAATCCTCATGACAAAGGTCCAGGAAACCTAAGAACACTTGCTCCTCCAGAAGATCTGAGTTTCATCCCCTGGACCCACATGGTGAAGCATGCCTGTCTGTAACTCCAGTTTCAAGGGATCTGATGGCCTCTTCTGGTATCCAAAGTTACATGCATCCATCCACAGAACTCCACTTGTACACATAATTAAAAACAGAAATCTTGCCTGCCCTTACTGTCACCCCTGCAGCCACCCAGGAGCTGCACCAGAAGGAAGCCTAGCCGGAGTGCTGCCCCGTGTCTGTTTCAAGGAAGATGCCTTGGGATAGTGTCTACTGCAAATAATGTGGCAGTGGCTGCCAGCACCTGAGCGGCTGCAGAGGTGCGTCTGAGGAGCCAGAGAGACCCATGGAGGCTTCTCAGGGAGATGTAGCAGGGAGAATGAGACAGCAGACTGCAAAATACCTAAGGGACAACTAAAAGCAGGTCTTATGCGAAGATGCTTTTAAAAAGTAGTTTCATTGGATTGGGGAAAAGATGGTGTGCTTGGAGCTGAGGAAAAAGGAGTTAGAGATGTGTTGGTGGATGGGAGCATGCCATTGCTCAATAGGAATGACGACACGGTGATGGTGATGGGGATGGTGATGGGGATGGTGATGGGGATGGTGATGGGGATAATGATGGGGATGGTGATGGGGATGGTGATGGGGATGGTGATGGGGATGGTGATGGGGATGGTGATGGGGATGGTGATGGGGATGGTGATGGTGGTCATCTCCTTACCCAGTTTGGGGAGGGGGAGAACACACATTAAGGTTATGCCCATTGTGCCCATGGGGCTGCCACCACTGAGGGCAGGGTGCTTTACAACAGCCTGCACAGGTCCAATCTCCAGACACAATGCCCAGCATGATCACCCTGATTCTGAGCAACAATAAGATATAGAGTTGAAGAGAGCATCATTTTCTGAATTAAATCTCCAGGAAAGACTTGTGTGCCATGCTGCAGCCAGAGGCCGTGCTAATGCCAGTGGTCCATGCTGCCAGCAGAAGCCATGTTGACAACAGTGATCCATGCAGCTGCCAGCGACAATATTGATGTCTGGCAGCTGTGCTGCAGTCAAAGGCCATGTGGAAATCCATAGTCCATGCTGCTGCTGGCTGCCATGGGCAAGGAAGCTATTTTCGCTGTGGTAACAATGACTGCAGACTCATAACTGAGAATTATGACTTGAAAGGCTTCCATGACAGCCTCCTGTCAGTCCAGACAGAAAGGCATCTAAGAGGGTCCTTAGAAAATGTGATAAAGATGCTGAAGTGTAGCTCCTCACAGTTCTGGCTGGGATGCAGTTGAGGAAGGACTCAGTTTCTTTAAGGGGCTGGCCCTTAGGAGTTGCTTCAATGAGTGCTTGGGCAATGCAAATTGAACTTGATGGGTTTTGGTTTGTGTATAGAGAGAATATCTTGTGTACTGTATGGATGCATCACTTAAAAAAAATACCCGTGGCCTTCAGGAAAGGGTAGAACAGAAGGTGGGACATCCATGAGGCAGAATGAATTCTGGGATAGAGCCAGGCACAGAAGACTCACCCAGAAAGATGTGACAAGAGGGACGTGTGCTACCTAAGCACAGGTAACCAGCCATGTGTCAGAATGTAGATTAAAATAATTGGGTTATTTTAAGTTGTGATCTAAAGTCAGGGGAGAACCTAGCTAATATATTTGTAAATATATTTTGAGTCTGAGTCTTCTTTCTGGGAGCATGGGGCTGGCAGGAAGAAGCAGACCAAACATCCATAACTTGTTTGTCTGTGGAAAGTGAAAAGGTGGGGGGTGGACCTGAGAGGAGTGGGAGGCCAGCCTGATAGCGTGCATCGTATGACATTCCAAATAACTCAAATATTATTTGGGGGGAAAACAGCATTCTCTTTAAAAAGCAGATGAACCTATAGCCTATTTCCAAGTTCATTTTTAGACATTAGAAATACCACATAGGACCCAACGAGCAACAGAAACAGAAAAACTCAAAATCAGTTGACACTTGACACAAATTAGCAAATAAACCCAGTAACTGGCTCCTTATGAGACATTAATGCTAGATAGGAGAAGCAGTTTCTGAACAAAACAGAAAACGGAATTTTCTGATCATAATAAGCACTGCAGAGAAGTGAGGAGGGCAGGTGACAGGTGGGCAGGGCAGGTGAGGAGGGCAGGTAAGGAGGACAGGTGAGGCAGGTGGGCAGGGCAGGTGAGGATGACAGGGGCATGTTCTTGTCATCAGCCCTTTCCTGTCACAGGTGAGGGAAGTCAGGAACTGTGGCAGATTCCTGAAGCGTCACGCAGTGCATGGTGTCACTTCCCCCTTATAGTCTGGTGACAGACTTGTTTGTGCGCCTGGCACAGTAAGCACATCGCCTGGTTCTTCATTTATACCTTTCCCATGATCTCTTCAAACTCTCGCCTACTGTGTGCTTGGCTTTGAGTCACTTATCCACCATGTGGCGTCCATGGATGGTCTTCATGGATGGAGAGCTAGTAGCTACTTCCTTGTCCTGCAAGTTCGAGATCCTGGAGCCTTATGCCTAGAATTTGTTTCTTACATGAGTGTATAACCTCCAAATGCCAACTCCAAGGCAGGCATATTATACAGAGCCAGTCCTACTGAATGCTCCAAAAAAGAACAGCTTGTGATTCCAGGGGTTTGGGAAATACTTCATCATTTTTCCTGGCATCCCAGAGTGGCTGTTAGCATATTCACATCTGGAGAAGGAGTGGCAGAGATAAGCCACTCCTTAGGGCCCTTAGCCAGCAGCATGAAATTATGAATGTAGGAATAGGGATGAGCAGGTTAAAGAGCGGAAGAACACAACATATTTGATTTTGGCTCATCGGCCGCATGGCTTGGTTGATGGGATCTCATCTGTCAGTTGCTTTCTCTGGGTAAGCCCTCGGACTCTGCCTTTCTTGTCTGTGTGGACCCTCTGTGTGGACCGTACCTTAGATCCCTGTAAAGTTTCTGCATCCATCTTTCCTCACTTGAAGGCTCTCAAACATGGCTTCCATTTCTCTTAGCATCAGTGTTGCTGAGTGTTGGATCCAAGTCTCATGCACCCAGCACAAGCCAGCAGGAAGGCAAGAGTTGGGTTGGAAAGTGAGCAAAAATATCTCCCATGTAGAGGTCATCTTGCTTCCGACTTCATTTGCTGCCCCATTGTCCCTTATTGGAGTGCCTCCCTCTTTTCTGCCTTGTGGTAACCTCAGTGTCATCATCCCTGTCTGCTGAGTATCCTCAGCCATGCACTGTTGATTTCCTTTCTTCTAGGATCCTGGAGAAGCTTGCCTGCTGCTCTTTTCCCACAGAAAGGCAGCCCATCTCTCTACGAGCTACTGCTGCCCGGGCCCAGGACAGCCCATCTGCTGGCCCAGTTTTTTGTTGTTTTGTGTCTTTTTTATTTCTCTAGACAAGTGCTGGCCCCTGCCTGAGTCAGATACCCTGCCATCCGAGGCAGCTTAGAGTTTTCTCTTATGTCTGAACACCCCCCAGCAACCAGGGACACTATGTGTCCCCGTCCTGTTGCAAGTAGTTCATATTTGGTTTTACCTCAAAGGGAATAAGAGAAAGAAGAGTCCGAGTCACATGCCGGTGACCATGGCCCAGGAGCATGGATTCAGGCTGTCCCAAATTGTGTTCCCTTGTGGAAGCAGTTTTAGCAACTTTTATAGTGGCAGAACAAGAAGTTGTAAATCAAGGCATGCCCAAATGACTTTAGTGAAGTCGGTCTCAGCAAAGTGGGGCTGTAGATTTTACTGCCTTCCAGTGGGGTTGCTACTATATCCCAAAGATTTTACCTGATGGTTGAAAGGATGTTAGGTACAATACACAGGTGGGCAATGAATGGTTGTTAGAAGACTAGAGGTAATATGAGATAATTTGGCTCTGTGACATTCAACTCTCTATAGTCAAATTTTTTCCCATGAGCCAATAGGCCTTGTGGAATCATTGCATGGGTGGCTGCCCACTACCCAGCCCCACCCCCACCCCTGCTTCCCTGGAACTTCGGTTCACAGAACAAATGGAGAGACCTTATTTTTTACCATGCATTTTCTTACAGGTACCAGGAAGCCTTCTTTGCCTTAGCATAGCTAAGTACTTCCCGGCCCCTGAGTCCCATTTCTTTGCAAGATGTTTCTTAATAGAGGCAAGCTCTCCAGAGTGAATGTGAAACAGGATTACAGTTTACTCACTTTGGTATTCTCACAGGCTTTTGGGAAATTCGCTAACTCAATCCTTCTACGTCTGTAATTCTTATTTGGCTTAGCCCCTTCTGGTGATGGAAGAGATGAAAATTGTGCAGGTTGAAATAAGTCATCTGTAAGAGGATGGTGCCCTTTGTGTGTGGTGGCTTAACTACCTCAAAATCCCACTCTTAGTTTGCTTTCTGCTGCTCTGCTAAGTGCCATGGCCAAAAGCAACTTGGGGAAGAAAGCTTTTCTCTCATCTGGTGCTTCCAGGTCACAGTCCAGCTTTGAGGAGAGTAGGGATGAAGGCTGGAGGCAGGAACAGTGGGGAAACGCTGCCCACTGGCTTGTTTCCAGGACCATGGTCAGCTACCCTTTGTATACAGCCCAAGCCCACTTGCCTAGGGATGACACTGCCCACAGTGGGCTAGGCCTTCCTACAGTAATTAGTGGTCAAGGAAATGACTCTACAGACTTGCCCATGGATCAATCCAATGAGACTGATGGTATAGCTTACAATGGGACTTACACTGGGAAGCAATTCCACCTTAAAGCAATGGCCATCTATAATAATTTTTATGAAGAGAGACCCATAACCACAGGGCTCAGAGCAGACAAAACAACCACTAGAACCTTTTCTGTCTAGTTGCTCAGGTAGAACTTCTTCATACCACCACCCCCAGAGCTACAGACCACAGTTGATCACTGGATTAGTAAGAAGCTCAATCCTTGGGTCAAGAATATGTCCAACTCTGGAGTATTTATTTTGTATTTTTGCCACCTGGAGTGTTTTCCAGGCCCCAGACATATTCATTATATAACTGAATAAATAAATGTTAATGAGAATGGGTAGCATAGTGAAATTAGACTAACTAAATAGTAGCCTGTTCTTGCACGACTTGTTGAGGAAAGCAGTGCTGGCCTCCTGAAGAGAAGACATGGTTTATAGGATCTCAGCAGCCCTTGTCAGCCAGCATCTCCCAGGAAGTGCACAGCAATCCTCAAGAGACATCTGTGGTCTTTGGAGGACTTGAGGCCTGGGATACTAGGTTGCTATGGCAGCAAGAACTGAATGTTGATGTTCTCTTTTTTCTCCACTAGGAGCTCAGAGTGCAGGTTCTCCCAATGGGGTCAGGCTGTCCCTAGGGACAGGTAAATACAGGGAATGACTATCGGTATGTGATGTGTCTCCATCAAAATGTCCTCTCTGGGGCTCAGCCTAGAGGAGCATGGCCTGGCACTCTCCCTGTTTGCTGTTTGCCCACCATGCTGCCCACATGATTTCCACAGCCCTGCCACAGAGACCAGAAGCCCCAGTCCACATGTGAGATTTTAGCAGGTAGGATATGCACCATCACAGGAGCAGAGACTCTGGATCGGACCTTAGCTGGAACATTCTAACCTTCCTCCCTGATCCACACACATGCGTCAGGCATCACAAACATGAATATTCTTATGGCAGGTGTCACACACAAGCACACTGACACAGCGGGCATTACAATGCCGATCCAGGGCAGCCACTTTCTAAGGTACACTTTTAAGGAAGAAACCTTTCTGAAGCACTTGGCATGAGTCCACCACAGGCAGCCCGAGTCGAGCTACTGCAAAGCCTCCTTTCTCAGTACAGCCTTCTGCCTTTTGTTAAAGGAAGCTTGCTGGGGGTTGGAGGGGGAAGCTCACGGGTAGGTTAGGGAGTAGGATACTAACAAACAAAGGCTCACTGGTGCTTACCACCCGATCCTGGTCCTGAGGAAGGGCAAGGCAGAGCCTTCACACTAAGTCACCACTGCTTGGCTCTCAAGGAATCCAGCCCTTCTTTTGAGACATCCTACAGATCACTGGTGCTGGGTCATAGCAGGCTCCCAGCTCAACCAGCACACACAGGAATCAGGAGTCCGTAGAGGATACACCTTGGCCTGGGAGCCATGGCTGTAGTCCATGCAGGGCTGGGTACAGAGCCCTGGCAATCCACTGAGCTCCTAGGCCCTCTGGTGGAGCCAGTGGGCTGTTGGCACTCAGCAGATCATAAATCTCCATCCCTGGAATGTCTTCAGCTGGGAGGACACCACAGCTGGAGGAACTTTCTCTTTCCCCCAAACTTAACACATCATAAAACATAGCCATTTGGGGAATGAGAACAACCAGGAGGTGTTTTTGCCTCCAGAGCTCTGCTTGGGAAAGCTTGGAAGATGAGCTTTAGATTCTGCTCCAGCCGTACATCTCACTCAGCCGCACCAGCAAGTACCAGGCGTGTCCCGAGACACCTGGACAGGTGGACCAGCTGCTAGAGCCCAGCGCTATTCACGGCTTGGGACAGAAAGGCATAGTTCCCTCTCTAGGGTCACCTTGGTTTTGGGGTGCTTGGGCTTTCTATAAACAAGTGTTAATCACAGAATTCAATATGGAATCCTTTTGTCTCTGAATCCGTAACTACCTGTCCAGGTATATGATGACACACTTCTTGTCTGCAATCCCAAAGGTATCCAACAACTACTTTCTGGTCCCTGTGGGCAGAGCCTTTTATATTGTTTCATTCTCCAAGGTGGAAACCCCACATTTGGTGTGAGATGTAAATGATGTTGGTTTTTCTTCCTTCTTAATACGTGAACACTTTTCTGTTGTTTGTGATGTAGAGTCTTTTCTGCCTGGGGGACATGGATTAGATCTTTGATGGATCTTTATCAAAAGTTGTGGGCAAGGTGATGGCCCTAGATCATGCCCAGGACTGGCAGCTTCTGCTTTCTCAGTAGAGCCGCTGCCATGCTGCACAGAGCACAGAGAGACCAACTCCTGTTAACAGGCCACAGGGTAGGTGGGAGATGGTCAAGATCAGATGGGATGACTGGTCAGACAACTTAACCCAAACCTGCATGCACTGTGGCAACTGAACCAGTGTTTATCCCCTGTGCCTGTCGCCTCGCCTGGCCTAAGCCCATTCTAATTCTGTCAGACCTAGGCCAAAAGAACAAACATGGATCAGTGACTCTGCTGCTGAGGACAGCGTGGACCCAGTGGGGAAAGAATGCAGTGTTTCTTCCAACAGAAGTGAGGATGCTGCACTTCAAATCAAGGCTACTTGTGGAATACAGGCCAGACTGTGAGACTCTTCCTCTGGCCCCTCAGAAACGTTCATCAGAAAACAAGTATGAAAGTGGAAAGAGAAATGCCACGTGACCTAAGGCTTACCAATGGCACCCAGGATGGAGTTGGGGTACACACACTCATAGAGGGCAAGCAGAAATGACATGGCAAATGGATTCTACTCAAGCTATTTCTTGAGAAGAATATAAAACTACAGATGGAACTCAACTCCACAAAGACAGTTGGGAGACAGAGCCAGAAGGCGTCTGCAGGGATCAGTGGGCAGGAAATGACTCAGCAGAACTTGGTTGAAATCAAGGATTGAAGGAAGTATCCATAGCAGAATTCAACAGGCATCTTGGACAACTCATCGAGGTCCTGTGGACGAGCAGGCCTCAAGGAGACTGAGGGATCAGCCAAGAAATAAAGCCCACCGAGCCACATATTCTACTTCTCATTTGTTACGATCCTTCCATACGGATACCATAAATTACACATCCATCCATCCGTCCATCCATCCACTTATCTTGCCATTCATTATATTCTTTCTTAGTTTTCCTTTCTTTCTTGGAGTGGACTTATAGGCAGAAGTAAATATGATTTCATTCATATATATATATATATATATATATATATATATATATATATATATATAATTTTCAAGCCCCAATTCCTGGGAGGTAAATGCATGGAAGTGTGAGAAACTGCCTGATGCCTTTACTCAGAAAAGCACAAGCTAATTAGTTCATTTGGAACTGGTGAGGCTGGGGTGAGAGAAGGGATCACTTAGCTTATGTCTCTGGGGTGACCAAAGAGAAGGAGCAGGTGGGACATATTAGCATCGTAGAACAGTTGTTCTCATAATGTGAGACTGTGAGCAGTTACACATCAGTGAGGTACATTGTGGTCTCACAGGATGTTGAAGGTCCCATCTGCTTAAGGATGGCTTTAGCCTCCCTTAAAGCCTTTCTATGGTTTAAAACCACTAGTCCCATGAGTCTGAAAAAATGTAAATAAATCATAAAAACAGATAAGCAAAAACAAAACCACCAGCAATAACAATAACCACCTCCTCAAAAAAAATATCCAACAACCAACCAACTAAACAAAATACAAAACTGTAAACTTTGCTTTCCTCCCTATAGAGGATATCTTTACTGAAAGTAAACAAGTAGAAATTTATGCAGAGCTACAAATGACCATTTCCTTTAACTCAAAGTCTGACTTGCCCATTCTGCATGCTGCTGCTTACTGCCTAGGAAGAGGACACTCCCTGTAATTTATGGCAACCCCAGGCTAAGACAGCATCCTTCCTAGAGAAGGATGATGTTCACACTGAAATGCATTGCGGGAGAGTGGTGCACTCAGACACTGATATACTCATTACTTGAGGTGGGTGATAACACTTCAGTCTCAAAGCATCTCTGTGTCCCCTCTACGGTGGTTAAGGAGCTCTCTGGCAATTAGTGTTGCTGGGGGTGGATAGGGCTGTGGGAAGGCACAGCGGGAACCAGGGCAGTGCACAAAACTCCTGGTAAGAAGCTGACGCACAATTGCAAGTGTATCAGGCCATGGAGAGAGAGACCAAGGAAGAGACCATTGCACACGGCCTTCAGGAAGCATGAAGGCCCAAGCAGTGGTACCCGAGGGCCAAAGGCAAATGGAAGACACTCAAGAAGCAACAAGTGCAGAATTTATTATTCAACCTTATGGATAAACTTTGTTTTCAAGAATGTTGTGGAAGAGAGTTTAAAGTCAAACTCTTTAACAAACACAGCACTCTTTAGCAAATGGTGCTGGAAAACCTGATTATCCACAGAAAAACAATGAAATTGGATCCTTCTCTCATACCATAAAATCCAACTCCAAAGGCACTGAAGATTTAGACCCAAAGTGTCTAGAAGTCCTAAGGAAAACCAAGCATGACATTGGTCTGGGTGATAGGGTTTGGATTTGAGATTAAAAGCTCAGGCCTTTGATAGGCAAACAGGAGTATGTGAAATTTTACCATTTCTTCACAGAAAATGGAAATCAGCAACAGAGTAAAGGGGCAGTTTATGGAACAGGAGGAAATCTTTGCTAAGTATTTGTTGGCTGAAGATGTTCATATCTAAAATGTATTTGAAACTACAATTCAATAGCAAAATGTCAAATGGCCTAGTTACATGAATATATGCTTTCCAGTGAAGACATATGGTTGGCCAGCAAGTGTAATAAAAGGGCTCTCTCACAGTCATAAACAGGATGCAGGTCAAGGCCACAGTGAGATCCACCTGACACCGGCTGGCTGGGAGGGCAGCCACAAACAGGACAAAAGATTAAGGTAAGAGTCTGGAGGATGCAGAACAGTTCTGTTGGGAATTACAGATCGGCGCAGCCGCTGGAACGGTGGGGAATGCGAATGGTGTGAAGGTTGATCCAGCAATCCCGTCTCTAGGTATTTCTTCAAAAGGATTGAAATCGTAATCTCGATGTGTCAATCTGCATCCTTATGTCACAATAGCAAAGACGGGAAAACCTGGAACTCGCAACCACCCTGCCCATTGTCAGTAGCTAGCTCCATCACATATTCCCATGACGTGTATCATCCCATGACTTTATCCTCTGATTAACCAATGGAAAGGAAACGTGTAGCTGTGACATGGATAAAGCTACAGAATGTGATTTTAGGTGAAATGAGACGTGAATTCTTCATGATTCCACTTACATCAAGTAGCTACAGCAATCCACTGCGTGAGAGCAGAGAAGGAAGTGGGGGGTTGCCATGGGCTCAAAGGGGGGAAATGGAAATATTTTTTCCACTGGCATAAAGTTTGTATTATGCAAGATGGGTTAAGTTCTGGAGACCCATGTGAATGACATGCTGGTGTGTACTTTGAAACGTTAAGAGTGTAGACCTTGCATTGCATTCCTGCAAAGAACACAAAAAGCAACAGAAGAACAAAAGGATATTTTTGGAGGTGATGAATGTTTTCACTTGGCTATATTGGGGATCCGCAGGTGCACACACATGTCCAAATTCATGGAGATATCTACATCAGATGTGGGTGATATTTTGTACTTAAGTATGTATTAATAAAACCAAATATTAAACTTAGCAGGAAGAAGCTATGAGGCAGAGAGATGGAAAGAGGTCAGGAAGGAATCAGGAAGGAGAAGGATCCAGAGTCCAGCGGGGAAAGTTTGTCTTGAAAAGAGGAAGGATATTTCTCAGATAAAGACCCACTGGGGGGAGATAGAGACATTCAGAGAAGGGGAGAGAAAGTGAGAACGTCGTCATTGAATGAAGTTCTCCATAAATTATAATGCACATTCATCTGCTGTGAGTCCAGGAAGTGGGGTCTGGCTTGAGGGCTCCGGAAGAGCTGGAAGATTGGGAACAGCTGCTAGGGGGTGTGCTGGGGAAAGCAGGCAGCTCAGGATGGAGAGCAGGGCTACTCAGCAGGGCTGGAGCTATGGAGGTTAGCGAGCATCGCTTTTTCAGGGGGCCAAGGCAGACATAGCCAGGAGAAAGGCGGGCAGGTGGTGGCTGTTCTGGGCTGATTGGTGACCAGGTGGGACTAGAAAAATGTCAGGAGAGGAGGGTCAGGAGTTGGGACTGAGCATGAGGACAGAGTTGACAGTGGTTTCAGGATGAAATGCTGGTCTGAACAGGGCTGGGGAGATGGTAACAGGGCCTGCAGCAAGATAGAAGAGCAGATTGGGACTAGCAGTGGGACAGCAGCGGGCACAGGCTTGCAGCTGCAGTGTCTCTAGAGGGATAAGGAAATGTGAGGTGAAAATGTATCACTGTGTGGCTGGAAAGGGTCACTAGTGGTCACCAGAGGCAAGGGAAGCAAAATTCTAGATGATTGGCCAGCCTAGAGGCTGCTGTCTGTCCCTATCCTGTCTTGATGGCTAATGGCAGAGACAGAGTGAGAACAAGGGCCAAGGATGCTGGTAGCATCCTCAGAGACGGGACCTCGGAAGTGTGGTGCATCATGGGATGACTGTCCCAAGGGAGGGAGTCTCAAAACCCGTGTCGTAGGAAGAAGGTATGTGATGGAATGTGGTATGTGTAAGCAGTCAGGGCAATTATTGACAAAGCACTAGGCATTTCCAGGGAGATGGAAAGGCATGGTTTGAAAATGCTAACACCCACCATGAGATGAAAGAACAGGAGAGTCCACGACTGACACAGCCAGATGGCCGAAGCTGTGAATGTTGGTCACAGGGTGAGGAAAGATAGAAAGGAGGGGAGGGACTTAGGGACACAACTTTATGACAGGGGAAGGATGGAGCAGGCAGCTGTCTTCGTGGTGGAGATGTTAAAAAGAAAGTTATGAGAGCGAGCCACGGACAAAGCTCAGTGTCAACCGATATCAAGGAGGTCACAAAAGCCAGGAGACTAACAAAAGCTGGCTGTGACTGTGACTATATGAACAGTTAAAAAACCAGTCAGTGCCAGGCATGGCGGTACGCACCTTTAATGCCAACACTTGGGAGGCAGATCTCTGTGAGTCTAGGTCTGGGTAATGCAAGCCTGGTCTAGGTAATGAATACCAAGTCATTCAGGGATACATAAGACCCTGTTTCAAATGTTTAAAAAAAATCAAGAATTTAGAATTTATCAGTGGGGGATACAACAAAGTGCAGCAATGGGAACTGACCCAGGAGGCAGCAGGAACTCTAAGAGGTGGGGCCAGAGGATTGTACCAGCAAGGAGGACGGACGGGATCAACAGTTCCCGGTGCTCCCAGGATGGAGAGGAAGGTGGAGACCAGGGCCGAACCCTGTGAACAGAAGATGGAAAGTCTCAGGAAAGGTCTAATGTTTGTATAACAGAGTTCTGGAGGGGACAGTCAAAGATAAGGCTTACATGTATTCCAAGAAAACAATGGTAAAGACCTCCAAAATATGGAAAAAGACATAAACATACAGGCTCCTAAGTTTAATGAACAGAAAACACAGAACACAGAAAATTGAAAATCCCACAGGAAGATGCATGACAGGAAACCCCTGAAAACTAAAGTCAGAGGCGTCTTGAAGGCAGATAGGAATGTCCCATTGCTGATACGGATGCTCGTGGGCTTATCATCTGAAACTGTAGACCCAGAGGAAATTTTGGTAACATGTTTTAGGTACTGAGAGAAGGATTACCAACTTCAAGTTCTAGATACTGTAAAATTAGTTTTCAGACAGGAAGGTAAAGTGAGTCATGCATCTGACCAAGGATGTGTAAGTGGGATGCACAGGCTTTCCAAATCTTTTGCCAAAAGCAAGCTGATTGGAGAATGTATGATACACATGTAGTGTACAACGATTTAATTTATAAAAAGCTGATTAGAAAATTGCAAAAAACTAGCTATGAAGAGACATTTTCTGAAGAGGTCTTATGGTTGGCAAATAAACACTGGAAAGATACTCATTGGGCTAAATGCAGTTAATGATCATGACTAAAAACTGTGAGATGCACTGGCAAGAATGGGGTTCCTGGGGGTCTCAGGCTTGGCTGGTCAAGACCTAAACTGTTCAGCCACATGAGAAATAGTTTGGTGGCTTTTCATATAACTGAACACACTGTAACCACGTGACCCAGATAACATTCCTGAGCATCTATTGTAAGTGAACGGAAAGTCTTGCCCACATGTAAAACACATGTTACTGGCAGCTTTATCCATAAAAATCCTAAATCAGAAAAGAGCAAGTGCTCTAAGAAAATGTGTGTGTATATGTATACACACACACACACACACACACACACACACTAAATACATATATACATACGTACACAAAACCTTTAGGTAAGCGTGACAGCAGATTCTGCCCCTTGTTCAGAGATGCCGGGGCATACAGAGTAGCAAGCAGCACCAGAATATTCTTCAAAAGCAATGGTTGCTTGACTTTCACATCAAAAAAAAACCTGAAAAATAACGGAAAGAATAGAGAAACGCATAAGCAGCCTGTGAAAGCTGTCTCCTTCCAACCTTCAGTGAACGAGTGAGTCCAAAATACGTGCTTGCGAAGCTCTCACTTCGCCCAGAGCAGGCACCATAGAGAACCGTGGGGCTCGAGTCACAGAACGCCATCTTACCAAACAGATGGCTCGCAATTATTATTTAGCAAAACCTGTAAAAATTGTTTTCAAGACATCAAAGTCTTTTGTGGTTGGTTATGACCAATGTGGAAGAAAATAATAAGTATAGTAAAGCTTAGCCTATTTATTTATTATAATGTAAAACGCTAAAAGCAAAGGGCTTATTTGAGTACCCTGGAAAGGGTGGCCTCAGCAGTTTTTGCCTGGCTAAATGCTTCTCAATTTTTTTAAGCACTCCTTCTTCAAAAACAATTCTGTAAAATGTCAGCCTGAGTCAAGGAGACAGCCCAGCTGCACACCTGTGGAGCGTGTCTATGTGGGACGGAAATAACGTGCTCAGTGGCTAGTCCCTGAAGGGTTTCCAAAGAGGTGATAAGTCCCCAGCCACAACTCATAGACTGCACTTTGGTAATCATTCCCAGTCCCTGTGTCCTGGCACCTGCCAGTGGACCACCGGTGCTGTTTAGAGACTGGCAACGGTCAGGTCATTGAAAGCAGAACAGAATTGCGGCCTGTGAGAACTGTGCACCTGGGTGCATGCCTCCCTAAGGTCCAGACTGGTTTGAGAATGAACATGGAGGGTGCGGGAAGCTAAGGTGGGCCTGGGATCCTAATGCAGACCATGTGTTATAATTAGCTTTTGATTATAAAAATTAAAGGCAGTATTGTATACCTATAAGTAAAGCTAACCACACAGAATCAGCACATTGAAAGGGGATGAAAAGGTGGTTCTAGTCTGGCAAAGTCCGTGTTGTACTTGGAAGAAGAGTGGAAATAACAAATCACTGGAGTTTCCTGAGAGAAAGGAGAAAGGTTGCTGTGTGCATTGGAAAAGTTAGGCACCAATTACCAGAAGGGAAAACAATTACATAATTTCAAAAGCATAGAAGAAGTAAGGTCTGATTAAATAGAGAGGTAAGAGGGAAGGATGAGGGAGAGGGGGGAGAAAGAGAAGAGAGAATTATGGAAAACAAAAAAAAATATAAAATTGGAAAGTATCTACCTATTGCTCTAAGTGACACGATTAAAATAAGCCACTCAGAAAAAACTCGAAGGATGTGAGAACTGTATCAGACAAAAACAGGCAAAACTGGTTACTTACTAGCAGCTGAAATAAATCGAAGGCATTTAGAGGCAGTGAGAAACAATGGCCTTGTCTTAAAGGAAGCAGTCTGCACTTGTGAAGTGTATAGATTTAAATTCGTGGGCCTAGAAGGTAAAAGCACTCTTACCCTAACTCCCACAAAGAACATGTTACCAGTACTAAAACGATTGCAAAACGAATCACCATGGGAGGTTTCTGTTTACTGCTAAATAAGTGGAAGGTCCATGCTCTTAAGACAATAAGGAAGTGGGAACTCAAACCACATCTCTGCTTGACTGACGATAAGTACATAACCTCACACGTAATAGCTCATTTTCCTTGTAATGTGTGGTGCGCCTGGCTCTTGCTTCCTCTAAGGAGGTGATCACCAGTGGGCGTGCGTCGTTTGCTTTTCTGTTGTGATGGAACGCTCTCAGCCAAGAGCAACATGGGACGGAAGCTTTATTTGCCTTGTACTACATCAATGAAGGAAGGCCAGCCAGGAATTCAAGTCAGGAACTTGTAAGAAGAAACTGTAGAGAAAGGCTTCTTTTGGCTTAATGACTCATACTTCATTATGTGGCACAAACAAGCCTGCCTAGGGGTGGTGCTGCCCACAATAGGCTGGGTACTCCTGTGTCAATCATCCGTCAATCAAGACTGTCTTTTACAGATCTGGCCTGTATGATCTGGGAATTCCCTTAATCATTTCCCTCACATGACTCTAGGCTGTGTCAAGTTGACAGCTGAAAATAATGAGACATGTGGTGATGAAAAAAAATCCTACCTTTGTGTACTAAGTGTTCCATCTTGTGCCAGGAGTCTCAAAATGCCTAGTCAATCAACAGGTATGAGGTCTGCGGCATTGTCTGGCTTAGATATATGCCAGGTGTCTGGTAGGCTGAGTACCATCCTTAGACTTTATAAGGCAGACATCCTTCAAGGGATTTCTGTCAGAGTGTCCTTGGCTTCAGAGGAGTTGAAAGATGAGCCCAGGCTGGAGACAGGTTGCATCCTGTGAGCAGAAGTTTGGGACTGAACCGTTCAGCAGGAGAGACTCAGAAAAACAGTGAATCTGGGGCTCTCTGAAAATGATGGAATTGGGGATGTCCAAATAGTCATAGTTCACCTAGTTGCATTCTGGCTAAGTTAATGTCCCAGGGCATCTGGAGTCTGATTATTGGGGACCAGTGGCCTTTGTGCTACCAACACTCAGACTTGGATTTCAGCATTCCCACAATAGCTCTGCCAGATGGGAGGCTCAGCCTGTAGACATTAATCTCCATCTGGTCCCACATGAAGACCTTACCAGTGGGTACAACCCTTACTCCTTATCCTGGCCCTAGGCCTTTACCCAAGGCTGTGGACTCTGATGTCAGGTATTGCTCACAACGTCTCTAGCGAAAATAGGAAGAATGTTTTGGACAAAGGACATCTACAGACAAAAGAATTCTGTCCTAGTGGGTGTTTTTCCCCAATACAACAAATTACACTTGAGCAACTTAAGACCGTAGTAGCCATTTATCATCTAGGGTTCTGTGGTCAGGGATTGGGGGGTCTAACCCGACATACCTGCCTTGGTTCCCATGAGACTGACATGAAGAGAGGCCGGTCCAGGATTCCACCCAGGAATTCTGGATAAAGTCTGTACCTCATTCACTCAGGGGGTTGGCAAGTTCTTTGTCCTTACAGTTAAGGACTGTGTTTTCCTATTAGCTGAATTCTCAAGGGTTTTGCAAAATTCTGGCCCTTATGGTTGAGGGCCATGCTTTGCCAATGACTGGTTGTTCTGGCTCCTGAAATTGTAGTCCAGGTTCTGGTCTCATGGTCTGTGTCTCTGGAAAAAGAGAATTTTTTCCAAATTTCCTGAACCCCTAAGACTTCATATATGATTACCCTATCTTTCACCATTAGGAAAAATGTTATGTTATTAAAGGTCTCCTGATCCACCAAGAAAATCTCATCTTCAGGTCAGCTGATTAGAATCCTTAGCAATGTCGGCCAAGTCCTATTGTCAAGAAAGTGGCATAATCCTGGGGCTATGGCTTGCCGTTAACACAGATTTTACTCACCTTCAAGGTAAAAACAGTGCCTAAGGACACAGGGTGCAACAGTTTGGATGTGTTTTTTTCCAAGAGTTCATGTGTTAGAGACTTTGTCCCCAGTGTGGTGTTATTCATAGTGGATGGAACCTTAAAAAGGCGGAGCCTAACGGGAAGTAATTAAGTCACTGGGGCAGTGTCCTAGAAAGGGATTAATGTGGTCTTGAAGGACTGTGTTAGTTCTTATCAGAACAGGTCATTATAAAAGAGTGAACCTGACTGCTGAACTTTTCCCTTCCAAACTCTCTGCTATGATGATATCTGACGAGTTGAAACGCAGCCAAGATGACTCTTCAGGGGGGAATAAAGAGCTGGGGTCACCCAACCTTGGACTTTTAGCCTCTCAAACTGCAAGCTAAATAAATATTCATTTTTTGAAATACTCAGTATCAGGTATTTTGTTACAGTAACAGAATACAGACGAATATGAGAGTCATTAATAGTTATCATTAATTGCACCTTTGCAGCTGGGGTGTAAACTGAAATGTAGTAAAGGCAGGATTGAAAAGATATCCTAATGGCAGCTGAGCCTGGTGGGGTAAACAGCCCACTCTGAGGTGTTCTCAAAGCTGGAACTTCTGTATCAACCCTGACGAGTTCCCCAAGTGAATTTGAGGAGAATCAGGAAGGCAGCTGTGACTATAAACAAACTGTGAACTCTGGTCACAGCTCATTGCATGAACTGTGCTCACCACTTTAAAATCTGCCCCAAAAGGAGAGGCTTAAAATCAGGTATTTAGCTCATGAAACTGCAATATGAGTTGGACTCAAGGGAAGGCCTGTCCAGGCTCCACTTGATGTAGAGCGTGGGCCCAGAAGGACCCAGTTTTGGGTTGGTGTACCACATAACCCAATATATTGGGTATTTCTGCCTGGGAATGTGGGACCCTGGGTTGGAGATCTGGTGTGGCTTCATGTGTTGGTCAGGACTGTGTTGTCTCAAAGCTCCATGGAAGAGTCTCCTCTCCACACACCTTCAGAGTTTCTAGTGAGAGTCAAGATTCAGTTCCTTGCTACCTGTTGGCCATTTTCTGTCCCAAACCCACATGAATAAGGGTCTGGGACATCAAGGTGTCACGTAGGAGGGAGGACCAGAGATAAGAAATAAAGAACATTAAACAGTTGCTGGGACCAGGAAGGCTTGGCTTAATAGCCAAGCACATTTATTAAGAAATACAATATCATATAGCCTATTTGCATGGTGGCGGGGAGGTACAGGGGATGGCTAAGGTCAGCAGAGAGCTAAGACAATGTTGGCAAAGAGATGCCTCAGACACAGATGCCTAAGGGCTGATAACCATAGCCCAGGGGGAAGGCTTGAGCCCCAGAAACCACAGCAACCTGACTCCTTCAGGGCACTGGCTCCAGGTTAAACGGGCCTTGCCAAGTCCACTCCTAGAAAAGGATGCAGAAATTAAGTCCCCATTGTCTTTTTATTGATGCCTCTGAGGACACCTTAGGTTGGTCAGGCTCCTGTAAATGCCTATCTCTGCTTTTTTCCACCTAGGCTTTTTCGTGCTAGAGGGAAACAGTTGGCTCACATGAGAGCCAGTGAGGGAGAAAGCAAGATGGTCACCAGATAGAAAGAAGCCAGCACCCTACAGTGACATCATGTTGGAAGTGACATCCTCTAAATTTGCTCTATTCTATTTATTATAATTTGTCATTAGGAATGGTCCAGCCTCCAAGTGAGATACCAGGGTGTAGCACCTCCTGAGGACAGAGGAGGAGCTAGGTTTTGACCTCATCTCTAAATGAATGCAGCAAACACATACTGTATATATGCACACACACACACACACACACACACACACACACACACATATATATATATAAAACACTACATCACTCTGTATTCACACACCATTCTCTACACCACAGATACACACCACACAATACATATACTCCTTGGTATTCTGCTCACATGTTACACTAGACACTGTCTGTATCACAGACACATGTCACACATATACATACACTACATCACAAAATATTTTATACCACACACCATTCTACAAACCCCACATTCTGAAAACCACAGACATATACTATATAGACACATGCACCACAACCACACACATGCCACACTCTACTATCCACACTACCAACTCATATCGCAGGATGTATATAACAATACACACCACACTGTATATACACACCACACATACACACACTATACACCATACAGAGTACATACATATAACACATATCCTCGCAAACATGCATTTAGACACACATATAAAAGCATAGCACTCTCACATTCAATCATATGCAAATGTACACACCACAGAGTCACACAGACACACACACACACGCACATGCACAGGCACATGCACACGCACACGCACACTTAGCAATGCCAGTAGGGGTCCAGGGCAGGGTTTATAAAAGCTGCTGGGAGTTGGGGTTGGGACATTACATAATCTTCTTGGGGCCACAACTAGAATTGCAGAGCAGTATAATTGCACTTCAAATAGAACTTCAACTCAAGAAAGGGGCTTAAGGGCCCAGACGAGCAGTTTCCACAAATAGGCATTTGTGGAACTTGTAGGAAACTAGACACACTGCCATGTGGGCTGAGGTTGGCAGAGCTTCTTGCTACTGGGTGGGCTTGGGCAAGCGCCTTGACACTGCTGTGTGATGGCGACACCTATCTCATGGTCTGAAGCTTGGCACACACAACTCACCCTTAGTGTGAGCTCACTTTCCTTTCCATTTCAGACCATCTGGCTGTCCAGATACAGTCACCCAAACGAACCTTTGGAAGGAGAAAGAGTCTTTGGGGGACTGAAGCCAAGGCCTTGATGAGTCACAAAGGGGTGGGGTGTGGGGTGGAAATCAGCGCAGGTGCAAAGGATAGTTTCCGGTAAGCAGGCAGGTATGGTGTGTGTGTGTGTGTGTGTGTGTGTGTGTGTGTGTGTAGTGTGCAGGAGGGGAGGGATTTGGAAGGGGCAGCCAGTTGTATATGGGTTGGCCTGGCATTCATGGTAGCAAGAATATCCACTAGATGGCACTGCCTGCATGTGAGCCTGCCACTGCAGATGTAGAACCCAGTCCTGGGGAAGCAAGTCTCCCCAAAGCTCTGTGTAAACACCCCCAGACCCTAGTGTGTTCTCCACTCTGTTCTGGGGCACAAGTTCATGTCTAGAAGATAAACCTCATTGAAAACAGATGCCGTTAGACCTGAGTCATATTTAAACACAAACTTAAAGTCACACCGGGCTTTGATTTCTGAGAGCAGCACTTTGTGTTAATTTCATGGAGGAAGAAGTCTGTCCTAGTTAGGGTTACAGTTGCTGCTGTGATGCGCCATGAGCGAAGCGAGATGGGGAGGAAAGTTTTATTTGGCTTACACCTCTACATCACTGTTCATCATCAAAGGAAGTCAGGAGAGGAATTCAAACGGCTGGAATGTGGAGGCAGGAGCTGATACAGAGGCCGTGAAGGGGTGCCACGTACTGGCTTTCCCATCTGCTCTCTTATAGAACCCAGGACCACCAACCTAGGGATGGCACCACCCACAATAGGCTGGGTCCTCCCTCATCAATCACCAGTTAAAAATTCCCTACAGGCACGCACACAGCCCAGTCTACGGAAGCATTTTCCCAGATGAGGTTTCCTCCTCTCAAATGACTTTAGTTTGTGTCAAGCTGACATAAAACTAGCCAGTGTAGGGGACTTCCTTTGCCCCAGACCAGACATTTCCCACATCCTATTGCTTTGGGTCTTTTCAATCACTTGTCAAAGATAGACACAGAGGCTCAGGGAGTTTAAATAACTAGAGTTTCACAGACAGGAGGTAAAGAGAGTCAGGCTTCAGAGACCAGGCCTAAATCCTGCCCAAGGAGATCCTAAAAAGCCCAGTGGAAGAGAGTGTCACAGAGAAACCTGTGACAAGAGCTGCCTTGTCCCATGTCAGGTGTCTGCCAATCACCAAGGCCAGTCTGGTCACCTTGTCTGTCTGGACACTGCTCTGTAGGACAGCTTGAAAAGGTGGACCTCCAAGTGATCTCCAGAGTCAGCAAACCTTATTTTAACCCAGCTCTACCACCAGCCATGTGAATTTAGGGGACTAACTTACTTCACATCCTCCATCTTCCTTTCTGTAAAATGGGATCTGCAACTACCAATGTTGAGTATAAAGATTAGAGGGCCCCATGCCTAGGTGGAAAATTAAAAACTGCTGAGGGAAGGAGATTTTGTCTTCCTCAGTGATGAGTACCCTAAATGGCTATTCAACCCCAAGTTGTTTCCTCATATATATATATATATATATATATATATATATATATATATATATATATATATATACATATATATATCACAATGTTATATATTAGTTATATTATATTATATATTGGCATATAATATATAATATAACATATTTAATATATAATATTAAATAGTTCCAGCAGGTTGCACACAGAGTCAAACACTCTTACACACACATACACACACACACAATGCATATGCACACTTGCACACACATGCTTAACAATAATAGTTAAAGAATGAAAGACTATGAATTTGAAAAGTACTGAGCAGGACTGGGCGATGGGAGGGAGGCAGGAGAGGGGAAAAGTAATAAATTTTTATTTAAAAATATTTGTTCAGGACTGTTCTTCTGAAGGTTCTGAGTTCAAATCCCAGCAACCACATGGTGGCTCACAACCATCTGTAATGAGATCTGATGTCCTCTTCTGGTATGTCTGAAGGCAGCTACAGGCTGCTTACATATAATAAATCTTTGGGCCAGAGCAAACAGCCCACAACCATCTGTATACCTATAGTGTACTCATATACATAAAATGAAATAAATTAAAAAAATAAAAATGTTTGTTCCATGATGAAAAATTGAGTGTGATTGGATCTGCCTGGCATGCCTTCCACATCGACTCCTGCCTTCTCCCACTCGTCACCAGCCCCTCAGACACTGCCCTGCAAGGATCCTGCTGTCTATGCTCTGAGTTATCTAAGTATGTGAGGAGGACATGGGCTGCCCACTCACTATTCCCCACTTACCCCTCTCAGGCCCTGCGTTCTAAGCATTTTTGGCAAGACTAGCAAAAGCCAGAGGTTTGACCTATGCTCCCACTGGGTATTGGGGCCTCAGAAAGCTCCAATGGACCACTTCTTGGGGAGAGTGTGCTCTGATAGTGGCTCGCTGTGCCTGCATTAGCAGTTCTGCTGGGCTCATCTGTTAACAGGCTGCTAGAAGTCCCGGCAAGAAGGTCACAGCCATTCTGGAGCTGTAACAAGGCTCATATCTGGTGCTGACACATTGGAGCCCAGAGGAAGGACCTGTGGGAAATATGGGTGCTCAGAAAGGGAAGGGAAAGGAAGGAAGGGAAGGGAAGGGAGGGGAGGGGAGGAGAGGGGAAGGGAAGGGAAGGAAAGGGAGGGGAGGAGAGGGGAGGGGAAAGGGAGGGAAGGGAAGGAGAGAGGAGGGTAGGGTAGGGAAGGGTAGGGAAGGGAAGGGAAGGGAAGGTTAGGGAAGGGAAGGTTAGGGAAGGGAAGGGAAGGGAAGGGAAGGGAAGGGAAGGGAAGGGAAGGGAAGGGAAGGAAGGGAAGGGAAGGGAAGGGAAGGGAAGGGAAGGGAAGGTTGTTCCCTGTATTTCTGGAACTCTGCAGTCCCCAACTGAAAGTCCACCACACAAGTCACAGGCAGGAAGCCTCATTTTTCCTATGGTTTTGAAGGTCCACAAAGGTTTCTGAGGAATCACAAGTTCTCCTCCAAACCAAGGCTGGGCAGAAGGGTGGGCAACACTCACTGCACACATGCTCCTGGCTCCGTCCTTGGAAAAACCTTTGCCCCAACACAGAATGGCAAATGAACATAGCGTTGGACTCGCGCTGTCAGGCTGTCAGGAACCAGCTCCGGTTCCTTTCCAGGAGAAGGCATGACCAGGAGAAAGAGTGAGAACCTGGAGAGGATGTGCTAGGACTCCCCAGGAGGATACTTCTTTGAGAAGCCACAATATGACAGGATGGCTCACCTCAAGTCCAGTCCTCACTGCTGAAGTCTACCCACAAGTGTCTGCTCTGTCATCTTCAGTGTGTCTGCAAGGAAGTTCCTCTCCTCTTGGCATGGGCCCTCCTGTCATTCTGCATTCCCAAGGCTGAAGAGCCCTCCCCTGTCCACCTTAGCCAGTCAGTCATAGAATTAGACCTAGTTTTGAGTCTGAGACACATGGGGTCCATCCTCTCCCCTTCCCACTTTTCTTTATCAACTGAGTCTCCCAAATGACTGGGCTTCCTTGTTCCTTCCTGTCTTCCTATCCCGACTCCATCTAGTTCTATTCAAGAAAAATACAGTGAGCAGCTTTCCACACTGACACCATGGTAGTCTTGCTCCTCTGCGCCATCTCTCCCTCCATGTTTCTTGGAGGATAGGGTAGCGTTGCCTCCATGCTCCTCAGGGCCCTCCTGCCTCCTAGGCTCTGCCTCAGTACCCCAGCAGCAATCTGTGAAGGCTCCTCTACCTCAAGACTGTCTGGGCTATGGGAGCAAGACATGAGTCTGCAGGCCAGAGTGTAGGCATCCGTCATAGCCCTCACAGAGGGAAAGGTGTTGTTTGCCAAATACACATTACCCCCAAATGCATCTATTGAATCCTATCTAAGGTAATAAGATTATGAGGTGGGGTCTTTGAGAAATTATTTAGGTCATGGGGGTGGAGGCCTCATGAATGGTACCAGAGCTTTTTGGAGGTGTCACCAGAGAGCCCCCACCCTGTCCTCTTCTTACCGTGTTAGGATATATAAGGGGAAGGTGTCTGCTATGAACCAGAAGGAAGCTCTCATAGGGACCATGGAGTCACACTTCTAGCTACCAAAGCTATGAGAAATTCCTGTTGTTTATCAGCTACCAGACCTTGATACTTTACCATATAGCCTGAATAGATCAAGACCGGTGGTCATTAGAAAGATCAGGCACTTTCTTGGGGCCTGGGGCTCAGTTTCACCCCTTCATCTCCGACCTTCGTGGAGGAGTCCAGGGATTGAAACTGCATTCCATCATGTGAACAGGGATCTACTCAACAATGGCAATATTGTGAAACTCCTGTAAGATCCCAAAGTCAGGTGCCTTGACAGAGCCCTGGTGGCCTGCAGAGGGCCAAGAGCCTTTCCCTCCAGATTTGTGTCTGTCCAGTGCTTCCTTTCCCCTAGATTTACAATGAGCTGGTGGTGAGAAGAGGCATTTTCTGAATATTTTGGGTCATTTTTAGCAAATCATCAAACCCAAAGATGGTGGTCTGTGGAGATTCCCCAAACCTGTAGTCAGTCCAGCAGAACATCAGTCAGCCTCCTTATCTGACCTTACCTAATGCATGCTATCTTCCAGGGCGTTTTTTAGGCTCACTCTTGCAGTGTCCTGGATCCCACCCTGAGGCCAGGTGACTTCCAGAGTCCCACGGCAGAAGCAAGAAGCGAGCCCAAGGTGCCTACTTCTAAAGAATGCCTTTGGGATGCTGTGGCAGGACCCAAGGGAAGGAAGCTTAGGCGAGCCATGGAAAATTCCCACTGCGATAGCTAAGCCTCATCCTTGGCGAGCAGTACCAGCATGGACAGCACATCTTCTCGGGAGCTCAGAGCCCAAGGAACCAAGCTGCAGTTCTGCCATCTGCCGCGGGGTAACATCATCGAGAAGACCATCTCAGTCCTAGGATCTAAGGGACACATGCTAAGAATGAAGAGTGAAGTGTAGGTGTGTGGAGACAGGAACCAGAAGAAAAAAGTGGGAAAGTGAAGACAGAGCCCCTGATAAATCCTGGAATCAGACTCCCGAGCCCAGCATCGGGGTGCAGATGCCTCTCCCTGCTCATGGGCACATGAGCCTGGTAGGAGAGAGGGGGTCACCCAGGGAGACTTCCACAGAGATGGGGTGGGGTGGGGGATGGGGGAAACAGCCACACCCTGGTCTCAGTCCCATCTTGTTCCATCGTGTTGATTCACCAGTGTATTGGGAGCCATCTTAGACCTGAAGCCATGTATGGCTGATGAGGAATCTTGGAGGAACCACAGGAGTTTGTGGCACCTCGCTCTCCGTCCCGCTTGTTCCTCTGCCAGGTTTACCTCCACATCCCCCACATGGGTGCTTGAGGTACCTGAGAGGATCTTTGAAGACGCCTGGAAGGGCTGGAGCTGAGGGTACTCCCCTGTAGGAGGCTGCATCTGGATCTGTCGGGTTAGGTTTTAGCCCTGAACTGAGGCACCTATTTAATCTATCAGTAGGCCTGGCCGCCAGTCCTCCCTGTCTCTCTCAGTCCCTAGCTGTTGTACAGCCCTCCTGGCTGTCATTTCTTGCCCTCTACCCTAAACTCTCCAGCCCAGGGGGCTGGTCAGCTCTTCACTCTATAATCCAACCATTTTGGTTACCCACCCTCTTTGTACCTTTGGGCCTCCCGGCTGCCACACCTGGTTCTCTTCTCTCCCTTCCCTACTCCCCACACATCCCAGCTCAGGATCGGATCCCCTCTGAACTCTCCCAAAGGCCCCGGCCTCTGACTATACTCTCCTACATGTCTGTAATAAACGTTCTCCTCCCCTATACCTAGGAGCATTCACGTTTCCTTTCCTTTCCTTACTTCTTTTATTCATTCATTCACAAGGCTCACTCTGTTTGACTCTACCCTGCAGAAATGCTATACTGGCTGAGGCTTCTGGGGAATCTGTGACGTTTACCCCCGATGCCCTAACCAAGTGCCCATGGGCTGTGCAGTTCTTCCACAGGTCTCAAAGCTCTGTGGGCTGCAAGTCGGGGAAGATGATGGCCAGCTTGCTTTTGTTTTGAAGACAAGGACTCACTCTGGCTGGTCTAGAACTCTTGATGAGCCTCCTGTATTTGTCTCCTGTACCCATTGCTCCTGGCTATGGCTAGCACCGGGGCCTTTGTTATGTGTGCCGTAAGCCTGTAGAATCATGAAGTCTATGCCTGCTCTGCCCACTTCTTGGCAGCCTTGTAGATGGAGCTGGCATTTTGGTGATATCTCTTACACTGGCTGTTTTTCATTTTCCAAACCCCACCCGTAGGAGAAGGGACATATTGTATGCATTTGAGAGCTCGGTGTGTGCTGGCATGTGTCGGTGGGGCTTGGCAGTGGCTTGGGAACAGGACATGGTAGCAGGAATCAAGGCTATTGGAAAAAATCACAAAAACATGTGTTTTGACGATGTTGTAAATTCTCTAGTCTATAAAGAAATCCAAATGATGTAACGGGAATCCAGACAGAGACTCAGGCCCAAGCCTTTTAATTCCCACCTCTGTGCCTGGGAAAGATGTTGACCCCCTCAAGATGCACAGCTGGGCCCTAACCACAGATACGGGATGAGACAGGTTCTTAGGACAATTGCTAGGTAATTCATAACACCTATCTTTTTTCTAACTTAGAATTCTACCCAAGACTGCTTAAGTGCATGAGACTCCATCAATAGACTCTTAAAGATTCCCTTCAAGGTTGAGTCTATGCTACGTGTGCCCTAGGGCGCTCATCTGGCTTTGGCAGAATCTTTTCTGAGTGTATCTGTAATGAAGATTCTTGATGTGCCCACCAGACCAGCAGCAGTGGCGGGGGCAGTGTTGAAATTGTGATCCTAGAGCTGAGCGAAGGAGGTACTGCAATGCTAGGACTCAAAAGGCTGAGGCAGGAGGATCTTGAATTCAAGGCCAGCCTGGGCTACATAGTAAGATTATGTCACTTAAAAACAAAACAAAAACCAAACAAACAAAAAACAAATTAAAATAAAAAATAACACTGTCAACCAAAGCTCTCTGACCACGACTCAGATTCACTCACCAGCACCCAGAAGGATCCAGGCACCCCATGCTGTACGAAGCCTTCACAGCTAACTCTGAAGCACACTAAGTCTTGAGAGCCACTGTCCCGGGATGAGCCGCAGCCTGGGGATGGAGATGTATGCATCAGAAAATGATGGACATAGAGGAATGAAAGGAGTGGCCAGAGGGCAGTAGGAAGAGATAATCAGTTGAGGCCATGGGCATGAGTTGGGTGGTAGAGATTTCAAATTCTTCATCACTAGTGTTAAAGGTCATGGTGTGTCTCAGGGAGAAAGGGTGCCTGGGCATGGGCTCCCCTAGGCACCTCGTTTCCCACACCACCTTATACCGTTCTGTAAACTCCTCTTTCTTTTTATGAACCCATCACATGGAATACATTGAGGTGGACCTCCAGGAAGATGATCTTGAAGTTGGTATTGCATGTGGATTGGAAAAGGCCCAGCTGAGTGACAGAAAGGCTGGTCAAGACTAGAAGTATAGGTCAGTGGGCCACCGGGTGCACAAGTCTTGAGGCTGGATCTCCAGAACCACATAATCTGAGCATGGTGGCTCATACTGTGATCCTGGACTCAGGAGCCAGAGGTAGGAGGATCAGAAGTTCAAGGTCATCCCCTCTGGCTACATCCTCTCGGGCTATACAAGATCTTGTCTCAAGAAGAGAACAAAATGGTACTCCCAGGCAGCTGAGGTCATGTAGTCAAGGGAAATGAAGCTGAAGACCCAGCCCAGGGAAATAATAGGGCTTGGGATGGGATAAATTGAATTTGATCATCTTGGAGCAAAGGCAGCCCACTGTGCTATCTAATGAGCAGTACACATGAGGTTGATGGGCTTCTGATGTTTAAGTTACATTTGTTCTTTTACATGTGTATATATCTAGGCATGTTCACTGCCAGGGATTCGGTCCTCTTCATCCACCATGTTTGTCCTAGGGATTGAACTCAGTTCGTCACCCTTTACAGCAAGCCCCTTTACCTGCTAAGCCATCTTACTGGTCCTAACTTCCAGGTTTCTGCTGTGAGGCCTAGTTGGTGCTGACGTCATTCTTTGGCACACAAGATAGAGTTTGGAGAAATCTGTAATGGGTTCAGTTTAGGACATGTTGAATGTGAACTTCCGGAGAACTTCTGGAAGGATCTGAAGGACTGGGACTGGGGAGGCCAGGCTGGAGACACAGTGGGAGGTAGAAGGGTTCTCAG
Organism: Apodemus sylvaticus; assembly: GCF_947179515.1. Lineage (NCBI taxonomy): Eukaryota > Metazoa > Chordata > Mammalia > Rodentia > Muridae > Apodemus > Apodemus sylvaticus. The sequence continues at coordinate 97,429,449 of NC_067479.1, forward strand.
GGAGCATCCAGGATCAGGCGGGTGCAGCCCTGGCCTAGCCTACCCTGAGACAGTCCTCACATCATTGCATTCCAGTGAGTAACTCTGGCTTGAACAGAAGATGGAAAGGAATCAGGACATTGTGTGCAGAGGATCTCACGTGGCTGGAGAGTTGGGCTCCAAACTCATGGTAAAGTCAGCATGGTCACAGCTGCCAGAAGTGTGTTCCGGGGGCCACTTCACCAGTGAGGACAGAGCTCTCTGGAGGAGATGTAAGGCCTCCTCCATGTGGCTTGAACTCCACAAGATCTGGAGAGGAACGAATTACGGCTAAACAGGAAAGAACGGTGCTGGGACCATAAGGGACTATTCTCCCAAGAGACTGGTGAAGGCGCACTGTTCAATCTCAGGATAGCTCCTCTCCAGCTGGCCTGGCAGCTCTGTTGGAAAGAGTCGCAGTGGGTGTCTGTGAAGTTGTCACAGGGTCTTTCTCACCCCAGAGCTGCCACGCTTCTAAGCAGCCCTCCTCTGGGGTGTCCTGTGAAGTTCTATTACAGTTTTGGGGATGATGCAGAGACTCTCATTTTGAAATTATGTGGTTTTGAGGGGGGAGGCAGTGCTCCCCTAGAAGAGAATACCCCAAAGTGCAATTTATGAAGAACTGATGTGTGCTGTGGTCTGAAGTTCTGGTGACTAGGAAGCCCAAGGACATGCTACTAGTGCCAGTATTAGCTTAGCTTTTAACGACAATTCCAAAGCAAAAGGAAGATTGGTAGGTATCTGCAAAATAGACAAAACACTGCAACGATGCATTCTCATGGTAACTAATGCAGCCTTGAAAGACAGGGGTTTACTTATGAGACTTGACCCGATTCCTCTGGAAAGGTACGGCCTGCCTGCCCCTTTAACAGTCTGGGTAACCCCCTCGAGAACTTCACTGGCTACTACTATGCATTTGTGTGGCAGGGAATGAGCTGCCATTACCCACAGCAGGATTCACCCCACAGAATCTGGGTCTAATGTTCCCTCACTGGGTTCCCTCAGTGCTGAGATGGGATTCCTCTGGACTCTATGCGTAGGCAGCAGAGTGGACAATTTACAGCCCGTCTCCACAAGATTTCACTTGATTGAAAACAAAGCCTTAGGGGGCTCTCAGGGACAGCCTTTCCTGCACAGTGTGTGAGAGGGTTTCAGACTGAGTCTTTTTCTTTTGTCTGCCATTTTGATAAGATACGTGTTCTCTCTCTCTCTCTCTCTCTCTCTCTCTCTCTCTCTCTCTCTCTCTCTCTCTCTCTCTCTCTCTCTCTCTTCATTTCCAGGACGTAGCTTTAACACGGAAGAATCACAAACTGGGTCTGACAAGAGTGGTGGCTATAGACACCGTCAGAGTTAACGGAAAGTGCCGAGGGACTATTCTGGCTGCTGAGTGATGGAGACCGGGACTGGGAGAGGCAGGCACCTCTTATGGGACCCTGTGAAGTTCAGTCAGCATGCCGCTATGCAGGCTTCACAGTGTCTGACAGAGTGCACTGTCACCCCAGAGTTCACTGGTGATGAGAGCCAGCTGCGCATCTGCAGAACATTTAGAGACTGCTGTGGTCCCCTGCTGTGGCTACGCTCAGAGGCGCTCCAGACCCTGATACAAGCAGACGAAGGAACTAAGCGTGCTAAGACAGAGGTGGCCTGCCTTCTGGATAGGTTTGAGGCGATCTTAGGGGTTCATACTATGCTGGACCAGCTATGAGGAGCCAGGAATGCTGAGAGAAAAGGGCTGAGCATGAGTTGTGGAGACCTAGCATGGTATCCTGAGGGCCACGGCTCTGCTGGGTAGGGGACAAAAGTTCTTCTACGTGTTTCAGCAGGAGGGTAGTGTCATGTGCACTCCAGAAGAACTGTTCTGGTGGTAGGGGTTGCGTGCACAATGCCAGATGAAGGGCGTACCCAGATCAGAGGAGATGGATTGGGAGGGGAAGGGGAGATGGCCAGGGAGGCAGCTCAGGCAGGCCTGAAAGGGGTCAGGAGAAGCAGGCAGGGGAACAGCGTTCAGGAAGCACCATCATGGCTGTCTTAGATATGTTGGTAGTGGCTTCTCTGACCACTTTTAAATCCCCGAAGTAAAAATAAATAAGTTTTTAAAAAATTTGCAGTTTGTCATACTTGTTTTTTACGAGCAATGTAGGAAATTAAGTCACCATCTCTCAGGCCTCCAAGTTGCCTTCAAATTCCTGTTGAAAACTTGGACAGGGGACTTGTAACATCCTTGTCAGCCGTCCTTATTAACTCAACATTTTATTTAAATTGTGCTTAGCACCTGCCTCCAATTACTCCGCTCTGGCAGAGAGCAGCGCTCTGATTAAATGCTCCGCTCGGCTGTAGTAAGGCATCACCGCAGGCGCGGGCCGTCATCTGTCTTCATCAAGCCAGTCTGAGCAGAGTGACAGAGCCATCCAGAGGGAGCAGGGATGGCTAGTGCTGAGAGGCCACTCCGCCCACGACAGCCTCCGTGTCGCTCAGGGAGCCATTTGTATTCATTACTGCTCTTCTTAATCATTGTCCGTCCCAGGCTTGCAGGGGCCCCTGGCTAGCAGGCACTGACAGCACAGGAGGCTGTAAGATGGGAGAAGTGGAGAGGTTCATGATAAGGCTGATGCTGATGACAGTGACCACGAGCTGAGAAGGCAGCTGTTGATCTTGAGGCTGATGAGTCCTGCCATTTTGGGAGCACCTGCCATGGACAGGTTCTGCGCTCATCACGTGACCTAATTCTTCCCATGTGTTACATGCGCTGCAACTCTGAGGTCAGGATGCTCATGCTTCTTCCATGTTATAGGTAAGGAAATGTATGCAGGCTCGTGGCCATTTGCTTTGGACACTAGATCTGTGTCTCTGTGCTTAAAGCCACAATATAGCTTGGCTGCCCACTTGCATCTCCCATTTGTTGCTTGGGAAAGTCATACACACACACACACACACACACACACACAAACACCTCACTCTTGGAAGACAACCTCTGGTCCAGCAGATATGACTTTTGTGAGTTATGGGAAGGGTCACTTGATGGCCATAAGTGGTCACCTCCACAGATGCTATCCAGGATGGGTGTTCTTGATTCAGAGGGCTCATCTGGAGTACTTAAAGTGTAGTCTGAGTGAATGGGTGGGTGATCACCTGTAAAAGTGAATCGTTAGAAGTGGAACCTAGAAACCATAAATGGAAACCTCGTGATTTCACTGCCCAGCAAGTGCCTAGAAGGAACCACAGAGCCCAACCCACCCAGCTTGTCCATTGGTGCCTAATGCCTGCACCTAAGAAAGGGAGGTAACAGTTGTCTCCATGAGTAATTTTGTGGGTTTTGGGGAGATAACAGGGTGGATGTCTTTTGTATTCTGATTTTAACTAAGGTTTTGAAAGAGAAAGTTGGGGTCTTGTCACTGGGCATTTTTCTGGTTTAGGAGAGGGTAAAGTCCCAGAGGCCTTGGCGATAGAGTGAAGGTAACGAAGCAGCTTGTTCTGACATGGCATAAATGCTGAGACTGCTCTTCAGAAATAGAGCTGTGGCCTTGAGTTTTACCCCCTCTCCCAAGAGCCCTGGGGTATGTATGACTCGGACAGGGCTTAGTAGATGCTCTTACATGGAAATCAGAGTTGAGCATGTAAAGGCATAATGGAGAGTAACTAAAACTGTAAACCCTCTAGGAGACACAGACTTTTTATGTAGAGGCAGATAATAAATGCTGTGTATTTTATGATCTCAGTCATAACCACTCACCTCTGCAATGATGGTTTGAGATCAGCGGTGGATGATACACAAACAGATGAACATTGAAATCTAATAAAGTTTTATTGACAGAAGACTGGATGTTCAGAAATCCTCCTGTGGAAAACAATGTATGCCTAATTAATGTGAGGCCCTGCTGGTCAGAAGCAACCATATTAAGTGATAAATTGAGAAACATATTCACCCCAATTAGGCATGGAGAATTGCAGAAGGGGAGAAGACGGGAAGGATCTCCTAGGGGAGCATTGCATTAACTCATAACACTTCCAATCCCAGCATGCCATGGGCCACAGACAAGCCTGCCTCCAGTAACCTGCTTCTGAGAAAGGCTAAAGGGTATCCTGGGAGTTGACTGGCCATGTAAGTGTCTTGAACGGTGTGTGCTACATAGTCTTGGGGAATGACTGACCATCACCCCAAATTGGATGGCATTGTTCTGTTAGAGGGTCCCAACCCATGGGACAGGGAGCGTTGGAGCCTCGTGCAGTAGGCTCTGACAGTGACCAGCCTTGCTGGGGTGGAAGAGTGGAACACATGCGCCTCCTGGCTCACAGTGAGCTCTGGGGCTCATTCCTGAGTGGATGAATGTCCTGCCACGCTCAGCCAGGCTGCATCAGAGCATCTTATTCTTGGGATCGCGCACCAGACTCAGGTCCCCAAAGGGATGTCAGTGACGTGGGAAGGAGACCTAGGGTCTTACCTCAGCCCATATGCAGGGTGTAAGCATGGCCCTCCTATTCCGAGGGCCTGCACAGGGCTTGCTGCAGGGGAGCTGACGGGCTGCAGAAGCCATTGCACTCAAGAACTTACAGCAGATAAAGTTACTTGCACGAGACCTCCAGAGGATACGGCCAGTTATGCCCCTCAAAGGAGGAATGGATACAGAAAATGTGGTATATTTACACAATGGAATACTACTCAGCAATTAGAAACAACGAATTCACAAAATTTTTAGGCAAATGGTTTGATCTGGAAAATATCATCCTAAGCGAGGTCACCCAATCACAAAAGAATACACATGGAATGCAATCTCTGATAAGTGGATATTAATTAGCCCAGAAGCCCTGAATACCCAAGGCACAAATTGCATAACAAATGACTCCCATGAAGAAGTATGGAGAGGGTCCTGATCCTGGAAAGGATTGATCTAGCATTGGAAGGGAATATAAGGACAGAGAAAAAGGAGGGAGGTGATTGGAGAAGGGATGGAGAGAAGAAGGTTTATGGGACATATGGGGAGGGGGGATCCGGGAAAGGGGAAATCATTTGGAATGTAAACAAAGAATATAGAAAATAAAAATATTTAAAAAAAAAAAAGTCCAGCATGGAGAGCGGAGGCACCCAGCCCACCCCCAGCTGAGGAGCTACTTGCTAGCTGCCGGGGAAGGGAGAGTTTCTTTTCTTTAGGCATGTGGCCATTGGTTCTTCTGATGAGCTGGGGGGCAGGGGAAGATATTCAGCTTTCGAGCCACTGTTAGAGCAAACAGCGTACAAGGCTCAGCAGATCCCTGTCTCATTGGTTGAAATCCACTAATAGAGCAATGGTCCATGTCCCAGTGGATAGCTCAACGCCATGTGTGTATGAGCACCACTAATAATTTTAGTAGTCCAAAAGAGTAAATAAATATAATTATACAAGGAAAGTGTGGAGTAAGGGGAGAGACATAATGGAGACTCTTAATGGGTTGGAAGAGGGGAGTAAGGGATAGATATGTTCAAAATACATTATAAGCGTGTATAAAGTTCACCTTACACCAGTCATAATGGCTAAGGTCAAAAACTCAGCAGGTGTTGGCAAAGATGTGGAGAAAGAGGAATAGTCCTCTACTGCTGGTGGGGCTGTAAGATGGTACAACCACTTTGGAAATCAGTCTGGCGGTTCCTCAGAAAACTGGACATGACATTTCCGGAGGACCCTGCTATACCTCTCCTGGGCATATACCCAGAGGATTCCCCGGCATGCAATAAAGACACATGCTCCACTATGTTCATAGCAGCCTTATTTATAATAGCCAGAAGCTGGAAAGAACCCAGATGTCCCTCAAAGGAGGAATGGATACAGAAAATGTGGTATATTTACACAATGGAATACTACTCAGCAATTAGAAACAATGAATTCACAAAATTTTTAGGCAAATGGTTTGATCTGGAAAATATCATCCTAAGTGAGGTAACCCAATCACAAAAGAATACACATGGAATGTAATCTCTGATAAGTGGATATTAATTAGCCCAGAAGCTCTGAATACCGAAAGGCACAAATCGCATAACAAATGACTCCCATGAAGAAGTATGGAGAGGATACTGATCCTGGAAAGGATTGATCTAGCATTGGAGGGGAATATAAGGACAGAGAAAAAGGAGGGAGGTGATTGGAGAATGGGTGGAGAGAAGAAGGTTTATGGGACATATGGGAAAGGGGAAATCATTTGGAATGTAAACAAAGAATATAGAAAATAAAAATATTTTAAAAAGGAATGTACTATACAACTTTATCAAAATGCAATGAGGCCAAGGGAAGCATTATTAAACAAAGAAAAAAGAATAAGAGATTAAATATAACCCTAGAGAGTATGGCTTCTGATGTATGGCAACATTCAAACTCACCACAACCACAGGCGTTCTAATCTTTACACAGGTGCACCTCCTCTTTCTGGAAACTTCATTTTTACAACCTGAGAGAACCACAGCCAATGGGTGCGCCTCTTCCTCCCCCCCCCCCCAAAGTAGAGGCTGCTAAAAACGGGTGCCTTCAAATTTGCTCCCCAACTTGTGTCCAGCTCAGCTGCTGTACATCGTGACACGGTGGGTGACACAGGGGTCAGTTGGCCTCTCGCTGTGGTGAAATAGCACTGAGTCCACGCATTACTCTCTCCTGGGCTACAGGCAGCAACCACTGTCTCAGCCTGAAGCTGTGCACTACCAGAGAGGTCTAGGGTGGGAAAATCTGTGTCCCTCCCCTTGTACTTGACCCCCGCCCCCCAGTCTTTAATTAGCTCATGACACCAGTGATCCATTATTTCCGCCCTAGCCCAGTTTTGCCCTTTCCAGCACAAACACTGCCCAGGAGCACTGATAAGGCAGGGGCGGGGTGCGGGTGGGGGTGGGGGTGGGGGTGGGGGTGGGGGTGGGGTGGGAGGTAGTTGCAGAAAGAAAGCCTGTAGCTCTGTTTTGCACAGCCAATGTTGCTAATCCTTTAATGAGGGGTACAGCTGCCAGTGGAGAGCAGGGGCCAAAGGAAGCCGTGACTGTGGAGGAGGCTCCGGGAGTGTACCACACTAACAAAGCAGCAGGACCAGGGTAATTCCTCCCACCCAGGCCCAGGCTCCTGTGCTAATTATAGACAGTGCACTGTCCTTTGGACAAAACATTTCCTTTTGCATCTTTTGGCAGGCCTCTGGCGATAATGCTTTAGAGCTTATAGAGCAACATGGTGGGTAGACAGAGTGAGAGTGGGAAGCCTTCTCTGACCATCCTATCCTCCCAGACAAGCCCTGCCTGCAGGGATGGACGCTCAGTGGGTTCACCCCAGACCTGCAGTGTACCACTGCCCTACTGTTTGGACGACTATGTCCAACAGAGGCCGCTTTCTGTCTACCCCGCTATGGCTGGGGGCTCTCACAATAGATTTTGAGGTGCACATCAGTATCCCCAAGTTATAGATTAAAGTGCCTTTGCTAAAGGTTATCGAACTGACAGAGGCCTACAGCCTCAAAGGCCCAACACTGGTTCCCAAAACTCACACCAGAACTACGGTCACAGCGCCTCCCCTGGCATCCACAGAGGAGGCTCATCCAGGCTGGTGGACTAGACCTGTGGAGGAAGGTGGCCGCGGGGAGGAGGAAGGACAAAAAGGTTTCTCCAAACTTGCAGGTAGCACAGTGTCAGTGTCATGTCATCAGTGTCATCAGAGTGCAGGGACATCAGACTCACACACCTGGACTGGCCATGTGGCGCAGGGATGTGGGCACTGGCTGTGCAGGGATTTCTGGACCGTATGAGCAAACGGCCTTATGAGGCAGATGCTGTTTCCTTCCACTAGCAAAACACCAGGGCGGCAGATGGCCTCCACCAGTCTCCAGGCGCCTGGTAAACAGGTGCCACCTTCAGCTATATGGTAGGTATCTTTGCTATATGGTATACCTTACCTCTTGTGCTCTCTCCCTCTCCCTCTCCCTCTCCCTCTCCCTCTCCCTCTCTCTCTCTCTCTCTCTCTCTCTCTCTCTCTCTCTCTCTCTCTGTCTGTCTCTCTCCCCCTCCCTCTCTCCCTCCCTCTCTCCCTCCCTCTCTCCCTCCCTCTCTCCCTCCCTCTCCCTCCCTCTCTCTCCTCTCTCTGTCTCTCTCTCTCTGTCTCTCTGTCTCTGTCTCTCTGTCTCTGTCTCTCTCTCCCTCCCTCTCTCCCCCCCCTCTCTCTCCTCTCTTTGTCTCTCTATCTCTGTCTCTGTCTCTGTCTTTCTCTCTCTCTCTCTCTCTCTCACACACACACACACACACACATACAGAGAGAGAGAGAGAGAGAGAGAGAGAGAGAGAGAGAGAGAGAGAGAGAAAGATTTAAAGCAACATTTGAAACTCTGAGCATGGCGCCTTCTTTCCTCACGTGCATTTCTCGGTAGGTACCCATATGACGTAGCCTGGACATCGCAAGCTCACCATTGACCCGGAAGTAGGGAAGGGAGCTGTGTTTTACTCTCTCAGCTCAGCACTAGGGGATGGGCCAGTTTATCTTGGCTACAGCATGAAAGCCTGGAGCTGATAAATAGCAGCAGCAGGTTATTCGCTGAAAACACTTTTTTTTTGTCAAGATGTTTTGGTCTTGAGTGGAGTGGGCTCAGCACCAGCTTCCCTCTAAGGGGATGTGCAAGGAAGTTTCCTTTCCCACAAAGACAACACCATCTGGATCCCTAGTCCTCTGCAGAGAGGATCCTTCCCGCTGGCGATGTCCTGAGGCCAGCTGGTGGTATATTAATGGAGTTAGTTGACGCAGGTTTCTTCAGCACAGCAGTGGGGTTATTCTTACGTTAGGAGCTGTGTGTGCAATGCCTTGAATGAGGACAGGTACCAAGAGTTGTCTGATCTCACTTATGCTGAGGAGTATGGAGGGAATTTAAGCACAGAGCTTCAGACAAGTACCTGCCTTGTGTACACAGCACTATATCAGCTGGCCTGGGAGACTGCAGCCACTACAGGCCTCCTGGAGATCAGGGTGTGTGTGTGTGTGAGTGTGTGTGTGTGTGTGTGTGAGAGAGAGAGAGAGAGAGAGAGAGAGAGAGAGAGAGAGAGAGAAAGAGAGAAAGAGAGAGAAAGAGAGAGAGAGTATGTGAGAGAAGAGGGAGAGAGAGAGGCAAAGGCAGAGGGAGAGGGAGAGGGGCAGACAGACAGAGAGACAGACACATGGGCTTTGAAGTAGGCTTCTTATTGAAAGACTGGCCCCTGCCGGGCGGTGGTGGCACACCACCACTCTGGGAGTCAGAGGCAGGCAGATTTCTGAGTTCGAGGCCAGCCTGGTCTACAGAGTGAGTTCCAGGACAGCCAGGGCTACACAGAGAGTTTGTTTTGTCTTGAAAAAAACAAACAAACAAAAAAGACTCGCTCCACCTCCTACCTCCCAGCGGAAGCTTGGTTTAGGAGTCCCAAAACAAAGACCAAACAAACCAAATATAAAACACAAAAAATAAGTATGCAATTTTTCTCTATGTTAAACAGAATCTAAGGCTTCCCACTGGAAGATCTGGAAATATCCACAGCTTAGAGAGTGAGGATCATTTTTCCCAAGGCCACACAGCTTCTAAATGTGATCATGGGATTCAGCTCGCTTTGTCTGTTTGCTCCGTCCAACACACTCGGGTTCCCACTAGCAACCTGGTTTCTCTTTCATGCTGCCTCTGTGGAGGCCTTCACTTTCTAGGATGTGCTGGGAAGCGGGAGACACTGCCTCAGGAACAGTGCCTTCTAGCCAGCGTTCAGAGCTTTGCTTGCTGCTGGGACCAGAGGCCATATTCTGTCCTTGGCTGCACCTGCAGACGCTAACATGGTGCCTTCACTGGCTCCAGGCACTTTTTACCCCGTGTGGATAAAGTTCTAGTGTTCCACAAGAGTTTTGCACTGTATTGTGTAGGTAATGGGGCAGGGTGTTAAAATTCAATGAAGGTGGTCTAAATTCATTTGTCTGAAAGATATTTCTGAAGTTTCCATCACAGGTCCGCATATTAATCTATCAGAGGCACTGTGACTCGGAGATTTATCGCACAGACCCTGGCACCACCATCCGGGCTGGGTGGAGCCCTCAGTTTGCCCCTAGCCGGCTGGGTGGCTCTCAGCAGGCCTCTCCCCCAGTGACAGGAGTTCTTCTTAAGTGTTGTACTCCTGGGACTTGGTCTTCTCATACCCTTTCTCACTGGTGGGATGGCTAATGCCCTTTGAGGGCTGCTTAGGGTTCCCATCTTTGCTTTGTGCCTACTATGGTGGGGAGTCTATGGTTTGCCACCAGAGCTGTCGAGTTCCACCATGTGGTCCTGCCCTGCACCTGGTTTTTCCAGAAGAAAAACCAGGTTCCCACTCCCACACAGATACCTGGTATGAATGGTCTCTCATCCAAGCCTGGCTTTATCAGCCATCCTGGTCCCTGAGCTGCAGGCGCCATGCTGACTCGGAGAGGCTCAGAGCTGTGGGTGCTTGCTGTGTGCCCAGAAGCTCAAGATGGCGGGACCCAGGAACACCGAGTCGAGACCTACCTTGTCTGCTTTCTTTTCTCTACCTCGCCCACAGTGGTTCCCACTGCCTGTGTTTGTCAGGGCACTACGCAGGCTGCAGTATGCCCTGTGTGACACAATCATTACTGGCCTTTAGAGACCCACTTTGAATGTCTCTTTGTAGTCTTGGAGCCTGCTGTGATCGGTATTGTGCTCCTCCATGTTGAATTCCCCTCCTGGGAATTAGTGATAGGTCCCTCCAGAGCCCTCCGCCAGCATCTCATGGCAAAGATCCACAAGAATCCATCCCCTCCCCAGAAGTGTGTGCAAAGAAGAGTCTTGATCCTTGATGCGAGCCAACTCTCTTCAGTTTGATTTGTCTCAGAAGAAGTGAGACAGAACAGGGTCCCCCCTCCCGCCCCAGGGCAGAAGTGCAGCGTGACAGGGGCCTGGAAACTTGGCAAGGATGCCCTGGATCATTGTCCTGGCACAGGTCCCATTTGGCAGAGGAATGAAAAGAGGCTTCCAGTTGTCCCAACACAATCCCCTCCCTCAGTGAGACAGACACACACATGCTCCACAGGGCTGTAGCCTCTTACAGAGGAAATCATGTCTACCAGGGGTCTAGGGACCTCAGTGGGTGGACACTTAGTAGCCTTTACTGGAAAGCCACTATATGCCAGGTTCTCACAGGACACTTTTGCCTTGAGGAAGGGCAGGGAGGCCCTCACATTCCCAGGGCCCAGAAGATGTTGAGACACATCCTTCCCTCCTTCCAAGAGCTCCTGATCCTATGGGTGCAGCTGTGTACTGTAGAAATGATGCCACTAAGCATACTCACCAAGGGGGCTGACGCCTGTTGATCTAGAATCTGTGTCTCCTTGTGTGATTTGCAGGCACTGTCCCTGTGTGGCCCAAATGTCTGATATTAGGCAAATGACCCACACAAGCCATTCTGCACTACTAATGGAGATGTATTATGAAGTTTTTATATTCAGGGGGAAAGTGAAGTACCTGTTTACATTTCCATATCCAGTGGATGAGACTTTCTGAGCTTTCTGTGGGTCAAGGATTAGGGCCTAGCGATCCCAGCAGGTGCCCCCAATATGTCTATACAGTAGTGATGCTCTCTTTTGTTATTTTGTCTGTCCACAAGAATATGGGTATATTGATTACTTTCACGTCATTGTGACCATGTATGGTAGCTTAAATGAGAACAGCCTCCATAGGTTCGTATTTTGGATAGTTGGTACCCAGTTGGCAGAACATTTTCAAAAGGATTAGGAGGTGTCGCCTTATCAGAGAAGACACACAGGTAGCCAAAAAGCAGACTGCAGGGCAAGAATTGCAGTGACTGAAGACCCATCTAGTAACCTACCTCTTTTCCCCTAAAGTTTTCCCAGTCTCTCAAGATAGTGCCACCAGCTAGGTACCAAGGTTCAAACGTGAGCCTGTGGGGAGTGCTCCCTGCTCCTGTCTGCAGAGGGCCTCCTTGCAGCCTGCCTGGCTGCTCTCAGGCTTCCAACATGGAAGACAGTGGCTGCTGGCCACCATGAAGCCACCCTCTCATCATCCTTCCCTTGAATCTAGTTTCGAAAGGCTCAGATGGGCCTCCATGTTTGCTGCCATCTAAGCTCACACTGGGCAGAAAAAGTTGTAAGTCAATGCGACTTTGTTCCAACTCTTGAGCTGCCTCCAGTAAGGAGCTGAGATGAAAACAGGAAATCAAGCCGGAATAGAGACAATTGAGATCACAGAGTAAGAGGGAGCTTGGTGTTTGGCCTCACTCACGTGGAGCAGGTATGAGCTATGTAGATGGGACTGCGCTTAGGCTCAGAGGTCTTAGAAGCTGTCATGCGCACAAAGTCTCTAATGACTATGGCAGGCAGAGTTGGGGAGAGCAAAACGTCTAGGGGCTCAGGGCTTCAGACCTATGAACAGCATGTGACAGAAGACCAGGTTATACCATGGACAGGGGACAATGTTGGAGGGTTACAGGGATGGGATGGAGTGCCAGGGTAGACTAGAAGCCAGAGCGATGCAGGGCCTCTGGCCTCAGGCCCCTTTGGGAGAAGAGCCAGAATAGCTCAACATATCTACGTCTCTGTGTGCATAGAGGCCTGGTTGGATGGAGCCCAGCCCTCCCCACAACCAGCACCCTACATGGCGTTATATTAGCTAGTGCCTGTGTCCCCTCCTGTATAATTAGGCCATCTCTAGATGAAGCTTCTTTTACTAAATGCAATGCAAATCCTCTGTGCGTGCCTTTTAGGCTGTGGTTTATGGAAGACAAAAATCATGTGCTCACTCAGTACACAGTTGTGTTTTCCAAAATCTTTTCTCTTCATGGTTGGTTAAATCTATGGTTACATCATCTATAGATGAGGTACTCGTGCAACTGGCCTGCATTGTGTAGAAGACGTGGGTGATGGTAGCTCAAGGCTCAGCAGAGCTTGGTGACACAGAGCCAGATCCAGGAAGCTCAAGTCTGGGCAAATGGCCGCAGGGCCCAAGCTGCGAGTCCGTGTATGAATTATTTCTGACTACAGACATGTGAGTCCTTTGAAACAAGGAGAGTTCAAGGCATCAGAGATGCTGTCACTGAAGTCAGGCAGCATGCCTGAAGGAGTGTGGTGCAGTAGGCTTAGCTGAGGGCTCCCCCGGATGATGGAGGTCCTGGTCTTCTCTGGGTATTGCAAAGGGGCAGAACCAGACCGAGAGGGCTAACAGTTCTCACAGGAAAGGTCCAAGTCGGTAAAGCCCAGCCCCCTCTGCTGCCCTCCTCCTCCCTCCCTTTGAGCCTCCCTCATGTCCTGGCTGGACAGAATGCCAAGCAGAGGAGGCTGCAGTTGCTGTGGAGGCGGGAACGCCTGGGGCCCTGGCTAGAAGGTCATGTGGGAAACTTCTGCTTGAGGGGAGCTACTTAAATGGGCCATTAGGGCTCTGTATCCCAGGCCCTTGTTTGGCTGCCTCCTCCTCCAATGGAGGAAGGGCTTGCCTGGCTTTACTGGGGAGCATGCTGGCTTCCCAGTGTCACCCCACAGGACGCATAGCCCTGGTGGCCAGTCACTGCCCTCCGGAGAACCAAAGCTACCCATGTGAATGTAACTCTTTTGAAAGGCTCCCTCTGGAGACCAGCAAAGGATGTATTCTCTCTGTGTGTTTTCTTTCCGACAGAACCCCAAGAACTTGCATGAGATTGGGCCCTGGAAATTGTGGGGGAGGAAAGGATCACTTCTTGATGTGGGAGTCTTCTAGGAAGCACCTCTTTAGTAGGACCCCTGTTTAGTAGGAAAGGAATCAAGGGCCAGTTGAGTGTCCAAGGGTTTGAGGCTGAGGCATGTGGGGGGTGGGGAGGGGAGCCAATGGGCTGCCTGTGACACGGCACAGATGCTGCGTGGCATATCTAGGGTTCACTGTTATTAGGGTGAGTGCAGTGGTTTGTCTGGGAGAGGGATGTCAGGGAGTGGGTGTCATTCCTTACTTCTGATGGCTGCTGGTGATGGAAAAAACTCCCCCGTTTGCTGTCATCTTGGCTTAGCCAGATCCTACCTTCCAAAGCATGTTCACATTCAGGTAGGTCTGTACTATTACAGCTGGGACTTATAAATAAGGTCTTATTTCAAGGAACTATTAGTCCTCCTTTAGCAGAGACCCCTGGGTTTTGGCCTGTGCAAGCTGTTTGGAAAAGAACTGGCTGGAAGGGTGCCAGGAGGGTTGGTGGGTGCAGGAGAGAACAGAGGTCAGTGCTTGATAGGGACCCTGATCACATGTCCTGGAAAGAGGAGCAAACACCAGTTGCAAAGAGGTGAGGGGCATTAGATGGGATAGGACTCTGACAAAGTGAACACAAGACATGGAAGTCAAAGGCTCTCCAGTCAAGGCGGTTTGCAGTGCTGTGAGCACACAGCAGGTGCTTATGTATAGATGGGCTAACTATGTGACTGATTTGTTAGAAATTCCAACACTTTGAGGAACTGATCTCCAAGAGACCTGTCATTGTGGTGTGAGTAATCGTTGAGGAAGTGATGTGTGCACGTGCACACACACACACACCCTTCTGATTCTTCCTCTCCATCCAGGTCTTTGCAGCAGAGCCCCACTGGCACTGCATTTTCAACATGACCAGCAGAGGGCAGTGTGCCTCTGGGAGGGCCAGGATGCCCTTCCACAGCTGGAATTCACATTTTCGCCTTTTTTTTTGAGTGTGGGCCCTTCTCTGGCATGGTTTAGAGGGTAATCTCGCCCGGGCTCTAGCTGACAAACCGTCTTCACCTCATCACCTCCTGTTCTAATAATACCACAGGATGTCACACAGTGGGGGGTAAGGGAACAGCCAGGACTCTTGGACCCCCTCAGTTCTGCTTGGCCCCGTGAAAGTCATGCACGGTCTGTCCGTAGGAAGAAAGGATCTGGAGCTAGATGTGACAATAAAGCAAGAAGAAAAGAAGGAGTTCCAGCCGAAGCCCAGGACTAGCATCCATCGTAATAGGAAGGACGCCTCCAGTATGGCCTCTGCAGGGCCCAAGTCTGTGGATTTTGGGAGGGAACTAGGAACAAAAATTCACGATGGCCTAAAAGGCAAGCAACAAATTTCTTAGAACATCTGATTCAACCCCCAGGGATGACTCAGGAGCCTGAAACAGCCGCTTCACCTCTGTCCAGGGATGCCACTCACACTAGTGACCTTGTGATGTGTGCAAAGAGCTGTACTGAGGCAGAGATGAGTAGCTGAGGGGCCAGACCCCCCCTTGCATGGATCAGTGACTAACTGGCCATGGGTCTGCATGTGCTGGACCCCAGAGCCCACAGCAGACTCTGGGTAGAAGCGAGTCAACCTCAGGACAGGGGAGTTAGAGAACCTCAAAGAGGGGTCTCAGTCAGGGGAGTCTCAAGCCAGGTTGGCTGCAAGTTTGGGACTAGACTGGCATGGAGTCATAGTTGAGTTCAGTAGTTGCTGTCCCTGAAGCTTTGTATGTCTGTGACATTGCCACAGTATGGTGGAGAGAAGACAAGAGGAGATCTCAACACCACAGGTAACCATGAGAGCTAAGGGTCAGCCAGACTCTTCCCCAGGGCTCAGCAGTGCCAGCCATTACCACTCTGTTTCAGGGCCTTCAGGTGAGGGACTTCTATGTCATCTAATTTTGGAGGCAGCCTTCCTGTTTTACAGGAGAAGAACTGAAGCATGTGAGGGCTTACGCGCCTTCCGAGAACACATAGCTGATCACCCTCCCAGACCCACCGCCCCTGATCATCTGAGGGGCCAGCCCGTAGGGAGATCCCCTAGACACCACGGGCTTGAGCTGTGGTATGGTGATGCCTCTGGCTGCCTGAGATGAGATAGAATGTAGCTGTGTGCGAGGCTCTTCTGTGACAGAAGACCAGGGGCCAGAGCACAGGCAAAGACTCTAACCGCAGTGTGATCTTCAAGGGCTGCCTTGGACAACACCTGACTTCTAACATGTTTACAACCAGCTCTGCAGAGTGATGAGTGACCAAGGATCTGTGGGTTGAGAGCAAGCTGACAGGCCTGGAGTCTACACAGAGTGAGGCTCATCTGAGTGTTGAGACAGCTCTGGGGAGGGCTGGGCCCCGAGACTTTGGTGGGACTGGAGAGCAGTGTTTTGGAAGGGGAGAGCCTCTTGCCAGCTCTTAGGAGGTCCTGGGTCAGGATGGATGCTGCGGATACAGCAGAGAGGTTCTAACCATGGTTTACAGGCCTTATTTGTTCTGTCAGTATGTTTGATTTGGCTTGCAGAGTGCTTCTCAAAGAAAAAAAAAAGACGTTGGATTGTCTCTTGACATTTTCATAGGGGAAAAAAAAATCCAGATCTGCAGTTTGTCTTGAAATTTGGAGGCTCTGGAAGCACAAGAGAGGAGGACGCTGCTTTGGGGGAACCTGTGAGAGTCCTGCAGACCTACTGTGCCCTCTACCACAGTGCTTCCTGCCTTCCTGGGTCTCTCTGAGCTCCTGGGGGACCAAGTCCCTGAAATGGCACAGATCTTTGCTCTCATCCCTTGGACCCTTTCCATGACTGTAATGTATCTGTGAGCTTTCAGTTTGGCCTCTTGCCCAAGAGGGAGATGTTGACAAGCACCCAATGCCATTGGAGTTTATAAACCAAGGAGGGAAGGATTTCCCCATCCCCAAAGCCACTGAGTCACAGAGTTTGGGAGCAGTTGCTATGGGTAGGGGTGCTTCGAGATGCCCCCTTTCTCATGTAGAAAGGACAGAGTAGACTTCACATCCACATCATGGCATGGTGGAAGGGCTCTTTCCACCGGAAAGGAGATGGAGAAATAGGATTCCTGAGCCTGCCTGAGACAGACCCACACTACAGAGTAACATTAGCTTCCCAAGAGCAGGAGCATGGTGGCATTCTACAGCTCCAAGAGAGGGAGCAGGCATAGCATGGCCCAGTGGGGTCGGATGAAGCCTGGGGATGGGACAGGACAAGGGAAAGCATGGGGTTAGAGCTAGGTAAGGTGTGTCAAAGAGGGAGGGGAGCTGAGGCAGGCTCCCAGTAGGCCTTGGGCACAGCTGTGCTGAGGCAGGGGGCCTGGTTGAAAGAAATGTAGCAGATCTTCTTTCTGGTGCTGTGATAAACACCATTATTGAAAACAACTTGGGGGAGGAATTATATTTCCAGATTCTAATGCATCACTGGCAGAAGTCATGGCACGAACATAAGCAGGAACTCAAGTAGAAATCAAGGAGGAAGGCTGCTTACTGCCTTGCTTCCTCCAGCTTACTCGGTCAGCTCTTCTCTCCAGCCCAGGCCCACCTACCTGGGCATGGACTGCCCACCGCGGTCTGGACTCTGCTCCATCAATTAACAATCAAGAAAATGTCTACGGGTATGCTTTCAGGCCAAGCTGGTGGAGGCACTTCTTCAGTTGAGGTGACCTCTTCCTAGTTGTGTCAAGTTGACTATGTGTGCTTGCTAGCTTACTGTCAACTTGATATAAACTAGAGTCATTTAGAAAGAAGAAATCGAATTGAGAAAATGCTCCTATCAGATTGGCCTATAGGCAAGCCTTTGGAGCATTTACTTGATTGATGTGTGGGGATCTAGTTTATTGGGAGTGCCATACCTGAGCTCATGGTCCTAGGGACCACAAAGGACAAGCAGCAAGAAGCATGATCTGCTGCCTCTGCCTCTGCCCTGTCCTAACTTCCTTCGATGACAGACTGATGTGGAAGTGGAGTAAAGTAAACCCTTTGCTCCCTGAGTTGTTTGGGTCATGGTGTTTCACCACAGCAATAGAGACCCTAATAACACTACGACAGGGAGAGAAAGAAGAGGAGAGAGGAAAAGGTCAAAGGTGAGTACGGAAACAGGAAAGAGAAGAGGGGCAGAGAGAAAGGCAGTGGTGTGTCACAGATGTGGCTTGGCTTTGGAAAATCTCTCATAAACTTTCTCTCGGGCACCACAGGAGACTACTTTTTGGAGGCTGTGGAACCTGTAAGGGTGTCTAGCTGGAAGAAACTGGTTACTAGGGAGTGGCCTGAGCATTACCCTCATCCTTGCTTCTTCCTCAACTTCTAGGGCTGTGGTAATGTGAAAGGGCTCTTTTACACTCTCCCAACGCCATCAAGGGCCTGCTTCACCATGCTTTTCTCCCCAGTCAGGAGTCACTCTGTTCTCGCCAAGCCAGTGTATGGTGGTGCCCAAACACCCCAAGAGGAGAGGCAGAATCCAGACCACAGTTTCTGTCCATTTTAGTGACAGGGGTGGCAAAATAGCTAATTCAGAGAAGGAACTAGAGAAACAAAGGAGATGGCATGGAAAACTGGAGGCTGAGAGGAGCCAGCTGCCCCTGGCTGTGGTCCTCATCTGACCAGTCCTAGGCCTTAGCTGTTCCTTCCCACGTCTCTCCCCATGCAGAGTTCCACTGGCCCTGAATAAGCAGGGCTAGGAGGTGCTCTGGGCTGAGCATGCTGGCATGTCTAGTGCTCAGAAGCTTGATGTGACAATGGATCCTGCTCTGTGTCCCAAGAACGATTCTAGCTTTCCAGAGACAGCAGTATGTGAGAGAAGAGAGCCAGTGCCAAATGGGGGCTAGTGGCCTCAGCAGCAGGGGACCAGGTCTTTCTGTGCCCAGGCTCGGGCCTTGGTCAGACCACAGAGAGCTCTCCAGGATCCAGGCAGCCTCCAGGCAGCCTCCAGCAAGACGTTACAGGGGGTTTGCGACTCACCAACGATAAAATCAAAACCACATTTTTTCCTTGGTGGAAGGCAGAGCCATGATAAATTTGGAAAGCAATAAATATCAGAGCCTTGCAGACCATTTCCCAGCATCTCCCAGCTGACTGGCCTTTTGTGGCCAGGGTGGTGTGCCCCCCAAGCATGTGGCCCAGACCTGGAGCTGCAGTGATCAGGGAAGGTGGGGACTTGGCCAGGACATGGAGTCACTTCATTAGAGGTGATGAGGACCTTCCAAGCAGATGATTTGGAAGCCTGTGAACAGGCCATGTAAGGCAGAGCCAAGCCATGCTTTTTCACAGTGCCCTTCCCGGCATGAATTCACCCCCACCTTCACCCTTGGACCCCCAAAGGCTAGTTGTTCATCTGAGTCAGTCAGAGGGAGCTCTGTAGGCTCCTTCTACATACAGAAGATACTGAGCTAGCCTCAGAAACGAAAACGCTTAAAGTCTGTGTGGGCTCTCAAGGGACATCTGATCTCCCCTATTTTTATGGCTAGTGGTGGCTTTGGCAGGCTGCATGCACACACATTTAAACTCCTTTGATGAATGTAATAAATATCAGTAAAAGGCAATAAATATCAGAGCCTTGCAAAGCGTCTCCAGCATCTTCCAGCTGACTGGCCCTTTGTGGCCAGAGTGATGTGTCCCCAAGCATGTAGCCTAGACCTGGGTCTGCATGATCTAGGAACATGAAGACTTGGCCATTTCATTTTTTTAAATTAAAATCTAAAAATTAATTTTTTAAATAAAAAACTGAAGTATTAAATTAGAATTAAAACATCAAAAACCAAACAAAACATCTCCGGTGAACATGCCCAAGGTAACAGGATCTTAGAAAATACGGGATGCAGAAGTCTGGAGGCAGAGTGGTCTCCACAGTCTCCAGCCCCAGTGTGAGACTCTCCTTCCTTTCCAGTTGCCCCCTCTGAGGTGCCCTGCACACAGTTATTAGCACAGCTGCTTGGCTTGCTCCTGGCAGCTGTCTACATGGTCCAAGGAATGATGTCTCTAGCTTGAATGTTCTGGGCCTTCCTTTTCTCTCCAGCCCTTCCCACTTCTTGAGACTGGGCCTCAGGCAGGCTCTCCTGTGACATTAACAGACTTGCTGAAGTCCTCAAATAGAGGCAGGTGGGGTAGGGACCCTCATCGTGCTGCAGAGTGAAGGCAAGCTTTATGGCGTGGTGGCACCAGCCTGTCCACTTTCCCTGTGGCCAAGCTCTTGTCCCACTGACATAGAGGCTTCTCGTGAGCCACGTGTGCAGAGGAACTAATGCTTCTTTCTCTGTCACCTCTGCTTAAAGGATGCTCCCTGCAAAGAATACGTAGCTTATGTCCTCACCTAACCCCAGCCTTGCTCCAGGAGGTTTCGCAAGGTGGGCACCGACGGTTTGGCTTTGGGAGTGCATCAATCCACCCAGGCTGTGATGGAGAGATGGCAGTCCCAGCAGGTAGACTGAGGCTTACCCTCATCATCCTCCACTGGACCATTGTCCATGTCTGGTGACTCTCCTTCCCTAACATGCAGATAACGGAAGAACAGGAGAGGGCTCAGGAATCACAGAGAGTGCCAAGGACATTCAGAAGGGAGAGGAGTCATTTGTATGGGTTGCTGTATTTTGCTTTTGCACCATGACTCTTCCTGAAAACCTAACCATTACCAGGTTAACAACCCTGATCTATGCACCTTCTGACCTTTGTAGATGTGAAACGACTCCCATGGCCATCCCCTAATTAGAACACAAGGGTTTGAGCTGGGCAGAGGTGGCAAGAGCATCTTTAATTCCAGAGGCAGAGGCAGGCAGATCTCTGTAACTTTGAGGCTAGCCTGGTCTACAGAGTGAATTTCAGGGCAGTCAAGGTTACACAGAGAAACCCTGTCTCAAAAAACTAAAAAACAAAAAAAGACAAAAACAAAAAAAAAACCCACAAGGGTTCTGCCAGGGACTGCTCTGTGCTTGGGATTCCGAGGCAGAGCTGATCAATACCTCTGAACAAAGGCTCTGGGTTCTCCGAGAAAGGAAGAGAGACAGGCTTTGTTTTCAGTCCATGTGGCCATTTATTTGAAAGATTGAGGAGGGAAAAGACATTTGTGCCTGAGGAATAGTAGGTATGTCAGCGCTTCCTGTATGGGCATATCACCAATTTCTTCCCACTGGCTCATTTCTGTGTATGTAAGTTGTGTATACACACACACACACACACACACACACACACATATGCATGCATGGAAAAAAGCAAAAGATTGTACCCCTTAGAAGTGACATGCTCAGTGCCTTCCTGCTGGTTAAACACACCTGATAGCGAGGAGGGCATATTATAACACAACTGTCTGCTCATCGTCATTGTGCTGTGCAGAGTCACGGAGCCTGGTTTGCCTTTATTCACTTGCTGCTTTTGTCCTTATTCCTTTTAATAGATTCCTGGAAAGAGCAATGCCAGGCCAAGTGTCTCAATGCTTTGAAGGCTGGTTACTAGCTTATTTGTTGCTAGACTGTTTGGGAGACTTTATTGGTTCTCTAGAAGGCTACTGGTACCCACTACCAGGCTCCAAGAATAGAATAAATTAGAGCCGGAGAAGAGCAGAAGTCAGCCTGGCTGGGGTGACTATGAAATGACCAGATGCCAGTGCAGTCCTTACGGGGAGCAGTGTACGCTGGCGACAGCCTCTCCACCTCAGTGGAAGCTTCCAAAGCAGACAGCTAGCTGGACAAAGCTCGCCTCTGCAGCCGGTGAGGCTGGCTCTGGATTTTAAGGCCACCGGAGAGCTTCCCACTCCAGGCCACACGTCACTGTGTCAGTTAATGCCCAGGTGGGTTCTACTATTTTGTTTTCAATTTTGGAGACTTATTTGACAAAAAAAAAAAATAATACAAGATTAAGGATACAAACCTAGGTTAATACTTATTTAAATATGATAAAAGTTATGACGAATGACACTTTAGAAAAGCTGATAGATATCAAAACTGTCACCAAAGTCCTCTGGCATCAGACAAGTTCAGTCATGGTTATTAGGTTTTTTTCTTATAACCTTTTATTCTCTTTCATGTGAAAATCAGTTTCTAGAGTCAGAACTAGGGAAGTTATTCTGTCCCTCCTCTGTCAGGACTGGTCAAACCATTTGCACTTGAGACACAGAATACTTGCCACAGCAACATTTCTTTCAACATCATGATGAATTGCAAATCTCCTGTGAATTGCAGGGTCTTCCTGATGAGTTTGAGGGACAGCTGTATCATGTTTCTACCTTGGCTGATGCACTATACTAGGTGTTTAGGGTTTTCTGCATGGCCATGTACCTTACATGGCCTCTGAAGGATGGTGTTCATGTCTATACACATATTGTAATACAGTTTGTCCATCCTGTTCTCTGTTACCGCCAGACTGGTTAATATACTGAGAAATTTAAGAACCTTCCCAATGTTTTCATGATACACTTCTCTTAATAATTAATCAATGAATATTCCAACAGCCTGCTTATTATGTTTATTAGCAATGCATATCTTTCTCTCTGTGGTCAAATCACAGCGTTTGGAAATTTAATTTGGTTCATGATTGTGTCTGTGGACCCCATGGCTCATTTCTAGGACTAACACTTTCCTCATCTTTATTCTGAGTTTTTATATTAAACATTGAAATATGATGGAATCATAACTTAATCCAAAGTGAAAGAATAGAAATCACATGTTTTATGGCCACATTTCAAAACACCTACTTGTATATTAAGAATAACCCTATTAAAAAATGGGGTACAGAGCTAAACAATTTTCACCTGAAGAACTTCAGATGGCTGAGAAACATCTTAAAAAATGCTCAACTTCATTAGTCATTAGGGAAATGCAAATCAAAACAACCCTGAGATTTCACCTTACACCAGTCAGAATGGCTAAGATTAAAAATTCAGGAGACAGCAGGTGTTGGCGAGGATGTGGAGAAAGAGGAACACTCCTCCACTGCTGGTGGGGTTGCAAACTGGTACAACCACTCTGGAAATCAGTCTGGCGGATCCTCAGAAAACTGGGCACCTCACTTCCAGAAGATCCTGCTATACCACTCCTGTGCATATACCCAGAGGATTCCCTACCATGTAATTAGGATACATGCTCCACTATGTCCATAGCAGCCCTATTTATAATAACCAGAAGCTGGAAAGAACCCAGGTATCCCTCAACAGAAGAATGGATGCAAAAAAATGTGGTATATCTACACAATGGAGTACTATTCAGCCATTAGAAACAATGAATTCATGAAATTCTTAGGCAAATGGATGTTGTTGGAGAACATCATACTAAGTGAGGTAACCCAGTCTCAAAAGATCAAGCATGGTATTCACTCACTAATAAGTGGATATTAGCCTAGAAAATTGGAATACCCAAGACATAATCTACACATCAAATGAGGTACAAGAAGAACGGAGGAGTGGCCCCTGGTTCTGGAAAGACTCAGTGAAGCAGTATAGGGCAAAACCAGAACAGGGAAGTGGGAAGGGGTGGATGGGAGACCAGGGGGAGGGAAGGGGGCTTATGTGACTTTCGGGGAGTGGGGGGCCTGAAAAGGGGAAATCATTTGAAATGTAAATAAAAAATATATCGAATAATAATAATAAAAAACAACAAAAAAGAATTGTTCCTGATCAAGTTCTTCTGTCTCCAAACAGCTAACACTCAAGGGCCAAATGATGTGGACAGAGGCTGTAACTGAGAAATGTTGTCCGTAGGTTCATATATTTGACTACTTGGTCCCTAGATGGTGATACTGTTTGGGGGAGGTTATAAGGCCTTCTAAAGATTCTATAACCTTACTAGAGAAAATATGTCATTGGATTTATAGCCATATTTAACTCTCTCTCTCTCTCTCTCTTTCTCTCTCTCTCTCTCTCTCTCTCTCTCTCTCTCTCTCTCTCTCTCTCTCTCTCTCCTCTCTCTCTCTCTGCTTCCTTCCTATATATAAGTGGAGATTTAATCCCCTGGCCTTTTGCTCCTGCCACTGTGACTTCCCCACTTTTGTGGACTCTCTACCTTTGGAACTGTAAGACAGAATAAACCCTTCCGTCTCCAAGTTGCTTTTTGTAGTGGTGTGTTATTACACCAACAGAAAAGTAGCTAATACTAAGCATCATAAAATAAATGAGGGGAAGTTCCAATAGAGAAAGAAAGAGAAAGCCCTCATATTACTTGAGCCTCTCCTGAGGTTTTCAAAGGGGAGCCCATAACAAGTGGCTGGTCCTGGACGTATCACTGGCCTAAAGATAAGTCTGTCTGACATCAGTCCTGGACTGTTTCCTCTCATCTACCCAATCTTCAGGGCTCTCAGTCTGATTTCACCACTTTGTTCTGAGGAGCAGTCTATGGTACAGGATAAGGAGAATTTGGTTCAAAACATATCACCAGGTAGCTGCTGGAGATAAGGCGAATACGTTTTGCACAGATGTGCTTTGACGCCCATCATTTGCCCTAAATTCTTAAATTCCTCCCTTTCCTGATTTCTAGAGGGTCAATACTTAGTCATCTTAAAATTGACCTTCAGCTCTGTCCCTGCACCATGCCCTTGGGCCCTTCAGGGGACTCAGTAGTTATTATATCATGGGCCCTCCTGGCTTGACAAGATATGCTCACTGACATAAATGGTGTCAGGAGTGTTATGGGAATAACCAACCACTTTCTGATTGGACTGAAGTCTGCTTCATAAGATGAAACTCATGCCTGGTAGGGAGAATATAATATTATTCTCTAAGATGGTCATAGTAATAAACTCTTCCCTTCATTCTCATCTTTATATACATAGATTAGTATATCTCTTAACCCTAATCACAAAAAGCCAACTTTTGTACTAGGTGGTGATTTATAGGGAGACCCAAACTGGTCAATATGAAGATAATAGGAGATGATGGAATGTTCAGCTCTAAATGGAGCATCCTCATCACACCCCAACAGCTCCAAAACTGGGGGGTGATTGAGGAAGAGAAGGCAGAAAGACAGAGAGAGTCAGAGGTGATGGGCATCTACAGCCACACAGCATTTGCCTAATAAACCAGGGTCATTGTGCACATGATCACAACAGTTGGCAATGCATACACAACAAGACCTACATCAGCCAAAATTCCAGCATGGATGGTATCTTAGTTAGGGCTTTATTGCTGTGTAGAAACACCATGACCATGCCAACTCATATAGAGAAAACCGTTTAGCTGGGGCTAGCTTATGGTGTCAGAGTCCCCATTGTCATCATGGTAGGGAGCATGGCAGAGTGCAGGTGGACATAGTGCTGGAGAAGGAGCTGAGAGCTCTATATCTTGATCCAAAGGCAGCAAGGGGAGACTGTGTGTCACACTGGTGTAGCTTGAACATAGGAGACCTCAAAGCCTGCCCTCACAGTGACACACTTTCTCCAACAAGGTGACAGCCACTCCAACAAGGCCATACCTCTTAATAGTTCCACTCCTTATGGGCCAAGCATTCAAACACCTGAGACTGTGGGGCCAGACCTATTCAAACCACCATGGAAGAGAAAGGGTTCATGAAGTCCCCTACCTGAGGAGATGCTGGCGAGTCATGGCAGCTGGAAAGGGGAGAGTCAATTTTCTTAAGCAGTATGGTCTCACCTGTGCTGTAGCACAAGGTCCTACATCCATGCATATCCAGGTAATATTGAAATGACTCAATGGGTTTTAAAAACCAATAAAAGAAAACATGATATGTCATTTACAAGCAAACCACAGAATTAGAGATCATCTTGTTGAGCAAAGTGAAACAGGCTGGGGAATGCATGCACGCCACATTTTCCTCATGCGTAATGCAGAACGGTTTTGTTTGTTTGTTTGTTTTGTTTTGTTTTGTTTTTTGGATTTGGTTTTTTTTTTTTTTTTTTTTTTTTTTTTGAGACAGGGTTTTTCTGTATCTCCCTGGCTGTCCTGGAACTCACTCTGTAGACCAGGCTGGCCTCAAACTCAGAAATCCTCCTGCCTCTGCCTCCCAGAGAGCTGGGATTACAGGCGTGCTCCACCACCGCCTGCAAAACATTTTTTAAGACATTGAAAAGGGAACTATTAGGGAAGAGGAAGCATCGACAAAGGAGAGGGAGACAGAAGGGGGTGATGTGGCGTGAAAGTGAGGAAGAGCATTGTATATGTTCATGGAAATGTCACAAGGGACCCGTTATTTTATACAATTAATACCGTTAATAAAAACAGATACATTTTCTCTGCTGATGAAATAAGCCAATTCAAGCAGAATTAAAAGTTTATAAAGGCAGGTTTATTGGAGACAGTTCTCAGGCTGGCTCGCTGATCTCACAGGAGGAGGTCAGGGAAATTGCTCTACAGACAGGGAGACAGAAAAGCAGGCTGTGGGGTGCAGAGAGAGAGAGAACAAGCATGGACAGAGAGAGAGGGGATAAATCCTCTAAATGGGGCTGGGGTGGGCACAAATGTCTGGATTGTATAGTGAAGAGCTTCTGGGGTAAGGCAGCCCCGCCCCCTTGGCTGGAAGTTCAGGGTACAGGGCCAGGTATGCCAGCCACGCACTGTAACAAGTAGGGGCTGAGGAATGCCTGGAGTCCAGGTCTGCTTTTTTATGTTAATTAGGCACCTCAGCGGCTTGTCCTGGGTCTGGAAACCCAACATAAATAATCCTAAAAAATTTAGAATCACTGCAGGAACCTTTTCAGTTGTTCAGTGCTCCACAGGAGCAAGTAGAGGCCCCAGGGCAGTGGGAAGGGTCAAGTGTCCCTTGAGAGGGAGCCAGTCCAGCAGAGGGAGTAGAGAGCAGGCCTGGGACACCACAGGCAAGGCCAGCATGGAAAGGCCTGGGACAGCTTCTGTGGCAGCAGGGATCAGCCCTGCAAACCTAGAGCCCACACTAGCAACCTGGTTTCTCTACACACGAGGCAGAGAGATTTAAAGCACTTTAAGCAAGAGTCAAGCAGAAGAGTGGGCATGAGCTGACCAGCCTTGTGTTTGAAGACATTATGCCGTCTAGTAGACAGAATGGGTTTAAGGGGAACATGAGCGGAAATGAGCAGTTGTAAAGTCATCAAAGTAACCCAGGCAGGAAATCACATCAGCCAGAGCAGAGACACTGATGCAGCTAGAGACATTTATGTGTTATCCCTGGGGCAGGGTTAGGTGAGGGAGGTGAGAGAGGAGGCAAATGCCTACAAACAGCAAGGAGTTCTATCCCGGGCTAGGGGATTCCGGAGGATCCGCAGGTCAGACAGCCAATGAGGCCCAGGTTAGCCCGGACCCATTGAAGTTTAGCTGGGGAGGGAAGTGAGTGCGGGTTGGTTGTGTGCATCTGGAGTCAGAGACATAAATCTGAGACAGTAATTGGAGCCCTGTAGCAATGAGATCATATACGGGGAACGTGTGGGCTGAGGGGAACAAGCAGCAGGGCCATGGCCACCACGCATCTGTGGCCATGGGGAGACAGCCAAGACCCTTGCTGCAGCTATAGCCTGTGATGGAGCACAGTCTAGATCCCACGTTCGCTTATGCTTTCCAGCTGGGCAGGCCCCTAGGGACCCCCCCAACCCCTGCCTGTGGCCTGAGAACGAGCTCCCTCTTACCCATGGGGCCTTCGCATTTAAGGGACAGAGATTGACGTGGGAAGCACAGAGAGCCAGGTTTATATTCACAGACTGATTATCATAACCTCGGGGAATTGTGGTGATCAAATGTCACGGCACATTTACAAAGCACCAGGCATGGCGCCTGACACATGGCTGTGGAGGCTTTAAGGGACTCATAAATAACACCCCATTATTCACCTCTTCCACTCACATCTAGCTGAGCAACAAGGCACCAGAGATCACTGAAGTCAGGTGGGGGGAAGGGGGCACAGCCTTGCTTTGTGTTCTGGCTAGTTTTATGCCATCTTGCCACAAGCTGGAATCATCTAAAAGGAGGGAACTTCAGTTAAGGAAGTGCCTCCATAAGATCAGGTTGTAGGCACGCCTGTAAGGCAATTTCTTAATTATCAATTGGATGGGGGAAGGCCCGACCATTGTGGAGGATGCATCCTTAGATGGTGCTTGTGGTAGTCTAAATAGGTTTGGCCCCCATAGATTCAGGTGCTTAAATGCCTGGCTATAGGGAGTGACACTATTAGGAGGCGTGGCTTTGTTGAAGTAGGTATGGCCTCCCACTGTGGGGGGTGCACTTTGAGGTCTTCTATGCAACAAGTTTAGCCCAGCATGGAATTTCAGTCTTCTCTTGGTTGCCTTTAGCTGAAGATGTAGAATTCTTGTCTTCTCCAGCACCATGTTTGCCTATACAATGCTATGCTTCCTACCATGATGATAACGAACTGAACTTCTGAAATTGTAAGCCAGCCCAATTAAATGTTTTCCTTTATAAGAGTTGCCTTGGTCTAGTTTCTCTTCATAGTAATGAAACCCTAACTAAGATAGTGGTCCTGGGTTCTATAAGAAAGCAGGTTAAGCAGGTCATGGGGAGCAATCCAGTAAACAGCACCCCTCCAATGCCCTCTGCATCAACCCCTGACTCCAGACCCCTGCCCTGTTTGAGTTCCTGTACTGACTTCCTTTGATTATGAACAGTAACATGAAAACAGAAGCCTAATAAGCCCTTTCCTCCACAAGTTGCTTTGGTCATGGATGTTTTGTAAGACTCGAAGAGCCTTGCTTGAGAAGACCTCCTCTCAAGGAGACACGGAAGCAGCAATCAATGCAAAATACAAGAGGTTTAATGAGCTGACCACTTGGGGTCATCCTGCGCATGAAGGAGAGGTGACCATGAAGGGAAATTACAAGCGGTTTTTATACTTTTTAGAGGCGCATCAGTCAAGTTGCAGTTTAAACCCATAAGCTAACATCTATTGACTATTGATCTTTAGATCTGCCAGGGATTTTCCAGAGGTCATGTGGTTATCGGTTAACATATTTTGTGAGGATCCTTACTCAAGAATGTCCCGTGGGTGGAGAACAGAATTCAGCCTATCTTTGACTCCAGGCAGGAGCAGGAAGCTGTAAAGAGGGTGTGGGGCTAGGCTCATAGGGTATCTTAACTAAGGCAATTATGAAGACTCTGAATTCTTTCCCATGTGGGTCAGATAATTCTTGGAACAAAGAAGGGGAGAGATCGCTGGAGCCACAGCCATTGCGTCTCAGTTTCTTCAAAGCAATAATAAATCTAACTGTATTGGCTGATTTTGTGTGCCCACTTGACCCAAGCAAGAGTCATTGAAGAGGAAGAAACTCAGTTGAAGAAATGCCTACATGAGCTTTGACTGAAAGGCAGTTTCTCAATTAGTGATCAATGGGGGAGGCCTCAGCCCAGGGTAGATGGTACCATCCCTAGGCTGGAGAAAACAGGTTGAGGAAGCCATGAGGAACAAGCCAGTAAGCAGCACTCCTCCCATGGCCACTGTATCAGCTCTGCCTCCAGGTTGCTACCCTGCTTGAGTTTCTGTCCTGACTTCCTCCAACGATGGATGTGTAAGCCAAATGTACCTTTTCCTCCCCAACTCACTTTGTGGTCATGGTGTTTTGTTGCAGCAATAGAAACCCTAACTAAGACACTAACTAAGACTGAAGTTGTTACCAGGCTTTGGGTATTACTGTGACAGCCCTGACCATATTGTTGTTTGGAAGAACATGAAAGACATTGGGACTTTGGACAAGAAAAGTGGTTGAACATTTTAAATGAGAACTATTGGGTCATTCCAGAACTAGTGCTGAAGGCAATGTGAACTCTGGGGTCCCAGCTCAAGAGGTTTTGGAAAGGAAGAATATTAGAAAGCAGATTAGAGGCTATTGTGATATTTTGGCAAAGCAAATGGCTACTTTTTGTCTTTCTCCTAAAAATTTGCCCAAGGCTAAATTGAAAAGTTTTTTGGATTAATATCTTTGGCAGAGGAGATTCGAGACAGCCTAGTCTCAATCTAGTGTTGATTGTGGCAGGTGGTTATTAGTAATCCCATTTATGCAAATCTATAATCTGTGAGCTGGACAAAGAGAAATCCAAACTGTACAGTTTAAGGAGAAAGGGAACACCAGGAAATGTAGCAGAGCTAAGTCCAGGACTCTAGAAGATAAAAAGTTTAAAGAAAAGCCTAATGTTAGATGACTTCAGGGTAAGACCCCACCCAGCTGAGCTCCCAGTTTGTGAAAGGGCATTAAGGAAAGCTTAAGTACCAAAGGAAAGCATCAGCAACTAAAAACTTATGCAAGTGTAATATAAGACATATCCTAGGTTCCAGCCCCAGGAAGCAGCAGGACTCAGCAGCTTCTGCTACCTGATTCTGCCTTTAGTGTCAAGGATATAAGAAAGGGGTTGTGGAATCCCATGGCTAAGGAAAGCCTTGGCAGAGCCATCCCTGAAGGGAGACCTGGAGAGGCCATTGTGTGAAGCATTTAAGGTGAAGCCTGGATTGTGTTAGATCCCCTAACATGTTGGAGATGCGAGAGTTGTGGGATACCAGCCCAAAAAGCTGCAGATAGGGTGTGGGACCAGCCCAAGAGAGAAAAGTGTGTTACAGTCAACAAAATAAAAAGAGCTGGAGATCTGAAGAGTTCCTTAGACATCGAACATGGAGATACAGAGTTTGGAGCTTGCCCTGCTGTGTTTGGGCCTCTCTTTGGTCTGATATTCCCTACTTATACCCCCTTTCCTCTCTTTTGGAATGTGTACTCTGTGCCCTTCTATGTTGGAAGTATGCGATCTGCTTTTCTATTTTGTTTTACAGGGGATTACAACTAAGTGAGTCTCAGAAGAGGCGAAGACTGTGAAAGACTTGGAACTTGGGGAATTGGATGAAATGCATTCTGCATCATGAGATAGCCATGGGCAGGAGGCTCCTATGGGAGCCAGGAAGTGGAATGTGGTGGTTTGAATAAGAATGGTCCACATAAGCTCATATATTTCAATGCTTAGTCACCAGAGAGTAGAATTGTTTGAAAAAATTAGAAAGATTAAAAGGTGTGGCCTTGTTGGAGGAAGTGTGTCAGGGGGAGGGGGATAGGTGTGTGTACCACTGAGGGGTGGGGTGAGTGTAGAGGGATGGGGTGGGTGTGGGGTTTGGATTTTGAGGTTTTAAAATCTCATACCAGGCCCTCTTTTTCCCCTCTCTGTCTGTCTCTGTCTGTCTGTCTGTCCACCTGTCTGTCTGCTGATCAGGATGAAGCTCTCAGCTACTGTTTCAACTCCATGTGTGCCACCTTGATGAACTGACCCTTTGAATCCATAAGCTAGTCACAATTCAATGCTTCCTTTGTAAGAATTGCTATGGTCATGGTGCCTTTCGCCAGCAATAGAACTAAGACACCATGGCACTGACCATGGATGCTCTGGGACATGACATCAAAAGGTCTGGGAGAAGCGTTCACCTACAACAAACTATACTCCCAACAAAGGTAACTATAAACTTTCTTACTACATACAGCTGCACAGGGAGAAGAAGGAGGGAGACCCGTGAACACGAAGCAAGTTGAGAATACACAGGGCTTCTAATGCCAGGCTAGCCTGTATGGACCCATAGCATCAACAACTGCTTTGGTTTGGTGACCATCTCTTTAATTTTCTAGCCTTGTGTCCAGGTCCTGAGGGTTTGTGTGAGTTGGAGTAGTTTGGAGGGACACACGTGTCCCTCCTCATACTCAGTTTACCTACCCTGGAAAGCTGTGGATCTCATCTCCTAGCCATCCCTCTCTGTTCTACTCTAAGAAGGGATGTTAGAGCCCTCAGTGCTCATACCTGTCAGACCCTAGAGGCTGTCTCCCTTCCTTGTGGGATTGGGTCACTTGGGCAGGACCACAGTGTGCTTAGACAATGCTTGGATGTTGGTGGCTAAGTAAAGCCACCATGCTGAACTGCCTGAAGCTAGATGAAAGGCCAGGAGGGTCAGTGAGCCTGTCATAGGAACACCTGACTGAGGCCTGTGATGTCTGTGTACACGTTTGAAGTGCCCTCCTCTTGCTGCCAACCTCTTCTCTATCTGAGGAACCCAGCCTCTGCCAGTTCCTCAGTGGAACTACACATTACACTCAGTGCAAGATGTGGCTGCAAGATCTGGGATTGGCAATGTAGAGTAAGACACACAAACCCAGGAGACAGGGTACTGGTGTGGGTGGGTGTCAGGAAGAGGGAATTGTAGGAGGAACACCCAGCTGGAACTGCCCATACTAGGCTGGGCTTAGCCTGGCACTGAAGCTTTTCTTAGCTGCCTGGAAGCCAAGACAAGCAGTCACCTTCCTAGAAGTAATGCAGGATTCATTCAAAGCAGTGAGACAGGCTAGTCGACTCCATGACAGGCTTCAAACTGGCAGTTCAGGAGACTAGGCCTAAATCTCTGTTTCTAAGAACTGGGCAAGTTCAGTCAAGTTCAGGTCTCAGAAGCTGCTCTGGCTTGAGGCAAGGACAATGGGTCAGCAGCAGTTTCCAGACATCCCCAGCAACAGTTTCCAGACCCCAATGCCCCAACAATGGTTCTGGAATCTCCCTAGAAATAGAGCCAACAGATAAAGATAGAAGTCACTTACCCCTTCCTGGAATTCCTCTAATGTGTATTAAGTCAGATCCCTTCGGGTCTCTCCATCTTTTTAGATGGTAGACCCTAACATGCCGCCCTTCTGTAGACGAAAACACTCTTTGCATTTACATACTATTTGAGTCTAGGCATATCATTCTTCAGTGAATCATAGACCTTTAAACAGCAGAAACAAGAGCAATTGGAACACAGGCATTCAATATGCTCCCCAAAAGCAGTGTACATTGTTTTTGGCTGACTGGTCAGGTTCCATCCCTGTAGCCTTGGAGGCCCCTTTACATTGCTGGCTTAGGAAAATTCCTGGGTCTTACTAGTAGAGCAGATAAGGCCCACATCTCACTGTTCAAGGCTGTGATGCAGAAGGCCCTGCCTGCATGGCTTCCTAAGGCTGGGACCCCTGTGGGCCTAGACTATTTTGAGAGTGGGTGGCCCTATTTGTTTGCACAGAAGAAACCTTAGGAATAACTAAAATCAGAGACTGGGTATATCTGGGCAAATTCTCTCTACTCTATTGCAATCAGGAGAAAGTAAACTGGTGGGGGGTTTGGTCTTGCACACTGTATATTCAGATACTGATTTCTGTGCTCAGACATCTGTCTACAGTCCAGTAGATGGCCTGGCCAGGCATCTATAGTCTCTGTGTTATGTAAAACAATGTTTTCTATCATCTCTGATTGGGCAATACAGCACTGACTCAGCCTATGACTGGGCAGGAGAGATAGGAAGGCTGGACTTCTGACACCAGCTGTGGGTCTTAGGTAGAGAAGAGAGAAGGACCATGAGAAAGGAAGAGAAGAGATGGCCATGAAGAAAAAGGTCCAGGAGGAGTCAAGATGAGCAGGTCACCAAGAGATTTCTCCTAGAGAAGACACAGGAAGGAGAGCAAACCAGGATGAGACTCAAACAGAAGTCACATGGGGAAATAAATGCCTGAGAGGGTTAGAATAGCTGCATATCTGCCCAATCAGAGTGCTTAAAGTTTGTTAATAAACATAATGTGTCTAACCATCAATTATTTGGGAATTAGAATGGGAGCAGATAAGAATTTCATCCTTAAGTTACAGCCTACACTAAACTGCAGTGGCTTATATCTCTAGAACAAAATGGGTCATTGAGGGACACCTACCTGAGGCACACCAATAAAATCTGCCCACCATGTTTGGTTCTGCCAAATATGATCCCATTGCATCCCTACAGTCAACAGCACATTTATGTTAGACTTTAAAATTTTGATGTTATGGGTATGAATGTTTTACCTTCATGTATGTATACATGCCACATGCATGTCTAGTAAAGAAGGAGGCCAGAAGAGGGCATCAAATACCCTAGAACTGGAGTTAGAGACCACAATCAGGTGTTAAGAATCAGACCTGGGTGCTCTGCAAGAGTCACAAGTCCACACAATCTCCATCTCTCCAGCACAAGCTCCGTATCATAAGATGGTTCTTGAGCCTCTAGGTAAACTTTGTATGTAAATCATTGTACATTAATTGCCAACAAAGAAGATTACTGCATCTTTTTGCATTCTTACCTGTTTTGTGTCCAGACAGACTTTCACTACATAGCTCAGGCTGCCCTTGAACTCCCAATCCTGCTGACCTGGGGTTCTGGAATTAAGGCATATGCCACCCCCCTCCTGGCTTAAAACACAACACATTGTAGAAACTTCATGTTTAGAGAAACTTCCTGAAAGATCTGCTTGCTCGAAGCACAAATTGACGCTGAGTCCAGGGCTCACATGGACTGGACATGGTGGGAGGAAGGGGGTCATCACTAAACTCATTGGAATGACATTTTCTACTTTCTTACATTGCTGTGAAGAGGCTGCAAGTCTCCCTGATTCTAAGACCTGTTTCCTCCATCTTGGACTTCATCCTCTTCCCCCTCCTTTACAACCTTGTCTGTGGTCAGTTTCTGCTGGAAGAGAAGATGGGGGCCCCCAGCTTCTACTTGGAGAGCCCCTGATTTCTACTGGTGGAGAGTTCCATCTTGCTGGGATTTACTCCTTTGGGTTTCTAGTAGTGATAAGATATCCGGCCTACTAGACTTTGGAGTGAGGTCTGTTCACAGGTAAGACCAGTGGCTTTTGCAGTGTTTTTCCTGAGCAACTTGAAAGGCCTGAGGTGTCCAGCCTTATCCCTCTCAAATAAATCCTCCTGATGCCCACTGGATCTTAGTGAGCTAAAAGAATTACCAATTGTCTCTAGCATGCCAGCCTTGTGTGTGAGACTGAAAAACAAAACAAAACAAAACAAAACAACAACAACAAAACCCAAAGAAAGCCAGAAACAAGGAACCCTCTGCCATGTGTTATAGAACAGTCAGCTAATCAGTGAAGGAAAGTGAAGAGTCCTGTATGAATTTAAAGTTAAACAAGCAAGATTTCAAAGCGCTTTATGTATCATTGCCCTTCCTAGTCTGTACCCCAAGTACCCAAGTCACTTACGCACTTGTTGGAGAGAAATTGGTCCAGCAACCAGAACCATGAATATTTCAACTTAATTTCCTCCTTGTTGTGTCTTTGGTAGTATTCAAAATGTTATGTTTATCAAAGTCGTACATGTGCGAGTGGCTCCGTGATCCTTACAATACAAGGCCGCGCTCCCCTCCCAGGAGCCCCTCCCCGGAGGCCGTTGCTGAGAATGGTTGCTGTTTCTTCTGGTACTTCCTTATGCTAAAATAGCATGCTTAGATCGTCATTTCTGATTTTCCAGTTTCTATGCTTTTTAATGAATTCCTAGGATGGAAGAGGAGGATCCAGCCTTTAAGCTTCTTTTCCTGGCACATGTGTGCACTCTCCTCTCTTCCACTCAACCTCGGCATGGTAGTTAGAGGCTAATGTCTGGCTAAATCAACATTCGCTATTTATGTAGTTTGCTATTTATGTAGTTATGACTGTGTTCGCATTATTCACTGTGTAGCCATGGGGTGCACGTTTCCTATTTTATACAACTCTTCATTCCTCCCCCCTCTCCCCCATTTAGGGTTCTCTTACTATTTGGCCCTAGGCTTTGGGCTGTAAGGGGGTTGGGCTGTAAGGGGGCTGGGCTGTAAGGGGGCTGGGCTGTAAGGGGGCTGGGCTGTAAGGGGGCTCTCCTTACAGCCTATGCAGATGCTGATGCCAATGGCTAGGCTTTCTCTTTTGGTGATATCCTTCCAGGGCCCGCCTGCCTTAGTGCAGAGTGGATCCTCTCTACTAGAATGCCAGGCTGGCATCTCGGGGTCTGGAGGTTGAGTCTCTATCTGAGGACTCACAGGTCATTTCTTGTTTTTCTCTTAGTTTTGGCAAAGCATTTTCTCCCATGGCTTCCTGTGAACTGTGTTGCTCTGGGAGAATGTTTTGAGAGCATGCGCTTACAATATAAGGCATTTCATGCTCACATGTCTTCAGAAGCTTGGATCAAGATTTCTGGCCTCGGGCTGGGGAGCTGACCTTGTCGCTCAAGCAGGGGGACCTGGGTTCAGATCTCCAGCATTCACATAAAAAGCCAGGTGCAGAGGCATGAATCCTTAATCTCAGTGCTGGGCACAGCGGGCAGCGAGCACTCACAGATCTCAGGGGTGTGTTGGACAGCCAGTCCAATCCAAACAGCACGTGCCAGGTCAAGTAAGGAACTCTGTCTCAAAAATAAATAAATAAACAAACAAATAAATAAGTAAATAAAAAAATAAGGACAACAATAGAAGAAAGGCATGTGACATCAAAGTCTGACTATGACTGACATACACAGACACAGTGTAGACAATACACATGTGTGTGCACACAATGGGGGATGAGGTGAATTTTTGATTTGAGACTCTCAGTCAGTTCTTACAACCTTCTAGCTGACAGGGTTGCTGTCTGGGATCTGGGAGCCATTTTGATCTCACTTCTTGTATAGCAAGAAACAACACCCATGTTTTTCCTTTTTATCCTTGGGTTCACAGTGTGTATGTCATTCTATATGGTCATTTTCTGTGATTTTCTTTCCTCCTCCTCCTCCTCTTCTTCCTCTTCCTCATCTTCTTCTTCCTCCTCTTCCTCTGCTCCCTCTTCCTCCTCTTCTTCCTCTTCCTCTTCTTCCTCTTCCTCTTCCTCCTCCTCTTCCTCCTCCTCTTCTTCTTCCTCCTCCTCCTCTTCTTCTTCCTCCTCCTCTGACTGGTTTTCATCCAACAAAGGTCTGAGGTACATATTTTACATACCAAAGCAGACCTGACCTAAAGGTTTTCCCAGCATTCCTCAGACTCTGCCTGGCATAACCTGGTCCCTCTCCCCAGAGGTTCCTCCTATATAATCCAGACATTTTGGTCTCACTCTCCTTCTCTCTCTCTGCCTGAGCTCCCTTTCTCTCCTTATCCATCCCTCCCCACCCCTCTCCCCTTTCTCCATGGTGACTCCCCTGCCTTCAATCCAGTGAACTCACACTGCCCAAGAGTAGCTACCCAATAAACCTGCCTTTAATATAATCTAATCTGGTTTGACTTGGCTTATTTTGTCTGTAGAGAAATAACCTATCATCCTCCACCTCTACTCCTTTTTTTCCCTTCTCTTCCTGTTTTTCTTTTTCTTTTTTTCTTTTTTCTTTTGACTGCTAGAATCAAACCCAGAGCCTGTGTACCTAGCCCTCCAGCATGCAGGCCCATCTCCAGCCCTGGGATGTGTTCAGAGTGTAGCCTTTGTATAGTGCAGGCTGTCTTACATTTGTGAACCTTCTGCTTCCAACTCTCAAATGCTGGGATTATAGGCATGCAACAATACACTAGGCTCAGTGTGTTTTATTTTGTTTTTGTGGGTTTTTTTCCCCCAAAATGAGGTCATGAGCTTCACAATCTGGTAAATATCCTTTAATTATTTTATTTAATTAGTAACTCCCTTCTACAGATTTTCCTGTTCTCTTTTGTCAAACTTTGCCATTCAGTTCTGGGCCCCCAGGGTCGAGCCTCTGATTTTTATAGCCTGTCTCTCTTAGAAGGCAACTCTCTTTGTTTGTGTTTGTATTCTATCTTTTGGAAGATTTCCCTTGGTCTTTGTGTTGAATTTGCTTTAATGCTATTGTTTTGGATGTTTGCCATTTTAATTTCCCTGAGCACTTTTGAAATTCAGAAGGATCCTTTTAACGTTTATTTTATTGCCTTTTTTAACAGTATTTCACAGAGGCAGTATCTTCTTATTTCCTGGAGATTTGCTTGCAGTTTATTTTCTGATGTTTCCCTTCTTGGTCTTTGAGATTTCTCAGCCTCCTCTAACTCTTTTGATAGTTTCCATTTTGGGCTTTATGCGAAAAGCAACACATTCATACCCTCTGTGTGCCTGGTTAGGGCTCTGTTGGAGGATGGCTGGGCTGAACCATTTTCCTGGGGTCTCCCACTGCCTTTGTCTTCAGGAATCTTATTGAGCTGGAGGCATCCTCAGAGAAGAACCACCCACTGCTGCTCTTAAGGACTGTAAGCATAGCCTCTGCTTCTCTGGACAAAGGCTTCCATTTTCATCCTTGTATGGGTTGATTTTTTTAAATCAGATATTTGCTTTATTTACATTTCAAATGTTATCCTCGTTCCTCATTTCCCTTCCAAAACCCTCCTATCCCATCCCTCCTCTCCCTGCTCACCAAGGCCACCACTCCCACTTTCCTGACCTGGCATTCCCCTACACTGGGGCATGGAGCCTTCACAGGACCAATGGCCTCTCCTTTCATTAATGTTTGAAAAGGCCATCCTCTGCTACATATGAAACTAGAGACGTGGGTTCCTCCATGTGTACTCTTTGGTTGTGGTTTAGTCCCTGGGAGCTCTGGGGCTACTGGTTGGTTCATATTGTTGTTCCTCTTATGGGGCTGCAAACCCCTTCAGCTCCTTGGGTCCTTTCTCTAGCTCTGTCATTGGGGACCCTGTTAGTATTCTGTCTAAGCTCCACCCTACACATATCTGGCAACAGCCAGGTATGCCCCGCCCCATAGACCAGGCCCACTATAAAAGGGGCTACTTGCCCCTCCTCGCTCTCTCGCTCTCTCGTCCCTCTCTCTCATCACTCTCACCTCTTGGCACTCTCACCCCTCAGCCCCTCTTTGGCTCTCCTCCCTTCCCCCCTCTCTCCACGTGGTCATGGTCGGCCTCCACTCCTCTACTTCTCTACTCTCTACTCTCTCTCTCTCTCTCTCTCTCTCTCTCTCTCTGCCTCTGAAACTCCCATCCTCTGTCCTGAATGAACTCTATTCTATACCATGCCTGTGTGCATGTGGTCCTTCAGGGGAAAGAGGTGCCTGGGCTTGGGCCCGCCTAGGCACCCCCTTCCCTCACACCGCCGTGCCACACTCTCTAAACCCCTCTCTCTCTTTTTATGACCCTTCATTGGTGCCGAAACCCAGGAACAAACCCATCAGACCCTGTGCTCAGTCCATTGGATATTAGCCCAAAAGCTAATACCCAAGATACAATTCACAGACCACATGAAGCTCAAGAAGAAGAAAGACCAAAGTGGATACTTCGGTCTATCTAGAAGGGGGATCAAAATACCCATTAGAGGAGATTCAGAGACAAAGTGTGGAGCAGAGACTGAAGGAAAGTCCATTTAGAGACTGTCTCATCGGGGGATCCATCCCATATACAGTTACCAAACCCAGACAGTATTGTGGATGCCAAGAAATATTAACTTACAGGAGCCTTATTAGCTGTCTCCTGAGAGGTTCTGCCAGTGTGGGTTGATTTTCGCATCACGTTTTCAGTCTGGAGTCCTGGCCTGTTTCTGTGACCCTTGTTCGTGAGTCCAGATACTTGGTTCCCTCTCAGTAGAGTGCATAGTTCTGTGGGCTTATTTTCCTTTTCATCCCTGCCCGCTCGTTCATCTTCTTCTTCCATCCCTCTCCTCTCCCTGAAAGATGAGGGATGTGGTCATTGTAGAGGGGGTGGCCAGAGGAAAGCATAAGAAATGAACTCTGAGTACTCAGTCTGGCGCTTGTGGGCCTGCTCTGGTCGGCTCACCTGCTTGGTTTCTACAGCCCTTCAGTGCTTCTGCGCTCAGATTTCCCTTCATCAACCCATTTCCACAGTAGTCTTTCTTCTTAAAGTTTTTATGACCTTTACTTTTATTGTACAAATACACACATTGTCACCATGAAAGATGCAATCTACACTAACACTTGCCAGAAGCACATGGAAGTCCCTGCTCAGTAAACATCTTCCCACAGGTACCCATTGCTTCTCTAGATGTCACATTCAACTACTCTCTAATTTACTCTCTGAACATGTAACTTTGTATGTATAAATGTGTAAATATATGTATACACATACATCACTGACTTTAATGTGTTTAACATTATGTATTAGATATTCTCTGATTTGCTTTTTATTTAAATTTAATATCAACAGTGTCTTATGAGTTTTTTTCCATATCACAGATAAAGACTTTACTATATCCACATGCAGATGCATTAGTAATGGACCTCAGACTTAACTCACTGAGTGTTAAGAATCTTCCAGGGTAGCACGGGGTTGAAACAGTTCCATGCTTCCGGTTACCCCAAGCCTTGGCCACTGTAAACTCCAGAATGAAGCTAGGGACTGATCTAGCTGCTAGCTGACCTTTGCGGTCACTGCAAGCTTGCCAAGCCTGTATGCTTTGCCTCCTTGCTGCTGGGCTTGTCTCAGGGTGGAGTTCTCTGTATGACCTGAATGGTTGAATCTTTGCTCAGATAAATTGCACTACACTCATTCTGTCTACAGCACATCATTTTAACAACAAAACCGGGCTTCCCAACTTTCTCTTATCTAACAAAGCTGTGTGTAAATCTTCAGTTTGATATATATATATATATATATATATATATATATATATATATATATATATCAAACTGAATATATATATATATCAAACTGAATATATATATATATATATATATATATATATATATATATATATATATATCAGACTTTTAGAATATATTTCTAGAAGTGGAATTTTGAATAGTGTATTAGGAATTCAAGCAGATAAGCAATTTGCTTTCCAGAAAGATAGCTTCACACCAGCCCTCAGGAATGGCTGAGCAGCCTCTATCCTATTCCTGCCCTTCCCGATAGGTCTGTTTGTTTCCATAAAGGCAGGAGAACATCCTTTGGACTATGTTTTGATGGTTGTTACTTCACAGGGGGATCCCTTCATGCACATCCGGCGAGATCTCTGCGGACAAATGCCCAGGTGCTCTTTGCTCCTCACGGCTGCCCAGTCATGCCCTCCCACAGGTTCCCTCACCATTTCTCAGTTGTTTATAGTCAATCTAATCTGACACGGCCCACGGCATCAGGGCCAACATGAAGCCATGGGTTCTAATCCTAGCAAACCATCCCTGTTCCTCCACACGGCTGCCGTCTTTCCCTTCCTGTGACTGAGGATGCCGTTCCTCAAGCTTCTAGATAAAGAGGAGGCTAGGAATGCAGGCCACATGTGTCTGCATTTGAAGCTCTCAGGTTGTGGTGATGCCATTTTTGACTCTCTTCTGAGCGATGCTCTGGTGGCTTATAGGGCACTCACATTTCTTTTAAATTTTTTATTGAATATATTCTTCATTTACATTTCAAATGTTATATCCTTTCCCTGTTTTCCCCTTCCAGAAAACCCCCAACCCCTCCTCCCACCCCTGCCTCCAAGAACATGCCCCTCCACCCAACCCACTCCCACCTACACCCCCCTCGATTTCCCCATGCTGGGGAATGTATTGAGCCTTCACAGGACCAAGAACCTCTCCTCCCACTGATGCCCGACAAGGCATTCTTCTACCACACTTTTGGCTGTAACCATGTGTACTGCTTGGTTGATGGCTTAGTCCCTGGGAGCCCTGGTGTGTCTGGTTGGCCAACATCATTGTTCTTCCCATGAGGCTGCAAACCCTTCAGCTCCTCCAGTCTGCCCCCAACTCCTCCATTGGGGACCCCATGCCAAGTCCAATGGTTGGCTGCTAGCATCTGCCTCTGTGTCTGTAAGGCTCTGGCAGGGACCCTCTGGAGACAACCATAACAGGCTTCTTTCGGCACACACTTCTTGTCATCCATATTAGTGTCAGGGTTTGGTGACTGTTTATAGGATGAATCCCCAGGTAGGACAGTCTCTGGGTGGCTTTTCCTTCAGTTTCTGGTCCACACTTTGTCTCCATAATTGCTCCTGTGAGTATTTTGTTCCCTTAATCAGAAAAACCAAAGCATCCACACTTTGGTCTTCCTTCTTCTTGAGCTTCATGTGGTCTGTGAATTGTAACTTGTTTATTTTGAGCTTTTGGGCTAATATCCACTTATCAATGAGTGAATACCATATGTATTCTTTTGTGGTTGGGTTACCTCACTCAGGATGACACATTCTAGTCCCATCCATTTGCCTTCGATGGCATGGATGATATGGAGAAAGAGGAACATTTCTCCATTGCTGGTGGGATCGCAAGCTGGAAACCACTTTGGAAACCAGTTTGGCGGTTCCTCAGAAAATTAGACATAATACTACCCAAGGACCCAGCTATACCACTCCTGGACATATACCCAGAAGATGCTCCAACATATAATAAGGTCACATGCTCCACTATGTTCACAGCAGCCTCATTTATAATAGCCAGAAGCTGGAAAGAACCCAGATGTCCCAGAGGAATGGATACAGAAAATGTGATATATATACACAATGGAGTACTATTCAGCTATTAAAAACAATGGATTCATGAAATTCTTAGGCACTCACATTTATAACTTTCTCCCGATGAAGGATGACCTCTCACCTTGTAGGAGTAGCTCTAGTGCCCTTCCAGGGTTGTCGCTGCCTCGCCTTGTGCCCTATTGAACTACTAGAGCCAAGTTCTTTCATCTTTGTTTTCCTGACAAGTACCATTCTGCTGCAAGATCTGCTCACACTGTGATTCCCAAGAAGCTGGCAGGGAAGGATTGATGCGCATGTTGCTGTGGCTATATGCCTGTGTGTCTCAGAAGGTGCTTGACTGACAGTTTGCTCTCCCTCAGATTCCTGGAGCTCCCCAGCTCTCACGGAGGTGGGGAACATGGGAGCTAGCCAGCCCTGTCAGTAGGGCCCCCTCGGGAGGGTCCAGCGCTCAGACCTCAGACCTTGAGGTCTCAGGCCAAGGAAAGCAAAGGAATCTTAGTATCCTCCATTGCTCTGTCTCCACCCCCTCTTCTTTCACAAGGCCTCTTTTTCTCTGATTTGCAAGAGTTATTTTGGGCTTTGGATCCTTTGTTAGAAAATGTCACATGTTGTTTGTTTTCTAAACGTTCTTACGTGTTTTGATCTGCGGAAATGTTTCATTTTTCATGAGATTAGCCCATCAGCTGTTTCCTGTATGGCTTCGGGGTGCTGGGTCTTCCTTCCGTGGAAAGGGATTCCCCACCCAAAGTCGTAAAAATAATAGACTTTATTCTCTAAAGGTTTTAGGATTTTATTTTTTCCATTTAGTTCTTCCAAATCTTTATTCTCATTATAAAACACAACTTACCAAAAAAGACAACACGGAACATGTAACCAGACAGTAGAAAAGGGGCCTCTTGTGGCTCTGTGCCCACTTCCTGGTAAAGCTGGTTCCAGCTCTATCTCACCCTTCTTTGGACCCATCCAAATATGTTTCCTGATAGATGCAGTGGATTTGATTTTGTTTTACCAAGAAGTAAGATGGAAGCATTTTTGTTGCTTTGTTGTGGGTTTTATTCTGGTGCTCTTGAAATGTTAAAGTTTATTCCACTTAAAGCTGAGGTAAAATGGGTTTGTAAGACTGTAACACAGACAGACCCTGTGTGCCTTTTATATAGGTGCTTCCAACAGTACCAGCTTACACAGTTGTCACACAGTGTCATAGCTAGTCCACCAATTTTAATAAAACTGTGAGTGTGTAAATGTGCGTGTGTCTATGAATGTGTGTGTAAATGTGTGTGAATGTGTGAATGTATATATGTGTGTGTGTGTGTGTGTCAATGTGTGTGTATAGAGACAGAGACAGAATCCTGTTAAGCACCGTGCCCTGCTCCTAGGAGACCAGTGTGTCTAAACAGTGAAGAAGGGAGGTGCCTGGGAGATGTCTTCAACCCAGTTGGACAGGCCCACTGGGGGTTATGGACCATTGCTTCCTTCCCGAGAGTTAGTAACATTGGTTTGT
Source organism: Apodemus sylvaticus (assembly GCF_947179515.1). Classification (NCBI taxonomy): domain Eukaryota; kingdom Metazoa; phylum Chordata; class Mammalia; order Rodentia; family Muridae; genus Apodemus; species Apodemus sylvaticus. The sequence continues at coordinate 97,472,717 of NC_067479.1, forward strand.
TTTTATTGCTCCACATGAAAGAAAGCTCAGGGATCTTTTTCTCTTTCTCCTTTGTACCATCCCATAAGCTTGGGGCAATCTGTGGGAGGGTGTGTGCGTGGCATTTGCATCAGTTTGGGGGAAGATGTTTATTTTTCTAAATCATTCAGTTGTCCATGGTCTCAACAGACACGCCTGGGTTCCCGGTTCTGTTGTCACCAAATGCCATGGCTTCTCATCTTGGTGAGTAGAAAGGTCAAAACAATTAGAGAGACTCAAGGGTGCAGAGAAACATTCATACAGTGAGTCTCAGCCTTCTTAATGCTGTGACCCCTTAATATTGTGGTAACCCCCAACCATAAACTTATTTCATTGTTACTTCATAACTGTAATGTAATGTAAGTATCTGATATGCAGGATATCTGATATGCAACCCCTGTGAAAGGGTCATAGGATCCCATAGAGGTCTCGGCCCACAGGTCAGGAAATGATGCTTCAGGACCTGTTGAAGGTGAGGAGAACATGGGAGCTATCTGTAAAGCAGTGTTCTCCTCCAGCAAAGAAAGGGGGAAGAGTCACACAGTATGACAGTCACACAGCAGAACACTCTGATCTTCAGCATGCTCGCTTTGGGAAACACCTTAGAGAACATGCTCTGTTCAGGAAGGAAAGAGAGGGAATGTCTGTTGCCTGTCCCCTGGATCACTCCCTGGGGGTTAGAGGTGAGGTGGCAGCAGAGCCAAAGACACAGGCTCCAGGAGCAGGTGAGTAACACCACAGCAAGCTCATCTGAACACTGCTGCAAGCCCCTTTAATGCCCTCCCCCTGCGCCCCATCGGTCCCAAGAAAGCATCTCTTCCTGATTGACTGGCATCATCGGTACCAGCAATCCTTGGTCTCTCTGGCAGTCTTTAGTTATGTCCTCCTGAGGGAGATGCTTTTGTGGCTGCGAAGGGGTGGGGGTAGGGACCAGTGTTTGCATAGGAGCAGCCCCATTGTTCCTGCTACAGATACCATGCTTTTGGAATACTTGATTTCTTTTTCCCAAAAGGGTTTAGCTACAGGTAAAGGAAAGAACACTTTGAAGGTGTATTAATGTAAGAGTTTATATCTTAGGGTTCATGCCTCCACTAGCTTAACCACAAGATAACGTCAGGCCAATGCAAGGGAAGGGAGCTAGCTACTGCTACCATTGCTAGGAGACAAGAATATTTGGTTGCTAAGGTCAAGGATAAGTTTCAGCTGCTATCCCTGTGGTGGTTCAGGGCAATAAGTCGGCTCACTAAAGGCCTGAGGTGTCTTCTAAGGGGAGCCCCCAGGGCAGAGCTGCTTAATCAGAAAGAGACAGTATGTTGTGCCAGTCTGCTGTGGACTAGAGCACGGTGTGGGGATCAGAGGCCTTGTGCTGCTTTGTGCATCGGGCACTGAGCAAGGACAAAAGTACCCTTACTTCAGCCTGCTTCTCCAGAGAGGCTGGGCAGTGATGACATTAACTGAAGCAGTTTGGCTATTGCTATTTAGAAAGTTGTTGAGATTTAGCTTTTAGGAAGTGAATTAACATGAGACTGGTTACACAGTAGAAATGCAGGCAGACAGGGATGGTCCTGTCAACTGCCAGCCCTGGTACAATGTCTAAGCAGTGAGAATCATGAATACAGCAGAATCCAACGGAGTTCAGACATTTCTGAACTCACATTCTGAACTTCACATCTAACTCAAGATTGTAGTTGGTTAAGAGCAAATCTCTCTCTCTCTCTCTCTCTCTCTCTCTCTCTCTCTCTCTCACACACACACACACACACACACACACACACAGTCTCTTGGTCTTACTAGGGACTAGGGACTTTTCTGGCCTTCCATTCCCCACTTACACTCTAATGTCACCATTGCTTTTTGGACCATCTGCAATGGCCTGGTCCTTAGCTCCTGCATACTCTCTGTGTGGACATTACACAGCATTGAATATGGGCAGTTTGCACATCTTTTCTTGGTCCATAGCCCATTGAATTGATAACTACTGATGTCTACACTCCTGATGTTCCAAGAATGAAGATTGATGTGTTCATTTTCTTGGGCTGCTATAGAAAATCATACTAAATTGGTTGGTTTTAAAACCACAGGAATTTTGCAGAACAGATTCAATCACACATTAAAAAGATTGCACACCATGATCAAGCTGGGCTCATTTCTGGGATATAAAGATGGTTCAACATATGCAAATCAGTAAATTTGAAACAGCATATAAACACACCCAAGCACAGGACTCACATGATTATCTCAACAGATGCACCTGACATCTGCTCATGATTAAAGAGTGGAAGAAATTAAGAATAGAAGGAGTGTATCTCGATATAATAAAGGCTATATGTGACAACCCTGTGGCTGATATTGTTAGGATTCTGTCTAAGCTCCACCCCACAGTTACCTGGCAATTGTCAGGTATGCCCCTCCCCACACTTACCTGGCAAAGTAGGTCTGGCCCACTATAAAAGGGGACTTCTTGCCCCTCCTCTCTCTCTTGTCCTCTTGTTCTCTTGTTCTCTCTTGACCTCTTGGGTTCTTCCCTTCCCCCTTTTCTCCCCCGCCATGTGGTCATGGCCAGCTTCTACTTCTCTACTCTCTCCTTATCTCTGCCTTTCTCTGCCTCCAATACCCTCTTAGCTCCCCTCCCATGTCCTAAATAAACTCTATTCTATACTATACCATCGTGTGTGTATATCCCATCCCTCAGGAGGAAGGGATGTCCCAGCATGCGCCCCCTGAGGCACTCCCTTCCCCCACCTCCCTCACAACAGATATTATACTGAACAGGGAAAAAGAACCTGAAGCATCTCCTCTAAGTCAGAAATGCTAGTTCCTCTCCTCTTACTCAACACAGTGTTCAAAGTCTTAGCCTTAGTGGTAGGACAGGACAACCAAAACAGATAAAAGTGGGAAAGGAAGACATCAAATTACAACATCTACAGAAGACAAGTACCATACACAAAGCATCCTCAAGGCACCAGCAGGAAGCCATCTAATAAGCACTATCTACAAAATAGCCAGACACACATCAACATAAAACAACCACAGCTTTTCCATGTGCTAGTAACAAACAAGATGAGAAGCCTGGGAGAAAAAAAAACACATTCATGATAACTTCAAAAAGTTAAAATGCTTGGGAATATATGCAACCAAGGAGATGAGAAAGCTTCACAATGAAAACTTTAAAACACTCGAAGAAGAAATGGAAGAAACCACCAGAAGCTGGAAAGACTTCCCATGCTAGGTATTGGCAGGACAGGTTCAGTACTGTGAAGACGACAGTCTCCTTGAAAATGATGTCAGCAGCAGAGTCAACAGAGAAAACTCAAGAATGCAATTCTTCACAGACCCATAAAAATAATCCTAAACTCTATAGACAAGCTCAAGGGACGTCCCACAGGCACAAGCACTCAAATGAGTAAGCAGGAGAAATCACAGCACATGATTTCAGGTTATTACCAGAGGCCATCCTTACAAAGACGTGCAGTTATTAATGCAGAAAATGATCCACGGAATTGAGTTAGAGATCTACGATACACACAGCTCCAGCCATCTGATTCTTTTATTTTTTTAATTAAAAGACAAAATATTCTGTTTTTATAACTTCATTCCTTTCAACCACTAGCGGTTTCTCCCATCACTGTGTTCGGAGGTAGTTTCCTGAGTTCAGCCGTCTCAGGAACAAGCTCCACCCTGCTGGCAGGGCAAGATCAAAAATGAGTTCATGTTCCCAGGCCCCGGAACTCAAGTCCTGCTTCTTCAGATGCTTCAGGTTTGTCAGGGAACCAGTGAAGGATGTAGAGAGGGAAGATGCTGTTATCCTGTTAACTACACTAAGGCACACAAGTCATACATGTGTTGCCTGTCTTGACATAACTGACTACAGGCTGCTTGCCCAATCCTTTGTTTCCTTATCATTCTAAAATTCCAGGCCAGAGTCCAGGAGGGGACCTGACTGTAAAAGCTCACTCAAGGACCAGAAGCCAGTTGATCCGGATAAGGCCCAATCACTAACGCTAACTTCCTTGTTTAACCCTTGTGTCAAAATATGATTGGTCAACATACCGCCAAACCCATCCACCTTGCTTTGCATTCCCATCCTATAAAAAGGTTGTGCAATCTCCCTTTGGGGACACGGTTCAGATCCCAAACTGGCCGCCTCCCTGCAAACACAGAAAATAAAGTTTTCATTTTTAAGCTTCTGTCTCTGAAGTGAGTTTTCTAGGCTTCTACCCTGAAACCAACAACTGCCGAGTGGGCACATACTAGGAAGCAGGAGAAAGGCGGGGGAGGGGAGATGGGCTTTAATTGCCTTACCTAGGTTCCTGGTATGTTTTATGTGTTTTAGTTCAAGCAGGTACAAAGGCAGTTCATGTGCTCTCTGCAGATATTCGATGTACGTTAAAATGCTTTTCTTTATTTCCAGGACTCTCCGCCAGGGTTTGCCTACACTCTCTGAAATATATAAAAGAGTCTAATTATGCAAAATCCCCCAGACAGCCACAAACAAGAAGGAGGCCTAACTCCTGGAAATTTTTGAATAGCTCTTATCACAGCTATATCCACAAGATTTAGGACTGCCAAGTAAAGAGGGAGAATATGAAGTGGAAAGAGTTTAAGCTATAACAATATTTGAGTATGAAATATAGATTTCCAAGATTGAAGAGTCTCCTAGGAAGGACCGAAATGAACGGCACAGAAAGGAAGGAAGTGGGGTGGGGTTATTTTGCTCATCTCAACTTCAACTATTCCAGCACCTATTCCCTAAAGGACAAATATAAAGTCCATGAAATCTTAAAATGTGTTGCAAGCTGCTATAATAATCTATTGTCAGCAAACAGTAGCTCTGAAGATGGCCCCTCCCCCCAAATAATGATTTGATTATCCACAAAGTTGGCCTAGCTCTATAATGATAAAACCTCTAACCTGGGACTGGGACCTGCTCATCCACCTGTGGTTGAAAAGTAAACCAAATTCCTATCTCTCACTCTGTGCAACAACCAATTTGAAAGTGATTGCTTATCTTGCTGTCAAACCACAAGTTTTAAATTACCAGGGGACATACTCTACCAGCATAGGCAAGGGTCTTCTGAAAAGGGCTTTAATACCACAGGAAGTACCCTTGGGAAGTTGACAAATAGGTCATATGAAGTTCAAAACAAAGCAATACATCCAGTCTATTGGAATTCCCTCTGCTCCCCTACCCAGGAGTGTGGTTATGTTTTGGAGGAGACTCAGGGGAGGACAGTATTTGATTCTAGATTCTCTGTCCACTCTTATTGCTGTGATAAGACATCTGACAAAAAAACGTCAAAGGAAATTCCTTTCCCTTTGGCTCAGAGTTTCAGCTGTGGGAGAGTATTATTGTGTGGAGTGGGCGGGGAGCCTGTAGCAGGGGTTCTCACGTGGTGACCAGACCAGGAAGCAGTGCAGCCAGACTGTAACCACTGAAGCCCAAGCACTATCAGCCCATGTCCTCCAGCTCAGCCTCCTGTTTCAATCGTCCTGAAACAGTGCCACCAGTTGGGGACCAAGTAATCAAGCGCATGACTTGCACTTGTAGGAAATTTCAAACTCAAACCAGCACATTCTGCCCCTCCCCCTCCCCCCAAGCTTCCATCATCTCATACTTGAAACTCATACATCCATCTTCAAGATACTTGTGCTTCTCAAAAAGTCAATCGTTTTGGAGACTCAGGGCAAACTCTTAGTGGGGTTCCTCTGTAAAGGCAAAATCATGGTACCTATTTGCAACATAGGGTGACACAGGGTGAACATCCCAGGACCATACCGAAGCAATACTTAGAAGCGATGGGCAAACCTTAAATCTCACAGCTCGTATGCAGCCTGGGGCATATAATGTGAGCTCCAACACACTTGGCCATCCAGTCTCCATGATTCTTCTACCTGCAGCACACAGCTCGTCTGGGCTGGCTCGACTCCAGTCTTACAGTTTCCCTTGGCTTCTGTACGTCCCCCAGAAGCAGCAGGGAGACCAGACAGTCAGGGACACAACAGCACAAGAATGCAAGATATTTTGTAGATCTTCTTGATATTTTTTCATTTGTTTGATGTGCAGAGACTCAGGTGTGAAAAAGAGTTTGAGCTTGAGTTCCCTCCCCAGTCACTGAACCAACATACTGTAGCCAGAGCTGGAGACATGAAGTCTGATGTTTTCCATTTGTAGGACTGGCTGACCAACACACAGTAGATATGGCCCTCTGGAGATTGCTGTCTTCAAGTCAAGATACTGCACATGGCTTGGAGTCAACAAGAAGCTGAATGTGCCATGATTCTGTCATGTCCCCAGGTATGGACAGCTGCTGCCATATCTAGTCACTGGAACACACCCCAGTGATCACATGGACACCCACACTTGATCTTGACTTTCTCTACATCCATCCTTTGCCCTCCCATAAGGCCAGAAAGTGACCACTGGGGATGACTAGGCTGGTAGGGAAGGAGTAGAACAATGTATGAGTCCAGGCTCCTAGCCCAGTCCATGCTCTGCTGCCCAGGCTGAAGTTTGTTGGAAGGCAGTGATAGATGCCACCTGGGAAGGTGGGACACACTCAGCAAGCCCTAGTAGAAGAGTGTCACTGTCACACGCTCCTGAGACCTTCCTTGCCTGGAAGTGGTGAGGACAAGATTCTCACCAGGACAAACTCCACAGTCTGCCCATGTTAATGAGCATCCAGGGGGCAGGAAGGAGGTATGATCAGGAGTGACCTCGCCTAGGGACAGTAACTGATTCCCTAGCACTTTAACCTCAGTGGGATTACAGAAGGAAGGAAAGAAGAAGGAACAAAAGAAATCATTTCTGCATTTTCACCAATAGTGTAATTGAGCCAAAGGGATTGTCTTTACATCAAGTCGATGCAGAAGAGTAAATATCTCCATTGGTCTCTCCAGTTCCAGAGAGACTGCCTCAGTGCCTCAGCTGCCCCCTGGAATGCGTGGGTGCTGACTGACAGAAATTCAGTGGCTACACACCACAGCTAGTCACCATATCAGTGCCATGGTGACAGATACAATTTTGTGGTCACCTTTTAGAAAAAACTAGGGACCCAGAAATTTGAAGTCCATGTTCTAAGGTCATGAGGTCTGCAGTTAAATGTGGAGACTTAGACCTCGGTGTCTCTGACCTAACCCTGTGACATCTGGCATCTGAATCCTCTTGATGACAAGGGAGATGAAAATCTGAGGAAGGAGCGGTGGCCCTGATTGGCTAAGAAGCATACCAGACAGTCAGGGCCTGTGGGGTGACTCTCAGGGCGAGGCTGCCCCTCATCCGGTACCAAAGTTAAGCTTGGAGACCTTGATTGAGGAAACAACAGAGAAGGCTTGCACATCCAAGAAGGTCTGGGACATGGGGGAGCTTTCAAGAACCACAAAGTAACGCAGACTCCTGGTTTCTCAGGTGGGCAGAGTTCTAGATACCAGGGATACTTCATATTACTTCAGGTGTACGCGTGTGAGTGTGTATCCAAAGTATACGGTAATGGCTGATAAATGCTGTAAAAATCGAGGTTCCTACCACACAGTTATCCTAAGCTCGGGATGCATGGAGCCGGAGAGCTGGCACCTAACTCTTGTTCCTACACTGTCCATGATCTCTTGCAGCTAGGAGTTCTCCGACGCTTCAGCCCAGCCGTTGTGCTTCATCTACTTTTTTTTTTTAATGAAGTGTTGACTGACTGACAACCTGTCCACACAGAAGTCTTAATTGATATTTCTTTCCCAGGAATTATATTTCATAACCAGTCAGCCTTTGTGGAATTCCAGTTCCCTGGAGTGGTGACCACAGGTTGGTGCTATTGACTCTCTTACACAGCTATGATGCTCATTCAAATACAAATATTACAGTTATGGGTCAAATACCCAGCAAATAAAACTATGTAAAGATATTCATGCAGCTCGTGTGACTGGGCCATATGGTGAAGAGAGAGGAGGGGACCTATTGAGCGCAGCTGGGAGCAAGGTGAAAGGTCTCCTTAGTTTGGGAGCAAAATGTACAGGGGAGGCATCATTTCCATAAGCTTTCAACAGCTATCTCAGTGTAACACACATGGCACACACACACACACACACACACACACACACACACACGTACACATGCACACACGCATACACGCGCACACACGCCCATGCGTGCTCACAGCTATGCACACATTCACCATCACCACTATCCCTTCCACACTCACTTTCTCTCAGAACTTTCTGTCAATCATCCTTCCCAGCCGTCTACACTCGGGATCCTACCGTGGCTGGCTAAGCTTTGCTTTGCTCCCCCAACCCCTGGCACGCCTGCCACCCCCCTCCTTTTCCTGTTCCAAGCCAGGAAGAGACAATGAGAGGGAATCCCCAGCTGACAGCATGACACACTGCCCATCAACTTGTGACAGGCTTTGTCCCCAACATTATCATAAATCTCTCAAATGCACAGGAATTCAAAGGCACCACATGACACTCAAGTGCTCCTGACCTCATCCTGTAGCCATTCCCATTTGGGCCCCGAACTTTTTATTTGCTTAGGTTGCTGAACTGTTTGTAAGTTTTTACACATTGAATCCCTGTACCCTTAAACAACTCAGCTCGTATTAACTTTCTTTCTCAGTATAACTGGTACACTCATTATCACACCTAAGAATAGCACTGCGATAACATCTCGCACCCAACAGCTTATTAACAAATTCTCCCAGCTACTCCAGAAGGGAGATTTTATAGCATCTTTTGATCCAGTGTGCGAATCAGGTTCGCACTGAGCTGGTTTCTGTCATTTCTGTTTCGTTTACTCTGTAGCCTTGTTCTGACATCATCTTCTCTCACTTCCATGGGCGGTCAGGTCCCAAAGGATGAATGGCGAACCGTGGTTCCTATTAACACACCACAGTGCTCACTCAGTACCTGTGGTTCCTCTCAGCTCTTCTTCCCCTGCTCCCTACCCCTGTCTTCCTATTTAAGCACACCCCTCCTCCCTGCTGGCTTCCTTCTGGCTAACATGTGATACTCTTGACTTGTGAGATTAGGCCTATCCTGAAGGCAGTGGACTGGGCTGGAAGATGAAAGGCAGATGGACTGGATTCACTAGATGACATCCTTTGTTGCTAGCCTACACTGGCAGGGCATTCTGGGTATTAGTGATGGCACAGGCAGGATGACTACAGGGTAAGCATTCATATGGTTCTCATGGCCTGACTACAGACATCCCCTACAGCTCCAGGAGAGACAACCTGGAGGCCAACAGCCCTTGGGGCTGCAGGGTTCTGTGTGTTTCTAGGGCTGTGGCCTGATTCCATGTGAAGAGCTATGGAAGCAGGCTTAGACACAGAGAGGCTTGGGTTGAAGGCAGTTCCGTGATGGATGGACATGCACACACAGCTCTATGAATCTAAGCAAGGAACTACTCCTTTTCCCATACTCCCTTTTCTCAGACTCGAGTCTGCCCTAAGAGTGGATTGTGGTCAACACTTTGAGATCAACACTGTCAGTAGTCAGGGGACAGAGCTAGTAGGAGGCATTGGTCCTATGGATGCTACCCAGGCCCCAAGTGTGACTCTCTGACCATGGGGGAAATAATCATACATTTCAGCTTTTGAAGATAGTATACAATTGTGGTTTTAGTTCTTTTAATGACCAAATGGATATAAATAAGGAGTGATCTGTCTTTAGAATGTTCTAGAATGATTTCACTTGACATCCAGTGAGGGAAGAGATAAGGGAAGACAGTGTCAAAGTCACCCAGAGAGACTCTCTGTGGAGTCACTGTGGAAGTAGGAGTCCCCATGTTACTTTGTAGTAGCACTCTGGAGTTGGGCAAAGCAGTCATAAGTGAGTGTGACTCTGTGAAGCTCAGCAGGGACTGGCAGGCATCTGGATGGACAGAAACTGGAAGTAAGGCTGAGGCAGGCTCCTCTTGCCAGCTGTGTAGCGTTTCGGGAATTATCATCTCATTAGGTCAAAGTGATCTTTTACAATATGGTCTACAGGGTACCAAAATAAAGGAGGGCAAGCAACAGTCCTCTGGATAAATCTTTAGCTGATTTTCAGCTAATGCATCTGACCCTATCTGGTCCCCAGCCTGTTTTTTCAATAAAGTTTTATTGGAACTCATCACAACCCATTCAGTTATATGTTGTTCCTGACTGTTCATTGTATAAAGGTGGAGCTGAATAGATACAGCAGAGACGGTTGCACATGCAGAAATGTAGAGTATTTGCCACCTGGCCCTTTATAGAGATAATTTACTAATTCCTGCTTGAATGGCCTGAGCCCAGCCTTGGACCTCATCTTCTTCCCCACTCTCATGCCTCACCTTCCTTCTCCCTCCCAGTTTCAGCACTGTTCCTTGCATTTCTCAGTGATAACGTCTCCTCAGGGGCCATTTTCCTTTCTTCCTTGTAATAACCTCCTCTACTTAAAATTGCGTGACGGGGCTATTTATGGGTTTCTGGTCTTCTCTTAGATCTTGATTTAGGGATGAGAGACCTAGAATGGTTTAAGAACCATGGTGATCTCTCGCAGAGTCTCTGCCATCCAGGCTTTGGATGCCAGGCTGACCAGGCCTCTCCTGGAATGGAGAGTTTAAGTTTGGGGCTTTGGCTCTAAAGGACATGGGAATTTTCACTGCTGATTTATGTTTGAGAATTTCAATATTTGCATTTGAAGATCAAGGGCAAGTGCGTGTATGTCTGTCTGTGTGTGTGTGTGTGTGTCTGTCTGTGTTAGCACTTCCAACATATTTCAGTCATTTCTGGGAGGCAAACCTTGAACTTCTCTGCAGGCCCCAAAGAGAACAATCTGCGTTGACTTTGAAGCCAAACAGGATTTCTGAAAAGAAAGTTACAGTCCATTGAGAAATCTCAGCAGAGCGTGAAGAGCAGAGGGCTCCCCATGGCGGGGACGGCAGCTGAGCCTGCCCAAGCTAGAGGGCCTGGCCAACAACCCAGGCAACCCTGTGCTGTCTGCACAGGGCAGGCAGGGGCTATAAGTCATCAGGGGCCACTGTGTGCTCAGAGAACACAGCTAGGAAGATGTAAGCGTCCGTCTTCCTCCTCCTTGCTGCAGGGCTTGAGCATTTTCAAAACAAGTGCAGGTGAGACAGAGGAAATACAGTGAGACCACCTATGTAGAGTGTTCAGGACTAGGCAGAAACGAAATTCACGGCAATGATAGGGACAGGTTTGAAGGGAGGGCGACCTTGGGTCCCTGACCCTGTCAGTCCCTGGCTTCTTCTGAACCCTGCCTGACTGTGTACAAAGAGGGCTTCTGCCCACAGCTGACTGGCTAGGCTTGACGCTAAGTTCCTTGGCCGCCTACTAAGGCTGTTGCTCTGAATACCTGTAGAAGGCTCCTGGGCTCCATCTGTCCTACCCCACCACACATGGCTTCCCTCCATCCTCAGTTGACACAGTTCCAGCTCAGCTGCACACTTCCGGGCTGTTTGCAACCTGTGGTTGATATCATCTCTGCTCTTTCCTGTATGCGTTTGCCCTGCTTCTCACCAATGGGCATCTCCCTCTCAAGAATCCAGCTTCCTTATAAGCTGCTTTGGGTCGTACTCTTCCCTGGGGTCTTCTACTGCTACTAACCAGATGGGATCCTTCCTTCCCAGGCTGAGTCCTAGGGCAGGCCTAGCACCTCTACCTTCGAGCTGCCGACATAGGTGACGTGTCTCTGCCTAGAAGCTCTGTGGATCAGGGCAAAGCTTACTCTTTCTTATTCCACTGCACCCTGACAACCCCAACCCGGTGGGAAGAAAGGATTATTAACGAGAGTTTGGCTGACTGCTCAATGTTTACAGCATGTCATTGCCATTCACTCTTACATGTAATTGGCAAGGACATTTCATGCCTCTTTCCATTGGCCTGTCTTTGCTGTAGTGGGAGCAAACCGTGGTGAAGGATACAGTATTCTAGAGAGCATTGGACACCCCATTCGGAGAAAGCTTTAGCTTTGCTGTGGATGATGGGCTGATCGGAGTTATTGACAGTAAGTGAGTGCCAGGAGTTAGTCTTCCTGCTCCCTGTGGGGGGACTAGAAAGAAGGCTCTGCTAAGTGCTGGATTGCCTGTTGGCAACTGCAGAAGGATGGGATATAGACTGGTGTATGGAGGGAGGGCAGGGCTCATTTGGCGGATTAGGTAGCAGAGCTTTTGGAGAAGCAGTAGCATCTGCCCATGTCCTAGAGGCTTCACCTCTTGTTTCCTTCCATGCATTTTGGTGCCCTTCAGGTGCGCTGGTGACTGGCTTCTCACCTTACCTTACCCTGGGTGAAAGTGGTGCCTGTGACTGTTGATGTCTGTGTGATTGTGAGGCACATCCCTGGCCTTGTTGAGTGACATAGAAATAGACCAGGTTGTTTTCTGTGTCTTGTGACTAACTGGGCCTTTGCTATGCTTGCTGTTTCCCCATCACACATATGCTCGGCTGCAGACACATGTGGGAGTGAGCACGTCCATACCTTTGCCCCTCTCGAGAGCTGAAAGCAGCACCTCTGTGCCTGTTTGTTTCCTGGAAAGCTTCCTTGGATACCATTCTGAGGACGTGCTGAGCAGTTGGCGCCTTGCCTGGCTCCTGTTCCCAGCGCAGCCCAAGGCTTTGCCAAGCACCTTGCCCACTGGCATTTGGGAAGAAAGGCCCAGCAGGTTTCTGGATTCTTTCAAAGGCCACTACTCCCATCCACTTGCTGAACAGAGCAGTTCCAGCCTTGAAGTTCCCTTGAACTCCAGGAGCCCTGTGCAGAAAGAAGAAAAGAAGCTCTATTGACCTCACGGGGTGGGGGTGGGGGGATGAAGATGGCACGGAGGCAAGGGATGCCATGGCAACCACATGTGGGGCAGAGCAGACCAGGGAGTGGCCAGGCCCTTCTGCTCGTTGGACCCATAATTATCAACTTCTCCCTTTCTGGGAGGCCAAGTATACAGGACCCTGTCCCTAGTGTCCATAGAAGGCAAAAGAAAGAAAGGGCCCTGTAAAAACCAGGGGCAGGTGACAAAACTTGGAAGAATTATCTTCTTTCTTTCCTATTGGCTAAATTGGCATTTGTGTTTCTTAGATTTTTGGTGGTGGTGGTGGTGGTGTTTTTGCGCTCTCTCTCTCTCTCTCTCTCTCTCTCTCTCTGTGTGTGCATGCATGCATGCATGTGTTCATGTGTGTGTGTGTGTGTGTGTGTGTGTGTGTTGGGAGAGTGATTGTGTTGTTGTTGGTTTGGTTGGTTTGGTTTGGTTTAGATCGGTCTAGATAGGCTGTCCCAGGCTGGCCTTGAACTCACAAATATCTTCCTTCGTCAGTCTCCATGCCTGCAGGATTACGAGTGTGTGCCACTGCATTGGGCTCACAAAGCCAAGTTAGGGCCTGTGCTTTTGGGGTAGAGGTAAGGGAATTTTCATGGCTCCCCTAGAAGTGGAGTGGAGTGGAACCCAGCCCTGCCTCCCTATCCATCCTCTCCATTGCACCTACTCCTGAATCCACCACAACACACAGTGACATTGACATCAGCTTTGTCTTGGGCAGTGACTCCCAAGAACTCCTCTTCTCTAGGCCTCTCCCTGTTTCTCTTCATGCATTTTAAGTATGTCCCCTGCTTTCCAAGGGTTTCTTCCACCTTTCTCCAAGAATGTGCCTCCCAAGTCTCTTCCTTGGTGGGCACTTGCACATTCTTAGCTTCAGTCCTGCCTGCTGAGAAAAGAAGACCACTTTTGGCGGTTCAGGCCCTGTCACACCAAGCTTCTCCCATTCTGGGAATACACTGCCCTTTCATGACTTGTTATCCATTGCACAAGCTGTTCTCTTTTCTGGAATATTCTTCCTCTCTATCCCTTGAGGCGAGGGCTGGGGTGTTGGGGAGTTTTGACTTTGGCTCTCCAAAGGCATTTGGGATGGGTCCCGCTGGCAGCAATTGTCACACTTGCTCATGAAGCAGAGCTCCCGGAAGACATGAGCTCTCTGCAAAATTCCATGGACCATTGGTCAATTTCATTCCATTCTGACAACTGGAACATATTAATTAGATGGAAAGATAGTCTTCAGTTATGCAGAGTTGGTCACATCATATGCACGCTGCTCTTGGCACACATACAGCGTTTTAAAGGAAACACATTTCTGTGTTTGTTTGTTTTTTACATAACATGCATATTCTGTTTACTCAGTAAGTCTCTCATCTGCTTGGGTTCATAAATGTAATGAATATCTCCAGCATGTCTCTTTCCACCCTGATGAGTTTTGAGCTTATTTTTCTTTAAGATGATGATAGCAATGCTGATATGAAATCTAGGAGAATTAAAAGCCCTGGGCTATGTGAGGTGTGGTTAGGAGATACTGGCATCTTCTTCTTCAGCTCCCATCTATGTTCATTCCACAGGCATCTCTAGTTGGCACACTGTGGTCCAGAGCTCCTGGTGGAGACTTTGGTCTGTTTTCATAGCACGTACTGTATTTAAGGATCCATATCCTTCCATAATGCACCTGTGTATTTGAAGACAAAGTCCACATCTAGATACAGGATCTAAGTGCTATTCCTCAAATTAACACCATAGAGATGCCCTTTCCCTCCTTGCATTAAAAAAGGTGACATTCCCATTAGCACTGTGGAAATGTCTGAGAGCCAGCAGTTGCTATGGGTGGATCTCCCACATGTCACTAGGACCTACTAGAAAGGACCTGAAGAAAAACAGTGAAAGATCTCTGTGCCCTCACATGTCACAGGTCATGGAGGAAGCATGTTCTGTGACCCATAATGTTTTCCTAATGTACTCCATAACTGATCCTCTCAGGTCAAAGAGCTGCTTCCAGATGCCACTTGTAGAAACTCCATGGCTGCAATTATGGGACCCTGGAGCAGGAACTGATGACCCGGGAGTAAGAGTGCCACTATTTCTAAGCCTTGCTCATAATCTGCTTCTAGCTTCACATTATATAATGGCTTCTTAAATGGCCCCCAAAGGGTTATTGTTAAAAGCTTGGTTTGTAACTTGTGCTACTTTGGGAAGTTTTGAAACCTTTAAGGATAGATCCTAGTTGGAATTAAGTTAATGGAGAAATTCCCCAGAAGGGGGTTTGTGGGGGGTTACAAAACCTTGATATTTCTATTGCTTTCCTTCTTGGCTTTAGTTTCCATAAGCTGAGAACTTTGTTCTACCACATGCACCATGATCATATTCTGGCTCACTGTACCCGGGTACACTGGACCCGGGTAGAGCCTGGGTCCAGTAACCATTGATCCAAACCCCTAAAACCCTCAGCCAGGTAAACCTTTCCTCCTTCGGGCTATTTAGCTTAGGTGATTAGATACTTTAGGTGAGTAGTGGGAATCTGACTCAGATACATCACTGAGTGTGTTTCTTAGTCTTTGCCCTCATCTGGCAAGCAGCCACAATATTTGCCTTTCAAAATTGATAAGGACAATAAGTGAAATGATAGAGTCCCTGGGACTGTGCAGTGCAGACAGCTGAGATTGCGACCCTCTTTTTGCTCCGAGGATAGATACCATCAGACCAGGGCCGTGGGCAGATGCTATCAGACCAGGGGATGAAAAACCTCAGCACTGAGAGCTTTCATGGCTTCTACCCTGAGTGCAGCTGAAATTTCAGCAAAAAGAAGCTATGTCCATAGAAAGAATGCAGTGAAACCAGGAAGCTGAACAGTAGAATAACAAGGGCTGGAGCACAGTCAAGGGCCAGGCATGGATCGCTGCCCCATACTTGAACAACCTGAACATTTGGTACGGGTCCCCAGTGCCACCCCAATCCCAGGGGTCTCCTATGTGTGTGCAAGGGTACACAGGGGACATACACAGCACAGATGTGTGTGGGTGGGTGTGTATAGATGGTAAACTAGTGCATCCTGGAAAATTCTTTCTCCAATTAGCTCTTTCTGCTTAGCTCACTAATGAGGTAACTGTCCAGAAAATCTAATTTTGAAGTTTATCCATGGTGTGGTTGAGTTATTCTCAAATAATCTGAGCATCCCCCCATCAAAGAAGGCTAATTGGATCCAGTTTGTTTGTAGTGAGACTGCTTGAAAGCAAGTGGACCGGTCTGCTCCCTGGTGTGGGCACAGCAAGGACAGCTGTCTCCGGTTCTGTTTTTGGAATACCTATGTATGGGGAGGGTCACTATCAAGGTCTCGAATGGTCAGTTCGAGCACTCCAGCTTTGGGATAGTCCGGTTCTGAGGACAGCATGACAGACTTGTCCCTTGACTGTACTCTGTCCTCTCTTAGGAGCAACATCAGCCCTCACCTTGGCTCTGCCTCTACACCTTCCCAATTCCCTTCTGAAGACACAGGCCTCTATCCCAGAAAGAGGTGGATGATTGCTAATGTGAAACAGAATTTGGTGGAGTCAAGCTGGGAATGGCTTCCTGGCTTAGGTCCTCTCCCAGGAAAAATTACAGTTATGAAGTGGCAATGAAAATAATGTTATGGTTGGAGACACCACAACATGAGGGACTGTATGTATTAAAGGCTCACAGCATTAGGAAGGCTGGGAACCACTGCTCTAGCAGGAAAGACTCACTCAGCCAAAGCAAAAGGAGAATCCAAAGACGACCACTTTGCAATTGGAACCCAGGATCCTTTATTTTGATGGAAAGGTTATGCTGTCTCTTGCTTTACAAATTAGTGAATAAAAGCATAAAAGAAAAGTTCACAATTCTGCCACCAGGGACAACTACATTTATTATGTCATCTGACTTCTAGTTATTTATCTTTTCTACTTGAAAACTATTTTATTGTATTTATGTTTGCTTTTATGAAAGAGATTTTTAAATAATCTCAGCCACATTTTAAAGATGTATTTATATTCTCACTGGGAAGAAGACAGAAAGGTGTTCACTGATAAATAAATAATATACACTCATAGATACACATACAATACATAAACACCTAGACATATATGCATTCAGAAACATAGACACATTTAGACATATACTCAAAGATACACACGCCCATATTCATACACAGATGTGTTTATACACATATGTGCCTGCACACAGACGTATATACATACACAGCTGTGCTAACATCTATGGTGGTGTAAAGTCAGCTAGAAATACACAGCAATGAGCCCGTCTCCCTCACATCTCATATTCTCTTCTTCAAATAGCATCATTACTTTTTTTGCTAAATTCCCTGTACCTCTTTCAAACCGTTTTGTAATAGCAGTGCATGTTGTTTAGTATTTGTGAGACACTGTACAAGTGTGCATATAGATATGCCCACTTCAGTTATTGACTTTATAGGTTTAAGCAATTTCCTATTTCCTGAGAGTCCCACCTTCAACATTATGTTGTTCTTAACTTCATCTAAGGGAATTGTTTTTATGTATTTATTCTCATTTTCCTTCTCTGGTTTCTCAATTTTCATTTCATTGTTGTTTTCATGTCACTAAAATGGATGCAATTTCATTTCAGTCTTTGAGGTTTAATCTTGTATTTTGAAGGATTCGGTGTCTGCTGGAAAAAAAAAAAAACGCTCACCAGAAGGTTGTTTTTTTCCCTTCCATTTTTAATCCCCCACCCACCCTTAAGGCAGAGACGGTTGGTTCCTCCTTTCTAGCAATGTTAGCAATGAGAGAGTGGGGGCATAGAAAGCCACGGGGATGGCTGCTGGGAAGGATTTGAGAAAGCTGAGACAGCAAAAGGAAATGGATCAGTCAAGCTGGCCATATGCAAGAGGTCTGGGTTGACCTTAGCAAATGAAAGACAGACTGATCCTGCATTAATCACAGTGCCTTGGGTTATGGCCAGCAGAATGAATGCTTATAATGGCAATGGTATGGACAGCAACTGAGACAAGAGTGAGGGAGAAAGAAGGAAGGGAGGTGGACGTGTATGTCAGCAGTGGCCTTTGAGGTGTCTTAGTAAGACTGCACATGACATGCACGCATGTGCACATGTTCTTGCCCATGCACACACATGGGAGGGAGGGGACAGGACCGGTGCCCATCATGGGGACTGCCTGACCTCCTCACCAGCTTCTGTATCTATTTCTAGTTATTCAGAATGAAGATGAACCTCACAGTGAGAAAACACAATCATCAGTAAAAAGATAAAAGCCATAGGTTCTCATTTACACACTGTGGTATTTAGAAGAGATGGCAGTGATAACTAGTTTTCACTGGCTGGCTCTAAATTTAATAAACCCAGTTCTCCTGGGGAAGGAATTTGTATGTGAAGTAGGTGCCTGCTTCCCTGGAGTGTATAAAATATGATCAGCAGTGGACATAGACTCTGTCTGCATTGAGTCTGCTGTGCATTTGTGATTTCAGAATTGAGTTTCCTATTTCTAGGTTCTCTGAAGTTCATCATTAATTCTTGTTGCTAGTACTTATTTCGTGAAAAGCCTTGTGTGCTGACTTCCCCAGTTTTCCAGTGCTGAAGAGTGCGTCTTGTTGCCTTTATATCCAAGAGGCCCTCAGCTGTCTGTGGAGGTGTGATAATGTGCTCATCCCAAGCACTGTGTGCTGACGGCTTAGCAGCTGCACCAACACAGGAAAATGGCTCGAACACTGTACCTCCTCGTCTGAAGTTCATTCATCAGTTATATTTAACTTCCTGACTAAGCTTTTTCAAAGTTTGCAAGCATTTTTTATATGATATGTGCTTTTTTTTTACCTGAAGAGGGTGGGTTTTTTTAATTTTAGGAATTTTTCTTCATATACAGAAGTAGAGTTCTTGGCGACATCAATTCCCACATATTATCTTCATGATTTTCTTCCTGCTGCGTTTATCTACTCCCACAAGAGAATTTTTTTTAAAAAAATCACTTTATTTTGTGTGTGTGTGTGTGTGTGTGTGTGTGTGTGTAAGCATGCACGTATGCATGTGCCTGGTGTCTGTATGTGCACCACATGTGTGCGGAAGAAGCAGCGGTCAGAGGTCAGAGGTATTGGATCCCTTGAAACTAAAGTTTCAGGCTGTTGAAAGCTGCCATGTGGGTGCTCTGAAGAGAACCGTGGCCCTCTGCAAGAAGGAAAAGAACTCTTAGCTACTGGGCTGTCTCTCCAAGCCCAATGCAAACATTTTCAATGTGTGATTTTTTTCCTTTTAGTTGTATGCTATGTAATATTTTGATTCCTAGTCTCAGAAACACTCAAAGAAGATACGATAACACCACATTCACAAATTATAGAAAAAAATCTGGCATGAAAAAGTTCTTTGTGTGTTATCAGAGGACATGAAAACAGAAAAAAATTTAAAATAGTATTTCCCTAAATTCCTAAAAACTTCTTTAGTATCTAGAAGAAAATACAGAAAAAGGCCCATTTAAAATAATCAAAATGCTGTCTAGAAATAGGGCCTTGGACTGGAGAATGAAATGCAAGAGACCTGACATCCTCTGTCCAGAGACCCTGCAAACTGTGAGCAGGGAGAACCTGCAGAGGCAGCACAGTTACTCAACAATGGAGAACAAATGCACTGCTGTAGACTGAAAGGAGCTGGGGGGAAGAAGGAAGGAGGGTGGGGGTATTCAAAGAGCACCCAGAGAGATGGAGTAAGCCAGTGGAGGAGAAGTCAACCTGGCATCAGCAGGAGGCGACTGGATGCATACAGGCTTCAGTGGCCTGAGGGAAAGTCACTCTCTAATCCTACCCCTGAGAGCTAGGTGTGGGGAGGAAGCCACTTCAGCTTTCTACAAACTCGTACACTGACCACTCATAAAACTCACCTGACAAAAGGGACATCAATATTTTTGCAGAGTTTTTATTAGTTCTTTGAGAATTTCATACTATATATTTTAAATACAGTCACCATCCCTTCCGAAGCTCCCCCATGAACTCTATCTTCCTATTCCTTCCTAAGCAACTTTGCAATTACCTCCTCTTCCTCACTTGGACATCAAGCCTACTTTGTTTTTGTCTTGAGAGTCAGGCCTGCCCTGATGTGTGATCAGTCTTTTCCAGGGGTCACATAGTTGAAGAAGACCGACTCCCTCTCCCAGAAGCTACTAAATGCAATAGCTCTTCGGCTAGTGGTAGGATTTCATGTTCACCTTCCCACCTCTATGCTGGGATTTTTGTTTGGTTGGAACTTACACAAGTTTATATGTGTACTTGTCCTGTCTAGAAAACACTGTGACGATCACTGACTCTTACAATCTTTCCAACTCCCCCCTGAGAAGATCCTTGAACCATGCAGAAAAAGTATGGCAGGAAAATCCCACTTAGGGAAGAGCATGCCACAGTGAAAAGAATATCAAGCTTTATGAGGGGATACCCAGAAAGAAAGCACAGACATGCACTCCAAGAAAGACCGAAATAAACCCAGAGAGGAAGAAGCAAGGATCCTTAAATGATGGTTGGGCAGCAAGCCCCAAATCGAATGCACTTGACACAAATATGACTCAAAGCTCAAATATCTTACAAATATAATTTAGAAGTCAAATGATCCCCCCTGCCATCAAGCAAAATTAAAAGCAATCAGATTCTCTAGACAAAACAAAAAGTCTTTAAAAAACAAAATCATGGCATGAATACTAGACAAGCAAAAATCTGGCACAAGCAGATGAAACTTCTGGCATTTAAGAAAGGGAATCTATTTGACTTTAAATTTCAGAATATTCTCAGCAGAACAGAAAACATTCCTACTGACCCAGAGGAATATTTTGGTCTTTATGTAAATGTTTATTTAATAAAAATACATTACTGAACCAGAGGAAATTGCCGTAATTTTTGTGGGTGAAGCTTTAGAATGAGGAAATTTACATGATTCAAGGAACAACAATCACACTAACTCAAATTATATTAATTGATTTTTATTTTTAAAGGTAAAATAAATAAATCGTACAGGATGCAATTATGGCTTCAGAGTAATTATAAACGATAATAAATCTTTGGAATTCTAAAGACCGTGGCACAGTCAGGAGGTAGAAGATTGGTGACATAGTAGGGACTACATGCTTATTCACTTACTTAGTGAGGACTCACAGGACACTGATTTCATTTCTTTTTTTTCTTTTTTTTTTTTTTTTTGCCTAGCTTCCACATAATTTTTTTATTCGATATAATTTATTTACATTTCAAATGATTTCCCCTTTTCTAGCCCCCCCACTCCCCGATAGTCCCTTCTCTTCCCCTGTCCTCCCTCCCACCCCTTCCCACTTCCCTGTTCTGGTTTTGCCAAATACTGTTTCACTGAGTCTTTCCAGAACCAGGGGCCACTCCTCCTTTCTTCTTGTATCTCATTTGATGTGTGGATTATGTTTTAGGTATTCCAGTTTTCTAGGTTAATAACCACTTATTAGTGAGTGCATACCATGATTCACCTTTTGAGTCTGGGTTACCTCACTTAGTATGATGTTCTCTAGCTCCATCCATTTGCCTAAGAATTTCATGAATTCATTGTTTCTAATGGCTGAATAGTACTCCATTGTGTAGATATAACACATTTTTTGCATCCACTCTTTTGTTGAGGGATACCTGGGTTCTTTCCAGCATCTGGCAATTATATATAGGGCTGCTATGAACATAGTAGAGCATGTATCCTTATTACATGGTGGGGAATCCTCTGGATATATGCCCAGGAGTGGTATAGCAGGATCTTCTGGAAGTGAGGTGCCCAGTTTTCGGAGGAACCGCCAGACTGATTTCCAGAGTGGTTGTACCAATTTGCAACCCCACCAGCAGTGGAGGAGTGTTCCTCTTTCTCCACACCCTCTCCAACACCTGCTGTCTCCTGAATTTTTAATCTTAGCCATTCTGACTGGTGTAAGATGAAATCTTAGGGTTGTTTTGATTTGCATTTCCCTAATGACTAATGAAGTTGAGCATTTTTTAAGATGCTTCTCTGCCATCCGAAGTTCTTCAGGTGAGAATTCTTTGTTTAACTCTGTACCCCATTTTTTAATAGGGTTGTTTGGTTTTCTGGAGTCTAACTTCTTGAGTTCTTTATATATATTGGATATTAGCCCTCTATCTGATGTAGGATTGGTGAAGATCTTTTCCCAATTTGTTGGTTGCCGATCTGTCCTCTTGATGGTGTCCTTTGCCTTACAGAAACTCTGTAACCTTATGAGATCCCATTTGTCAATTCTTGCTCTTAGAGCATACGCTCAGTTTCTGAACTGATTTCATTTCATGGGTCATGAAACAAAGGTTTCTGCAAGATGAAGCAAGCATATAAATGTAATAATGTAAAAAAATGTACTGGAGTTTTATTATGAGAAAAGAAGCTATGAATTCAAAATTAAAATGTAGTAGAACCCTATTCCACTACATTTCAACTTGAAATAGCACTATAAATTCATAGTTTGATGTGTATCCACTCATCTATGCACCCATTTTGGGTATCTACTAGTGATATCTAGTAGACAGATATATCTAGCTGTATCTACTTACTGAATGGACAAGACGACAGTGGTAACAAATCTTTCTAGAGACCTAGATCTTTGTATCCAAGTACTATCTTCAGTTAAAATACCAGGTATACCTAGAAAAATGGCTGGGTTTTTGGTCTGGCTCAGTGAAATTGCAAGATGCCTGTATTAACCAGGGTTCTCCATAGTAGCTGAATTTTAAAAAGGGAAAACAGGTCTCTCATACGTATGTGTATGTGTATGTGTATGCTCATGTGCATGTGTATATATAATGTATATGTATATGTAATCTAAATGTATATGTATACACACATATATGTAAATATGTCTGTCTGTCTGTCTGTCTGTATGTATGTATGTATGTATGTGATTTATTAGACTGACTTACATGATGTGGTATAGCTAAGTCAACAATGGCTGACCATGAAAGGAAGTTCCAGGGATCTCATAGCTGCTCAATCCAGAAGGCTAGATTCTCAGTTGGTCTTCAGTATTTGCTGGAATGAGGAAGAAGTTGGCTCTAATGCCAGTGAAGGAGTGGACTTGCTAGCAAGGTGAGAGCAAGCAGACAAAGAAAAGCTTCCTCCTCCCCTGTCCTTACACAGGCTGCAGCAGAAGATGTGGCCCAGATTAGAGGTGAGCTTTTCCAGCTCAAATGATCTGAATTAAAGGTGTATCTTCCCAAGTCAAGATTCAGATTAGAAGTGGCTCTTCCTACTTCAAAGTAAGAAAAAATTCCTCAAGTGATCCCCTCTGTTTGGGGGTTTTAGTTCATTCTAGAAGCAAATTAGATAAAGTTGACAACCACAGATAGCCATCAGTATGCCCCGTCACATGAGAAAGTAAGGGCGGGCAGAGTTGAGGAATAACGGAGAGATGTCAAAAGGGCTCAGGACCCACTTTTCGTGGGTGGACCCATTGCTTGTGTTTTGACACCTCAAGTTCTAGGAATTACCTTTCTTACTGCTTTGACAAAATACCCTGAGAAAAGCAACTTATGATAGGTTTGATTGTAGATCACAGTTTGAAGGTGCTGTCCATCTTGCTGAGGTTGTCATGGTAGCAGAAACTTGAGGCAGTTAATTCCATTACATCCACAGTAAAGAAGCAGAGAACTGTTTCTTGTGACTAATCCTTGTTCGCTCTGATGGCTTTCTCTTTTATATTCTGCTCAAGACCCCAGCCCAGGAAACAGCACCACCTATACTTAAGCTGGGGCTTACCACTCCAGTTATGATAACCTAAATAAATGTTACAGACATGGCCAGAGGCACGGCTCTTTAGTGATTCCTGACTCTGTCATGTTGACAATCAATGTTAGCCATCTCATTAAATATGAAGTACAACACACTGAAAAAGTGAAATCTATGAACTTTTGCTAGGATGAAGGGAACCACTTACATCTAAAAAAATGGTCAGACTGTTAGCTTTATGCACTTATTCAAACCGGAAATAATACCATACCATTAGCAATAGAGGAGGCACTCAGAGTGTACACTACATAGCCTCATCCACCCATTGCAGGCACTCATTTAGTACCTGCTGCGTAGCTTCGTCCTCTCACAGGGGTAGTGGTTCATGATCCCTTCCATGGTAGCCTCTCTCAACTCCAAAGCAGAGTCCCCAGCAACTTGTCTGCCACCATATTCAGAGCTCATCCACTTCCTGTCCAGATCAGCCACCCTGGACACCCTGGCCAGTGGATCTCTGCCTCTGCCAGCAACAACAGACCACACAAAAGAATTCAGTGTTCATGTCAGCCCGGGCAGCAGGTCTTAAGTTCTGCCTTAAATTTAAATCATACTATTCCTTGGGCCTTGCTCCCAAGATCACGATCCAACCTTTAAAAGTTAACTCTAGTGAGTTACATTCAGCCAGAATGAATTAGAAAAATGTGACCAAATCCGATAAAAAGGGAGTCTGACTTGTCCAGTCTCAATAGACAATAACCCTGAACATGGCACTGCTTAATCCTAGCTCAGCAGAGAGGAAATATCAACCATTCCAAAATACCTTTCACCAGCTTCAGCTAAACTTTACATAATAACTACGATTTGTTAATGTCACATATTTGGTGACAATATCAATCAACAACCAGTATTTATTGAGTGTTTGCAACGTGTGAGCCACTGTCTAAATAGTTCACATGTATTTGCTCCTCACGTCAAATCCAGTTTCCAAGGAAGCCAGCTTCAGTAATAACTAACATTTGTGTTAGGCCGAAGAAAGTGAAATTATTGCCATTTGACCATTTTTTGGCATACAAAACAGCAATTTCACATGGTTCAGCCCCATATCACATTGCCTGGCCTGTGCCAGCCCAGCCAGTGCCAGGAAGCCTGGACAGAGGCCCAGTGGTCAGAGGCAAGAGGAGAATTTGGACCCAACCTACATCAAGAGCATTGGCTCCTAAAAATGAGCAGTGTTGGGGTCTTTAGCCCTTAAAATCTGGGCCCCAAACTCCACCAGTAAGTGCGTAGCTCCTTGGAATGAAAGGGGTCTCTTTATTTCAGAGGAGACGATGGGAGAGGAAGTGCCAGGGGACAAGGGAGCTCCCGCCCCACAATTAACCTGGAATTTAGTCTGTAGCTTGGCAGGAAATGCGTATGCCAGCAAGCACGATTTGGCCCCTGCTCTGTGGAGCAGCGCTTAGAGGCTCACGGGAGGTTTAACTGGGGCTGTGCTATTTCTGAACTTAGTGGAGGGTGCAGGCCAGGTCACTTGTCTTCAGGTTCTACCTCTCCACTATGGGAACTGCATAGATGTCTGAAGGATGCTGTAGATCATAGACATCAATGGAGCCCAGGATCATGTCTCTTAGGGTCGGGGCATGTCCCTGCATGAGGAGAGGCAGTGTCCCTCCACAGACATGTGTGAGTTCACGTCACTTGAGAGGCGGACAGATGCAGAGGTTACTCTGGGTATTTCTGTGTTCAGATCAATTGCTCTCTGTCTCTCTTCTGTTGTTGTAGTTTAGGTTTGGGGAGACATGGTCTGACTATGTAGCCCATACTAACCTTGACCTTGAGATCTTCTGACTCAAACTCCTACAATTACAAACATGCCTGGCTGCCAAGCCCACTGATTGTTCTTGTCTAATATCTCTGCTTCATTTGGCACGTTGGTATGTTAAGAAAGAGTACATTTCCTTGGTAAGCAGGGGCTGTGGATGGCGTTGGTGGTCATTGTGTGGTCTGTGGATACTTTTGCCAGAGGCCATATCCTATGTCTTCCCGTTTCTTCATTATATACAGCTATGAAGCACTCAGGATGCTACACCTGTGCCAACAGGGCAGGCATAGACACTGTTTCTCAAATCCACATGTGGTCTTTTCTTCCCCTCTCAGGAGCTGACCCTCCTCCTGAAGTCCCTAGGCTTTTGAGAAGATCCTCCACTAGTTTTGTCCCTAAGCATCATGTCACATAAATACTGACTGGGAAGTCCATTAGGCTCAAACTGAGAGCCTCCCAGAAGGAATGGAAATCACAGGCACATGCTCAACTGTTACAAAGCAGTCAATTTATTATAGTACTCAAGGTCCTTACCGTCAAACTCAGAAATCATTTTCTTCCCTGCTCACCCAGCCTGGCATGACACTCCGGACCACCACCCCTGAAACTTAGAATAACTCTAAGGACAGAAGCTGAACTCATGGGCTCAGAACCCTGTCTGAGAAGCCAGATCCAGCAGCTCATCAATGAAGTGTCCAAATCTAATATTAGGAATTGAGAGGAATCTTTCTTAGGCCACTGGGTAACTCAAAACCCCTATAAGCCACAATTTTCCCTTAAATCTACTTTGCTGTTCATCCATACTTTTACTCCAACAGCTTTTCCAGAATGTTCTTTCCTAAGTACCATTAATCACTTTTTGATTTTTTTCTTTAGCAGATTCTTTAAAGAAACTTTGCTGTTTCTCAACCACCCAGCTGATGGCATTTTGTCCCAGAAGTCCCAGCTAAGATGTCCCTTAGCTGAACAAGCACCCTGTCAAATTCCCTCTTCTGGCGGACAGTCTTTTGCATGATACTGGTTGCTTCTGATGATAGTTGATTTATATCCCTGGGCGTACTTAGGCTTCTCCAGACACAAAGTAAGCTCACAGTGAGCAGCTCTAAATGTCCCTCTTTACTGTGAACATTGAAACATTGTCCCCAAGGTGGAGAAGGATGTTGAAATCATGTGTCATGGTCCATTTATTGCTTCCTAAAGTCTGTGCTCTGGCTCACAAAGATCTATGAAGTCAGAGGAAGCTGGAGGAAAGACCGCTCTGAAGGCAAGGACAGTAGGATCCCTCTGTGGCCAAGTTCCCTGGGATGCAATTTTGGATGGTTTCACCACACTGCTCACTTCCTGGTCTCTTTGTGGGACCATGTGCACTAACTCTTTCACCCAAAGTGAAAGTCAGGCAACTATACTGTGGGTCAGTTCATTCTGTAACATCTAGGGCATTCCGAGGCACATCTTCTTCATCAGGATGTTCAAGACAGCAAGAACCTCCTCCTGTCGTGGCAGTCTTGAGATTGCAATGAGATAACACAATTAGTTTTTGGGGTTTGGGGAGGAAGACAAGCCCATAACAATGTATTCCTTTCCTGGGTACAGAACAGCCAAGCCCCTGATATGTGAGATCCTCCATTCAGTAAAAACAATTTGTTTTCAGCATTTACTTGCGGTTTTGTTCCTCCAAGAAACTGATACAGATCTCAGGTCAGCTAAAATTACTCATCTGGACATGGTAGCTGATACCCAGCACTTGGGAGTTGAGGCAGGAGAATTGAGAGCTTGAAGCTAGCCTTGGTGCCAAAACAAAACCTGGTCTCAAAAAAATTATTCAAAACATTTACACAAATGAATTGAACTTTTCTGGCTACAAGATGATTTTAGTATTGTTTCACATGATAATTTATATTCAGGTCTAGTAGCTTTTATGAAATAGATGGTTTTTTAAAAAAATATAATTTGGGGACCCAGTTCAGTAGTTAAAATGCTTGTTGCTCCAACATGAGGACAGGAGTTTAGAAGCCACATGAATTCTTGGTAGGGGTGGTGCCCCTCTGTAATTCTGATTCTTGGAAAGTGAAGAAAGGGGAAGATGGGAGCCAATGGGATAGCCAGACAGACTGCGCTGGTGAGCTGAGTCCAACTGGGAGATCCTGACTCAACAGGTAAGATGGGGAAGATCAAAGAAGACTTGATATCTTTCCAAACACATGTATATGTAAACACAGACACATATATGCACATGCACACTCACACACATACACATACATGCATACTAACACACATACACACACTCACACTCACATGTACACACACACACCACAAACACATACTCACACACAGAGACACATGCACACGCACTCACACACAAGTACATATGTGTACTTACACACATACATACACAAACATACACTCTCACACACATATTACACATACATGTATACACACACTCACACATACACACATACTCACATACTTTCATACAGAAATACACTCACACACATATACAAATGCAAACTCACACATACACTCACACACAGATACACACAGTCACACACAGAGACATACCACATATAAGAATAAAGACAAGAAAAACCCACCTGTCTAAAGAGATAGACATCAAAACAATGGTGGCATCCATCCCTTTTCGGCTTCTCATGGGGCCAGAGCCAATCAGACAGAGCTTCTAGGAGCTGCTTAACTGTGTGCAGACACACAGCCCGGGGCTGCTCATCTCAAACCCAAACATTGCTTAAGCCTGTCAGGCACTGTTCTGGCTTCCATCTGCAGAAGAGGGACCATGGGGGTTTAGTGACGTGTTCATGGTTGTGCAGAACAAGATAAGTGTAACTTTTTAATACTATGCCTAGAATATTATCTATACAGTATATTTTGAATTTCTAGGAGAATATAAATATGCACCTCATACATTAAAACATAATGTATGACCAATATAAAAAGATAGAACTCTGATACATGCAATGCCGTGAATGAATCTTAAAATATATACTGAGGGGAGAGCTGTGCATTTATAGGAAACTGTAGGAAATGTAAACTCGTGTAGCTGTTGGAAGCAGGTGATGGTTGCCTGGGGTGGGAAGAGGAACACATGGCTAATATCATAAAGGGGAAGAAATGGAGCCAGTTGCCCTTGGCCTTGGAGACTGTGTCCCCTCACTCAGAAAATAAAGTGAAACTTTTGAAGCAAGCTCCATCCTCAGGGCACCACAGTGAGAAGGCAGTTTGGTGAAGGCTCTAGGGAGCAATCCTAATGGGAATCTGCTCTTAGGAGTCTCAAAAGGAATTGTTTGGGGGAAAGATTGCTTGATCCCCTGCGAGGACCCCGGGGATTTGATCAAAGTTCCCTTCTTTCCAGCAAAGTTAGGCCTGAATGTTGTGAAGATGAGGCTGGCCCCGTGGCTGAGAAGCTCTCCTTTGAGCCAAGAGTATTCAATAGCATGCACAGGAGACACCAAACCCAGTCCTTATTGGAAAAAAAACACCTTCAATGTTGAATAAGCCTCCCCTATCATTCTGGCATTAATGATGAGAGTTAGAACCACCTGCTCACTGTTAGACAGCCAAGTTAGAAAAAAATAATGATAACAACATGTCTGGTCGTCGTGCCAACATTTATGAAAATGCTTAAAGTGTTAGTGTTATAATACTGTCTTTAAATATATTTTAATTTTTTTGAGATTATAATATAATTGCATCAATTTCCCATTCCATTTCCTCCCTCAAAAGCCTCCACGAATGGTTTTTGCTCTTTCAATTTCATACCTCTTTTTAAATTGTTGTTAAACATGTTTGTAGCATGTTTTCCTAAGTGCATAAATACAACTTGATTAATCTGTATAGTAGTGTGTGTGTGTGTGTGTGTGTGTGTGTGTGTGTGTGTGTGTGTGTGTATTTCAGGGCTGACCCCTTTGTTGTGGGCAGGCAGCTGGAGTTCCCTTCGCTGGGGAAGTCCATTTCTCCCACTCTCAGCAATCCTTAGCTGCCTGTTCTCTTTTTCTCAGTGCTGAGTTCTCACAAGCTTCTCTCTGTTTCATGTCACCGTGTCCATCAGTGTCCCTCATGTTCAGGGTCATGTTTCAGCAACCATGCTGGTGAGACTTTATTAGTGTAGCTTCTGAAATTTCTAAATGATCTAATCCATTTAGGACTTAATGCTCCAATGTCTCTGCCTCTCTGCCCATTGACCTGCTGTCAGTCTCTATTCATACCTATCTTTGGCAAGAGGAAGCTCTTCTGATGAGGGCTGAGTGAGGCGATGCTTTGTGGGTGTAGCGGTATGTCATTAGGAGTCAAATTATTGCTATGCTTCTTTAGAAGAATAGTGGTGGTGAGTTTTACTGTAGGCCTGTGACCTATATAGTGTCAGATTCTTGGCCACTTTAGCAGTTTCAGGGATAGAGTCCATCTCAGGGACTGGGCCTTATGTCCAATTTTTTTAAAGTGATTGGTTCCTCCTATAATGATTGTGCCACTATAGCACCATGGTTGGAACTCCTATAACAGTTGTGCCACTATAGCACCATGGTTGGTACTCCTATAATGATTGTGTCACTATAGCACCGTCACTGTTGTAGGTTGCAAAGTTTGTAACTGGGTGATATTGATGATTATCATTTCCTCTGGCAGTGTGCAGAGTGCCTTCCAGTACCATGGCCGACTTATTTCAATCAATATGTCAGTTTTCTTTCTTCCTATGTTAACTATCTCTTTTTGCCAGCAACATCTTTCATTCTTCACATTGAAAACTTGTAACCGTTAGGAGTTCTGCCCATTTGGTCACATATAATGTCAAGTTTTCTTGGCTGATAACAGAGTGGTGTGTGGCCACAGGCAGTGACATGACTGTATAGCCTTTATACTCAGCTCTGGAAGATCACACCTCAGTGTAGCCTCATCATTTAGTCATTGTTAGATTGGGAGACTCTTCTTCCCCGTGGGATCCAGGGAGGAATACCTCATCTTCATCCAAAGCATCATCTCTTCATCATGGGCTGTATCACAAAGGTCAAGGCTGTATATTCATTGGTTTTGAATTTCAGAAACCTACACACAGCAAAACCCCCTCTAACTACTCCTGAATGGGGAACCAAGAGAATACAGGCAAGCACAGGAAGTACACAAGGCAGCACAGCATCTGGTTGGTTCAACCGAGTTCCCTCAAGATCTTGTCAATTGGGCAAAAATTAAAATAAAATAAATGAGTTAAAGGAATAGAATGAACCCTTAACTCAGAGCAGAGGTTATAAAATCAGATTCCCAGTTGACATTGATGTACTGACTGCTTATCAGGCCCTGTCCTGATTTAGACCCTTAATACCTTTAGTGCACGGATGCCACTGACATTGTCTGTACAGACAAAGAACCAGCTGCACCAACTGCAGACAACTTCTCTGGCTCTCATTAGGTCTCCAAGAGCTTGACTTTATGCCCAGCCCCTGCAAGAAAAGAGAAGAACATCCCAGGAGGCATAGATGGGAACTGTCCCAGGGGAAAAGTGTGCATTCCATTTCCCCATGCCACCTGAGTGGGGGCTCTCAAACTTCACTGTGTTCCCATGAGACTGATGCTGGTGACTGCTGCATGCCTAAAGAGGGTTTCTCGCCTCCGGGCCACACATGAGGAACAAGTAAGTTCTGAGGAGCAGATGGTGCTGGCTAAAGGTCACAACCTGTTGGGTTGCTGGGGCAGATTTGAATTCAGGCAGAGGATGTTGACTTACCCGGCCAATGGCACAACCTTCTGCTTTTGCCCTGTTTTCCTGGGTGTTTCGTACAGTTGGAGCAGAATGTGGTGCTAGAAAGAATGAATCCTGTGCTTTACTCCCCGGAGCCCTCTCTGTCTTACAGATGGAGGACTGTCCATCAACTTACAATGAGACACAGTGACTCAGAACCCACAGCATGTCTAACTCTGTTCTTGGACTAAGCCGTGAAGCTCTTGTAAGGCACACAGAGCTTCCAATAGACCTACACACCCACTGACTTGTTCCCATCTTCACCAGCCGTTGATCTCAAGGAAGGAGAAGATCCTCCTCCCTGGAAACTCACTTCCCCATGAGCATAGAGAGATGATACAGTGGAGTAAAGCAGCTGGACAGACAGACGGAAGGTACAAATGCCTTAGGACAGAATTACATTCCCAACTGCTAAAAATCATGACAAACATATCTCACTTAAACATGTTTCCAGGATAAGAGCACAAGGTCTGCTATAATTTGAATGTGTTCCACACAAAGTCCAAGTATTGAAAACTTAGTCATCAGATTCATATGTCAGTGCTGTTAGGAAGTAGGGCTTTTGCGTAGAAGGTATTACGGTTAGATGGGGTCTGGAATGTGGGTCACTATAATGGCATTAATGGCTTTATGAACAAAGGAAGAGAGAGACAAGCTTGCTCTGTCTCACTGTGCAATACCCTCTACTGTGTTAGGATTCAGCAAGAAACGTTTTTAAAATAAATTATTTTGTCTCATGTACCTGATTATTGCAACAGAAAACAGTATCCACTGATGATACAACTTGCTGTGTGACTTATGGGCTGAGAGACACAGACTGAACCACAGCCCCTTTCACAGAGCATGAAACATGGTTTTAGTTCACACTCTTATGCATGGTGGAGCCAGAAGTTGGAGTTCCACTCCATAGTTTATGAACTCTTCTGGCTCTTGAAACTGACATTGTAATGAGGAATTATTTTTGTCCCAAATGTGTTCTTCTCCTGAATCTACGATTCCCACCGTAACACAACAGTACATCTGCAAATGTCACGTTTGCTGACACTTCCTGTGACTAGCTTCCTACAGGATCTTTGACCTCTCTTATGAGTGTTCCAGGCCATGCATCTCAGTTCCCTGCTTCTGTGCTCCTCCCTCCCAGACTTGAGGCTACCAATGGGCTCTTTGTCTCGATGGGTCTGCTGAGGCTCTGCCTCCCTAGGGGAAGGATCCCTCCTCCCCAGCAGCCTCTCAGTTTTGCCTGCCCACCCCATCCCTCTGTTCTGAGCAGACCCCGAGTCTTTGACTTTGTGTTTTATGAAGTGTGCTTATTCTTAGCAAGCCTTTCAATCATGCCTCTGTCATTCAAAAGCCTTTTTCTTCGAATATATGAACCGGTTTACAGAGGCTGTTTGTGGTCAAAATTGTGTGGTTTTTATATACACTTAATCAGATGCTAATGCCACAAGGAAAACTATAAACTTGCCAGAGATTTCGGTTCTCTTCTAGACTGAAAAATAAACTCACAGTGATGTAACTATTGTCTGTCTCGGGTCGGAAAGCCTAAGTGTGGCGCTCCCTCAGAGGGCATGGAAGCCTGGGTAGTGCCCTCAGTGGGCTGACCACCATTGCTGGGGCACATCTGCTTTGTATCTTTTGTCTCCTTTAATCTTCATTTGAACTTACTATGTATTTCTTCTTTGTTCCCCTGAAGAGGAAAAGGATCAAAGATTTTAATTTAGTGGTCAAGATCATGCCGTTTGCAGCGAGTGGGGATGGAATCTGCCTCTGGTCTGTAAGACTCTTCTCAAGGCCTCCCGGGAGCAGCTGATGCTCCAGTGTAGACACATGGTCCTTGCTTCTGATGTGATGTCTGCAGCTTCCCGTTGCACACAGTAGATGTGTGTAGCTTCAGGGCTAGAAGTCTCTCAGTGAAGAATCCCTCGCTGTCCAGGGCTTTGGTTTCTTTGTTCTGTAATGAGATAGTGCTCCCTTCTACAAAGAGTTTGCTGTGGTTTGGATGTGTTCCCCCAAAGCCCATATGTTTGAAATCGAGTCCCCAGTGTGGCTGTGTTGAGAAATGGGACCTTTAAATGGTGATTAGTTCGGGACAGTTCTGCCCTCAAGTATGGATTATGTGGTTACACTGGGTATAGGTTCCCTATCACAAGAATGACTTTGTTAGGAAAGTCACGTCAACTTTGGCTTGCTTTCCTCTTGTCTTTCCTTCAGCCCAAGTGATGGGATGACACAACGGAGTGCTTGCCAGATGCCAACACCTAGGTTTTGGAAGTCCAACCTTCCAGAAAGTTTCCAAATAGATTATCTTGTTAAATTATTACTCACAGTGATGTAACTATTGTCTGTCTCAGGTCGGAAAGCCTAAGTGTGGCGCTCCCTCAAGAGGGCATGGAAGCCTGGCAGGTGCCCTCACCTCAGTTGGTCTTTAGTGCAGTAGCGATGCTTCAGGATTGAGTTCTAGAAGTTTCCAAGGAGATGGTACAGATGCAGCTCTGCAGGTCTGCCAGGCTTCAATAGCACATTCAGTCCAGAACGAGCCAGAGCTAGCCTGTCACGGATTCTGCCACACGTCTGGGCCCAGTCACACCTATCACCTCCAGACTCTTTCTAACCTTGAGCTGATGTTAGAAGCCAAATGCCTCCAAAGGAATTCATTCCTGGGGCAGGCATAAAGTGAGGCTTTGCCTCCTTCCTTCCTGTAGACTCTAGGGGATTTTTGGTTCAGTGAAAGACATGGCAGATAGTATAAACAGTATAACCTTGATCTACTAAAAACGAAATTAAGAAGCTTGACATCTGTGGGCCACAGTATTTCCAAGTTTGTTTTTGGGGAAAAAGTGTTAGATTCAATAAAACCCTTTCTTGATGGACCTCATCCTAAGTTCCCACCCCTGGTACACATGGGGAAATACAAACCTTATACTGCCAATCCATTCATCCTTAAGTTGCTGAAGCCCTGAAAAGGGAGTTCAATATCTCAAAGTTCCTTTCTCAGGACAGGAAATTCCTCTGAACTTCCTGTTGCTCTAAACTTCCATTGGGCAAACTCGGATCCCCAAAGACTAAGAAAGGCCAGAAACCCCATTCAGAGGGATTTCAACAGCAAGACTTGGCTTTCTTTGATAACTTCTATTTGCCTATTTCATATTCCTTGTCCCTTTGATGAAACACTTCAATCTCTTGATTCACAAAGCCACGTCCTGAGTTTAATTATCAACACTATTCAATATTCATGCTTTACTCCCCCAGTAAATCTAGAATCCCAATTTTATGCTTCTAGATGGGCAGAGAACTAGATCAGGGCAGGGTCTGACTCTGTTGCTCCTAGCATTGCACATGTCTCAGTGTTGCTAAGGAGACTTTTAGACACGTTAGAAGTGCACAGGTGAATGAGATACACTTTGCCAAGATGGAGGCTAGCGAGCCAAGGTGGAGAAAGATGCAGTAGGCACAGACGGGAATTGGGTGAGAGGAGACACAGGTGTTGGTTGGTGCCTTGGGTTTTCTGAGTTACTGACTTGGACTTGGTACTGGATTCATTCCTCCATTTGATCTGCTTCTTCTTTTTAGTCTTCATGTGAGAATAAATGTGTCTGGTCTATCAGACCTAGGACTGTGAGAGCTTTTTCTATGTTGGTCCCCGTTGCATCCATAATAGACACTTCAGTAGTATTAGAACTCGGTAACTGTTTCAAGCCAGACAGAATGAGTGCCAACACCCCCTTCACTTTCATTTAGGTATAGAAGCAGTTCTTATCACAAATGGGTTAATGCCTTATCTTGGGAATGGGTGGGTCATCTCAAGAGTGGATTTGCAGGCCAGTGAGATGGTTCAGTGGGTAGAAGTGCTTACTGACAAGCTGACAACATGAATGCGAGCCACAGGACCCACATGGTGGAAGAGGAGAATCAGCTCCCACAAGTATGCATGCAACTACACAACTACATACATACATACACACACACACACACACACATGTGGGAGTCCAAGAAAGGGAGAATAAATAAATGTGAAAACTAAGAGTAGGTTTTTATGTAAAAGAGAGTCCAGTCTTGTCACCTACCCTTTCTAGTGTGATCCCAGGAACTCCCTGGTTTAAGTCTTCAGCCCACTGTAAAACATTTATCCATTTCCACATCACCTGAGGACATTGCAGTAAGACTTCATTTGTGTTTGGAATTATTAAGGTTTTTCTCTTACAGCCTCAAAATAGGGAGGGACATTTCTTTATTAGCTGGTCCTGGGGGCAACCAGCTAAGAGAGAAGTGTCCTAGACTTGTAGTTTAACCTTATAAGCGTTGATGAGAAAATGATGAAGGGATAGAAGGAATCTTGCCAAATATATGAGATAATATATGCAAAAATAACCACCATTAGGCAGGAGGGAATTCCCATCATGCAAACGTAGGTATTTTAAATTTATAAATGATGGCTAAACACTGGGTAGTGGCTATGAGTTTTTGGGAAGCTTGATGGGTGTTAAGTTGACTCTAGATCCTTAGGAAGATTCTGAGTTAGTTCTCCAGCTGTATAGGAAGGGCTCATCTCTTAAATAAACATTACTATATCTTGAGAGGAGAGGAAATTCAGTTAGAGCAGTGGCGCACAGAAGTGGCCTCTGATATGACCCAGACTAACTTTGTGGAGCTTTCTAAAAGCTCCTACCTTGACTCAGGTTAGGGTGCTAAGAGGAAAAGGGCAGAGGAAGACTGAGTTAGGCAAGCCCCATCCTCCCACTACAGGATTCCTTTCTCCCAGAAATTCCTTTCTCAAGATGCTTGACTGTTTAAACAAAACTGAACAAAATCAACCTTCTTCATTGAAAGTCAAGTTCTTCCAGGCAAGTGTACACTTTCAAGCTGTTGCATGGTTTTCCTGTCAGTATTTCTGCTGACTCTGGGTATCTATCATACAAGGCATCTTATTGTGGTTGACAACCCCTCTCACTGTTTCTGGTCTTGTGGATACCTCACACATCTTCCCTGACTCTCTCCATCTGGGCCCATCAGCCACCCAAGAGGCAGAACTCATTGCTTGTTGATGAATGGGAACCTTCAGGATATGAGGGGATTTGTACAGGGGACAGAACAGATTAAGGTATGCCATGTCTTCTTTCTAGCATGCCACCAAAGCCTTTCTAAACATTGGAAGCAGAAACAGAGCAGTATTTCCTCATTAGAGGAATTTGTGAGATTCCAGAGATACTGAGAATTTTGTGCTCTATTTTTCCAATGGGTCCAGGATAGTGTTTAAACATAGGATAGAAAGGTTCAGGAGGCTATTAGCCCTCTGTGCAACTAGCTAAATAATGGGATGCATAAACATGTGAGGAGATATGAGGGTGCTGTGCTGTGCTGGGTTGAGAAAACATTCCTACCAGATTAGCCTGTACTTTCTTAATTAGTGATGCATATGTGAGGGCACAGCCCATTGTGGCTGGTGCCACCCCTGGGCAGGAGGTCCTAGGGTAAATAAAAAATCAGGCTGAGCAAAACAGTAAGCAGCACCCCTTCACGATCTCTGCATTGATTCCTGCCTCCAGGTTCCTGCCTGGAATTCCTGCTCTGACTTCCCTTAGCAATGCAGTGGGATCAGAGAGCTGTAACTGAAATAAACTCTTCCCTCCCCAAGTTGTTTGTGGCCATTTTATCATAGCACCAGAAAAGCCTGAGCAGAGCAGATGCGTCCCTAGTCAATGCCTCGATGCCTGGGGCCACGTCTGTCTCCAGTAAGTGTCCTCCAGTGGGAACTTGGCTATTCTGTGGTTTACCAAAGTCCCTGTGCTGGAAACGTAATCCCCAGTGTGACAGCATCAGGAGGCCTGGCCTGACAATGGGACATCAAGGTAGAAGGGATTTTCCCTCACGAATGTTCTTCTTGCAGGAATAAGTTAGTTGTCTCTAAAATGGATTTGGAGCCCCCTGGCTCAATCAGCCCTTTTCCCCCACTACTTCCGCCATAGGCTAATACAGCAGGAAGACCCTCCCCAAATGGCAGATTCGTGCTCAAAGACTTATAAACTTCCAGAATCACAAAGCAAATCAACTTCGTTTAAAATAATCTTTTTATTGATTCTTTGTGAATTTCACATTGTCTCCTTCAATCACACTCATCTCCCTGTCCCATTGTACCCGCCTTCCGCCCTTACAATCTCCCTGCACTACAAAAGAAAAAAAAGTCTCATTCTGGAAGCTGTATTGTTTCCCGCCAGTATACCCCTCTGTCCATACTTCTTTACTTGCAAATATACATTTCAGTGAGTCATTGGTTAGGGTCGAGGCCTCTGACTTTTGCTAACTATCAATGCTGAATCCTCACTGGGACTCCTCTCTGATGTCCTGTTGTTGCCCTGTGGCATGGCGATCCTTCTGCTCTGAGTCTGCAGGACTAGTTCTTTTCTCACTCCAGCAGTTCATAGGCAGGATAGATGCTGAGATGGGTCAATTCAAAGCCCTAGATCTGGGCCTGGATCTGGTGCCTGGTTAGTCCACCCATATCCACATCACCAGGGTGAGCTCCAGCACTGCCCCAGCCAGCTCTTCTTCTACTGTCTTGAGCTCTCTTGAGCTTAGTTTATTAAGCTTAGTGACAAGCACCTTTACCTGCTGGCTCAAACTTCTACTCTGTATAAATTACCCAGTATGAGATACTATTACAGCAGAAGAAAACAGCTGTCACAGCATGGCTGACCCAGGGATCCAGGCTGTGTGGCTGAGCGCCTCCAGAACACCATCTTCAGCAATAGGAACCATAGCTTCTCTGTGTAGCAGCTCTTACATCATGGCTGACTCAGGGATCCAGGTTGTGCCCAGGGATCCAGGCTGTGTAGCTGAACACCTCCAGAACACCGTCTTCAGCAACAGAAATCAGTTGTGGCTTCTCTGTGTCCCCAGCCTTGCTTCCTCTGCTGTTCTTGCTTCTTTGTCATCTGAGGCTGTCCTGCCCCCTTCATCAAGAAGCTTATTCAGTGAGGAAAACCCACAGAGTACAATCCTTGCCAGCAACACAGAGTAAAGGCTGTGGATATCTAAGCAAGGGATGCTACAAGGAATTAAGTGTACTCAGTGGAATCTTCTAGGCAGCCAAAGAGTTTTCAAAGCACGCCAAAGGGGAGAAAAGCAAGCAAGCATTTTATGCTTCATTTTATGGACGATGGTCTATGCCCCAAACAATAAAAATGGGAAATAAGCAGAATAAGTGGGACCTAAAATTACCTAGCCACAAGTAATCTAAATATAGTCTTCCAAGTATCAAGCAGGCAGGGAGGATTTTCAAAGAAAGCAAGAGAACATTTACACAAGCGATTGAAATGTAGATACTTAGAGTTTTGTGGACTTGGAACAAACCATTCTCAGAGGGAAAGCAATTTCTTTAAATGGCAATCTTAGCAAAATAGAAGAGAGTTCATATGGCCTCAAAAGGCATAACAGTCCTGCTTCGAAGAATAAGAGTGGAGGGAGAAATGATTAACAGCATAGACAACAGACTGGAATGAGGGATTGCAAGTGTAGTGATATGGGTTTGTTCTTTTGCAATCTGTGGAGAGCATCTTGAATGGAGAAATAGAGCAAAGCTGACAAAGATAAAAACGTAAAAGACTTGTGAAGCACTGAGGACAATTTGAGGGTTTGAGGCTGTGGTACATATTTTGAAATAATTTACCAATGTCCCTGGGTTTGGGAGACAGACTCCTGGATTTGTCAAACTGCTTCATTTTTTCTCCTGTCCTCCCAGCCACATCCCTCCTTCCCCTTCCCTTCTCTTCCCTTCCCTCCCCTTCACTCTTTTCCCCTCCTCCCCTTCCTGTCTCTTCCCTGTAGGAAACATAGTAACTGGGATGAGGAAACTTAAGTGTAGATCTCTGACTACCCACGATCGTGAATCAGATGACTCTGCCCTTATCTTGACAATTGAATGGACGATGAGCCCCAGATCAGCTGCTGCTTCTACCTGAGTTTCTTCTAGAATGCAATCAGACATCTGAGTAGGGAGAGAAGAGGGGGGCTCTAGTGGTCTAAATCTATTTTTGGTATTCCTTTCATAGAATGAGGTGTGTGCATACATACATGGTCCATAGATCTGGGTCTGCAGACCAAAAGTATGCCTGTCTGCTAAGGCACTTTTCATTGTCTACTAGCTGGAAAAATTAGATGTACGGGTTGTAGCAAGGGCTGACTACACTTTTGATAAGGACTCTTGAAGAAACACACATGGTGACTGCAGATTGGGTCACTTGGAAGTGCTCATTGCATGAGCGTAGATAGCTGGGAAGATGGAAGCTTACAAAGGGCCTTGGAGGAAGCCAGGTATTTCTTCTCACTACCTAAATTTCACAGCCTTTGGTTCACTCCAGAAGGCCAAGATATATGTGGAACATATTTTTTAATTAGAGAGAGAAAGAGAGAGGATTTGGGGGTAAAGAGAAGATGTTGACCCAGAAAGAGGACCCATGGGTATGAGTAGGGTGGAGTGACCCTCAGGGGACAGTCACATAGTATGTGACTTAGTCAGGGTTTCTATTCCTACACAAACATCATGACCAAGAAGCAAGTTTGGGGAGGAAAGGATTTATTGAGCTTACACTTCCACGTTGCTGTTCATCACAAAAGGAAGTCAGGACTGGAACTCAAACAGGTCAGGAAGCAGGAGCTGATGCAGAGGCCACCATGGAGGGATGTTTCTTACTGGTTTGCTTCCTCTGGCTTGCTCAGCCTGCTCTCTTATAGAACCCAAGAGCACCAGCCCAGGGATGGTACCACCCACAAGGGGCCCTCCCCCCTTGATCACTAATTGAGAAAATGCCCCACAGCTGGATCTCATGGAGGCACTTTTCCAACTGAAGCTCCTTTCTCTGTGGTAACTCCAGCCTGTGTCAAGTTGACACACAAAACTAGCCAGTACAGTATGTCATTAAGTAGAGCTTCATAATGCAGAGATGCTCCGTGATAAGTGAAAAGAAGCATGCTATAGGGGAATGGTGGTGGGAACATGTGACCCTGTAGAGCTGTGTATATGAGATGAGCTTATGGAAAGGTATGTGAAGTGGGAGCCTCAGTCACGGTGATGGAGTGTGTTTGAGAGAGTACATAGATAGTAAGGGACAGAATGCTAGTGAGTGCTAGTGGGTTAGAGGGGGAATCTTAGGGAAAGTACAACCCTCGTGGGGCATATTTTAAAAATTTCTTGGTGGTGTTGTTTTGTGCGCGCGCGCGCGCGCGCGTGTGTGTGTGTGTGTGTGTGTGTATCTGTGTCTGTGTGTCTGTGTATGTGTGTCTATGTGTCTGTGTATATGTGTGTATGTGTGTGTGTATCTGTGTCTGTGTATGTGTGTCTATGTGTGTATATGTGTGTGTGTGTCTGTGTGTGTGTATCTGTGTCTCTGTGTGTGTCTGTGTTAGTGTGAGGCAAACAA
Organism: Apodemus sylvaticus; assembly: GCF_947179515.1. Taxonomy (NCBI): domain Eukaryota; kingdom Metazoa; phylum Chordata; class Mammalia; order Rodentia; family Muridae; genus Apodemus; species Apodemus sylvaticus. The sequence continues at coordinate 97,513,204 of NC_067479.1, forward strand.
GATAACTAGCATACTAAAGAAACCCACTTAGGTGTAGTGTTCACATGCCTTATGGCTGTGATCAAATCCTCAACAGAAGCAACATATGAAAGGAAGGGTTTTACAGATGGAGTAAGGTCCTCCTGCTCTCAAATAGCACCAGTGAAACCAGAAATGGCAAACATGCAGGCCTTCTCTTCAAGGGAAGGATTTACACACGTTCCACCCAGAAAGCTTGAGTGGATACAATTAATAAGCTGTGATCTTTGCTATTCTATAGAGCTTGTCTTCAATGGAATCCTCCAGACTCCTCAGCACTGTTTCTAAGTCAACAGAACCCATTCTTGTAGAAGAGGTCACAGGTACTTTACACAAGTTCTAATGTAGTCACGCCTTAAACTTTGTTGTGATAATTGTCATGAGGAAACTTCTCCCTAAGTTGTATTGTACTTAAATATCTCAAAAGTAAATGGCTTAGGTAAGACTCCAGAAGTTTGACCAATCCAGATGACTAAACTCTGTGGAGCTGTATTTCCTTCTTGCCTCTCGCAGATCATCCCTCTGCCAGAAATAAGTGGTTTCAATGACTCTTCCAGCCCACAAAGTTTAACTTGGGTCACTGTTCCAGAACACAGTTCACCATGGCCACAGGAGCATGAGGTACTTGGTCACACTGCATTGTCAGTCAAGAAGCGAAGAGCAATGCATGATGGACATCACTTTTGCTTTTTGATGGAACCTGAGCCTCTCAGATTTAGGGCTGGCTTTAACACATTAATTAATCACTTCTAGAAACCCCCTCACAAGTATGTCCATATGCCTTTGTTCCCATAGAGATTCGAAAGCCATTCTGAAGCGTAAAATCAGTATTTATCATCACAGCATGTGCACATACGTGTGCACTTGTATATATGTGTGCCCACATCTCAGTTTATTTTCCTGATACTGTGATAGAATATTCTGACAGAGCAGCTTCAGGAGTAAAGGGTTTATTTTAGAGCACAGGTCCAGGTTGCGGTCCATCATAGCAAACTCAGCATGTTGAAGAGGTAGCTGAAAGTTCTACATCTGGCTGGACAGGTGGCAGGAAGAATGAACCGTCAGGCCTGGCTCGAGGTTCCGAAACCTCAAAGCCCACTAGCAAAGGCACACGTCCTCCAATAAGTCCACCCCTACTCCAAAGTGCCACACCTCCCAGTGGTGCTACTCCCTATGAGCCTATGAGGCTCATTTCATTTAAATTACCATAAGACTAACCTAGATCTCGATACTCTCTCACAAGTGTGCTGGAAGCCTGCATTTTAGGTGTTAAGATGATGGTATGGTAGGGAACCAGGGGCTTGATATTGGCCATCTTCATTAATCTCTCTCTAGTCTCTATTTTTTGAGATATGGTCTCTCACTAAACCTGGACCTCAGTGATTTGGGTAGCTTGACTGGTCTGCAAAGGTCACGAATGAGCCTGTCTCTACCTCCCTAGTGCTGGGGTTACGGCAAGTGTGGCTGCATGTGTTGGTTTATGTGGGTGACAGACTTCTGTGCTCACTTTACCAGCCAGGCAATCTCCCCAGATCCTTCCCGCTCTCAATTATCCAACCTGGCACCCTACACACTGTTCTAATCTTTGGATATTGTCTTCTTCAGATCCAGAAAACCTCTTTTCTCCCTCTCTGTTTAATGGAGCTCTTGTTAGGTGTGCTTTGGGGGACTCGCAGCCTGCTCTCCCCTTGTTGCCTTTCATGGTTTCCTTCTCTGGCCTGCTTGCTCTCTCTGCCAACTGGGTGACAAGACAGTGGCTCGGCTTGGCTCCTAAATCACTTCTCCTTGAACCTGCCCATCCCTTCTGTCCTCTTGGCTTTTATTTCTGGTGAGTACGACTTCACTTTTAGATGCCTGTTTTTCCCACACGGTCCCATCACTTGGGGATGCTCTCTGGCATTTAGCTCACAATTCCAAACTCTTACTTTGGGTATATATTTTTTTTCCTCTCCCAGGAAACAATCTGTCTTAAGTGACTTGTCTGGAACAATGATAGCTCAGTTGATAAAGCGTTTGCCTCGCCAACATCAGGCCCTGAGTTTGAGTCCTAGAATGTACATTTAAAAGCTTTGCTCGGTGGTGTGTATTTGCAATCCTGATGCTGAGGTGGTTAAAAGGATGGATCCTTAGGGCTCACTGATAGCCAGCTGAGCCTACTTGACGAATTCCGGGTGTGTGTGTGTGTGTGTGTGTGTGTGTGTGTGTGTGTGTGAGAGAGAGAGAGAGAGAGAGAGAGAGAGAGAGAGAGAGAGAGAGAGAGAGGTTTTTCTTCAAAAATGAGAAGTAGAGGCTATGTTTATGCTCTGGCCTCTACATTCAAGAGCAGAGCCCCCCACTCCCCACCCCCCCCCACTCACACACACACACACACACACACACACACACACACACCAAATGGCATATTTCAAGCCAGACATGGTAATTTGTACCTTCAACACCAGTACTGGGGAAACAGAGACAGACAGCTCTCTCTGCGAGTTCCCCACCAGCCCTGCTGTATAGTGAGTCTGTCTAAAACTGAAAGTCCATTTGCAGTCATTCAGTTTTCCTGCTTCCATTGTCTTTGGAAGGGAAGCCCTGGTTATGGGACTTGTGGAATACCCTTCAGGGTCACACTTCTGCTTGCTTCCTACCTCTGGCTTTTGACCTTCTTGTTTTGATTTTTATCCTTGTGATTTCTATTTTAAACCTTTTATTTGTAAACAGACTAATTACTGTGATTGGCTTCCAGATCCCATCATGGTCCTCATAGCTTGAGTTTCCAAAGTCTTAGACAGGAGTCCAGAGCTTCTGCCTTCTGGGAACTTTGGGTCAGTCCCTCAACTTGTGAGTGTTGGCTAAAGGCACCGTGCTGTGTAGTTCCAAGGTCACGGGTCACATGGAATATGATGTTGAAGAACTGCATCCTAAGTAACTGCGCTGGTGGCCTTCTTCCAATTGTGAAGCCTCCTTTGAATTGCCACCTACTCTTTGCATGGCCAATGATCTGAGAGGCAGAGAAACCACTTGCTCAAGAAAATGCACTGGAGAAAGGTCTAAAGCCTGCACATTTTTCTTCAACACTGTTTTGCAACTCAGAACTAGTTAAGGATGTGATAGAAATCAAACGAGCCTTCAAATTTGGCAACAAAGGCATTTCTGGGATCAACTGAAAATGGATTCCTCAGATTTTTCCATGTCCCTGTGAATGTTTGTGGGGAGTGGGGTGATAAGCATAAATGCATTGGGACTTTATTGCCTCCAGATTGTGCCATGTCTGCTACAATTGCTGGACCAGATGAATCCTGAGAGGACATGGAGGGCTGGGCCAAGCCTAGACAGGGAAACGCAGCTGATTCTTGCAATTTCTTCCACCACGACAAAGACTGAAAGGGGCCTTTCTCCTCTCCTGAGAGCCCTCTCTGGGTTTCGGGCAGCCGTGGGTCATGTTACAATGTTATTGGATGTGAATTTTCAAAACCACACTTCACTTTGAGTTTGCATCACTGTCAGCCTTCTCTCTGGCTGGAGCCTGGGTGAAGACCCAATAGGCACACACGTAAGCCTTTTCGTAGTTCCTTCTTTATAGATGACCGTACAGGGTGGGGCAGGATTCAGCAACCCTGGATGTGTTTGTTCTTGGCAACTGGGATTTCCCAAGGACACTGGTCTACTAGAGGTCAGTGTTTGAATCATCTCCTGCCCACACTCAAAGAAAATACCTCAAGACTACCATGAGACTCATCTCCAGTATGAATCCTGGGAAGAGAGTTCAAATCTACTTATTTGGCTATGCCTGTCCCATTTGACTTGATACTCTCCTCCCAGGCTTAATATGGTGCCTTGCATGTGGATAGCTCTCAATAACCTTAATGAAAACCCTCAGCAATGAACCAGTCTATTGTCCCTGTCCAAGAACAGTGGGGGTGGAGTGGAATGAAGTCATTCATTTACAGTGAATCCCCCTTAAACATATGCGACTATCCTGGGCTTTGAAAGTAGGCAGAAACCTCTTTTCAGATGTTTTAGAACTGGAAAGCTTTAAAAGAACACGAACAAACCCCTATTAACCTTTAAATTTTTGTACATTTTATGAGCAATGCAAACAGTTTCACTTACTGTGACTGATTTGTCCAACACCCCTTATAAATAAAGGGGTGTTTGCTGTCCAAAACTCCACGTGACCAGTCACAAGCATAGCAGCTGCAGCCGGGGATTGGTGCTAGTGAACAGTCCTGAGCCCCAGCCTTATTCTAGCCCACTTTCATTTTCCCAAGGGCCTCGGGTCCAGGGCTTCATCTCATTCTCACTTTGGGAGAACTTGATGGGAATTTGAAGTGAAGGAGCTGTGGTTAGTTGTTCTCAGATCTTCAACCAAGTTCTAGAGGTTTGGCCAGACGTCATGAACATCCTTCCCAGAAGAGAGTAAATACAGCCTTATAAAAATACAGTATTTGTGTTGCTTTGACTTGATGGCGTCTGTGTACTTGGAGTAAAACATGATAAATGGATGTGTTTTCCTGTAGTTATCTATATAGTCTGCTGCAGAAGAGCCAGCGTTCATGTCCATGACATCTGAAAGGACAAATTCTTCTTTAAAAACTGAGGGATAATTAGTGGAGTGATATATGTATTGAGGATTTCTATCCTGAGTTTTACCATGATAGGGTCAGTTTCTAAGAGAGCCTGTTGATTGTTGCCGTGGTAATGACTTTAAGACTTTGTGAGATACCTTCTACTGAAGTATGGGCTATGCCAAGGAACTTTCTGTCTCTTCCCGGGTTGATTACAAAGACATTGTCATTTCTGTCTTCCTGATGATCTTTTGCACTGTCTTCTACAGCTTTAGTGCTGGAAGAGAGTACAGTTAAGAGACACGTACATAAGAAATTATCTCTCCAGCCAATAGCCATCAAGCCTCGAGAATTTCCATAGCCACCTGAGTGAGCGTAGGAGAATATCTCCCCTAATCATGTTTTGAGATGACTGATTGACCTAGTCAATACCTTGAAGAAGTCTTGTGGGAAATGCTGATCCTGAGGCATCCAGCCAAGCCATCTCTGGATGCCTGACTCACAGAAACTGACATGATGTGTGACTGTGCTAGTCTTAGTTGATGCTGATAACTTTGGACAAGCTCCATTACACAACAAGAAAAAAAAAAAGAACACAATCACCGTGGATTAGTTTTGTCCTTGAGTGTCAGACAAAGGAAGCCATATAGTATCTATTCCTTTACCCATGACATCATTTTTTAAAACAGGACATCTGCATAATTCACTCATATCGTGTACACCTGGGTGTGGCTCCTTGCCTGAATGTAGGACGTTTTATCCATTCTGCTGTTGTAGATTATTTGCATTGTTTGTTGTTCCCTACTTTAAAATTTTTTTTAAATAAAATGCAAGAAGTGCTACAAACATTTTCTTTCAAAAGATATTTTATTTTATGTGTATAGGTGTCTTCCTACATGTATGTATATATACCACGTGCGTGCTTGGCACCCATAGAAGTCAAAAGAGGACATCAGATCCCTGGAACTGGCATTATAAATCATTATGAGCCACCATATGAGTGGTAGGAACTGAATCCAGATCCTCTGTAAGGGCAGCAAATGCTCTTAACTGCCAACCTATCTCTCCAGTCCACTATAGACAGTCTTTTGCAAGTTATTCTATGAGCATGTAGTTTTGTTTTGTTTTGTTTTCCTAGTACTAAAATGCTGGGTTGTTATTGAATGACAGAAAAAGGTAAAAAAAAAAAAAAAGAAATTAAAAGGCAAAGAAAAAGACATGACTGTTCCTAGGTATTGTGAAAAAGAATGTTTACTATAGATATGTGGGAGAGCACAGCCAGAGGCAGGGACATCAGAGAGTCCAGCGTGGGTGTGGCCAGAGGAACTGCCCCAAGTGGGGAGGGGAGAGGGCGAAGAGATGGGAGAGAGGGGAGACTCAAGTGCAGCAGTCAGGAGGCCAAGGTACAAAGTGGGTAACTGAAATGGTTGGATTATGTAGGGAATTGCAGCTCAGCCTCTGGGCTCAAGAGTTCAGGGTAGAGGATGTTATATGCCAGCCATGCCCTATAACAGGTAGGAACAGAGAGAACCTGGTGGTCAGGTCTGCTTTGATGACATTAAATAGGCACCTCAGCCACCTGCCCCAGCTTTAAGACCTAACAGTTATAATTGCTTACCTTTATATTCAGTTTTTAGTTAGACATTTTGAATTGTTATAAGATATATACATACATATATAACTTTAATTTTAAGTCTACTTGACCAATTAATTCTTTTATTAGCATAATATTATACCTCTATCTCAGGAACACATCCTGTCTTGAAATTTAATTTCTGATTTCAATATTTGCATACCTGCTTTCTTACATTTCACATTTCCATGAACCTTTCTTACTGTTTTGATTTTTAAAATTCCATGTATTTGAAATTCAAGTGCAGGTCTTATAAACAACATACAGTGAAATCTATTTTCCATCCTGATAAAAATCTGCTTACACATTAAAGAAAATGTTTTAAATTTGTCCGCTCTTAATTTAGAGAATACAAATGTCTATTTGGTGGCATTTCCATTCAGCCTAAAGAATTTTCTTCAGTAAACCCTATAATACAGTTTGCTGCTCACATTTTTTTTTGGCTTAAATCTTTCATGTGTGTGTACAGAACTTATTTTATCCATGTACTGAAAAGATAGCCTGGTACACATAAAATTCTTCTTTGAAATCCAACATTTAAAAGATGTTTCACTGTGTTTGAGATTTTCATAAATGGTACTAAGTTGGTTGTTGTCTTAGTTACTTTTCTTTTAGTAAAAGGGTACAACGGAAGAAACTCAGGGAAGAAAGGGTTTATTTAGGCTCACAGTTCAGAGGTACCCTTCACTGTGATGGAGGAGACAAGGTGGAGGAGCTTAATGACTGGTCACGTCACAGGCGAGGCCAGGTGCAGAGAGGGGTAAATGGATACAGTGTTTCACTTCCCCAAATTCCATCTATGTAACTGCAGCACCCAAAGTGGGTGAGTCTTCCAACCTCAATTAATGTAACCATGACAACAACCCTCAACAGGCATGCTCTGAGGCTCATCTGCCAGATGATTCTAGAGCCTTTCAAACTGACAGTTACCACTAAAAATCATTCTTGTCAATGTGTCAAACCACCCAAACACATCCGTTGAAGATATAACCTTCCACTCCTTGTCCCTATAAACTCATGACTATCTTAAAATATAAAACGTAGTCAATCCTACATCAAAAGCTCCAAATAGTCCCTAACATTCCAAATATGTTAAAATTCCAGAGTCTTTTAACTGTGAGCTCCTGTAAAATGAAAAAAAAAAAAGAAGAAGAAGAAGCATGCTGCAGACTTTTCCAGTGCATGGTGCACAGAATAAACTCTGCTGTTCTAAAATGGGAGAACACTGACACCACAAGAAAGAGTCAGACCAAATCAGAACAAGAATCTGTCAGGACAAACATCAAATTATGCATCTCCATGTCTAGCATGAAACTGACTGGGTTCTAAAACTCTTGGGTAGCCTCACATATAGATTCTATCCTCGCCAGCTGAGTTTTGGGCCCGCAGCCTTCCTCTGCGCCCTGGTATCCCTAACATACTGCAGTTTCCATTAAAACCTAACTTCACCTTCACAGCCTCACAGAATGGTCCCAAAGGCACCCTTGCTGGGAGTCTGACCTTGACACACATTGCCTAGTCTCAGTGGGCTGCTCCCCCCCTCTCTCTCTCGGTCTGTCTCTGTCTGTTGTCTGTCTGTCTGTCTCTCTTTCTATTGGTTTTGGGGTTTGGGGATGTTTGAGACAGGGGTTCCCTATGTAACCCTGGATGTCCTGGAATTGGCTCTGTAGACCAGGCTGGCAGATATCTGCCTGCCTCTGCCTCCAGAGTACTGAGATTAAAGGTGTGGACCACCATGACTGGCTACATTTCTTTATTTAAGTTTACCCATGTTTTCCTTAAACTCTTCTGCATATTTAGAATGGCTGTGTCAAAAATCTTGCCTAGTCTTTCACACTTGAAACATGCAGGATTGTTTCTGTTGACTATTTTGTCCTTGTTTCTGTTGACTATTTTGTCCCTATTACATGTCGCATATTCCTGCCTCTTTGACAATGGATTGTATTTCAAACCTCTTCCTGTATCTGGTACCTTCTTCACCTGCAGTTAAACACTTTAGATGACACCTTATTGTAGAATGCTTTGGTGCACTGTTTCCTTTCCATTACAGGGTGACGAGCAATGTCTCGCTGGCTGTTACGTCATCAATCAATAGTTCCCGGTCGGCCAGGCTTTGCTCCATTCTGTTCGGAAGGGCTTAAGTGCAATTTGGTTATTTCTTATTGGCTTTGACTTTGAAAACAATTTCTTCGTGTAATCCTTACTCTGGGACATGAACTCCACCAGGTCTGGATCAAGTTGGCCTAGACACTGTGAAGCCTTCCAGAGCTGCACAGCCTTGGAATCTTCACCAAACCTCCATTTCAGCAAGGTGCAATCTCTTCCAGATCTCGTCTGAGCTCATGAGAGCCTAGCTCTCAGGAAAGGCCATACCCAGAAACCCTGTGCAGATTCCCAGGGCTTGCTGGGAGATTCTTGTTACCTCATCACCCCATTTCTCCTGGACTTCCAATTTTGCCTTCTTAGCTCAGTGAAACGTTTTCTTGAAATATTATTTCCTCATCCTTGCTTAACAACTAGAAACACTCAGTGCCAGGCAGAAGACAGTGCATGCGAAGCTCATGACGTGGGATTTCTTCTCTTAAATACCACAGGGCTGTTCTTCCTTTGGTTAACTATTGACATTGTGCTTTTTGTTGATGTTATACTTATCTTTAGAAGGAAAGCAAACCCAGAGCCAATGATTCTGGGATGGCAATAAGTATAAGCCTTGACCAGTTGGCTTTATGTGCAGTGCTTTTGACTCCTGTTTCAGTAGAGGCTCCTTGGATTTGTTTTGGGGGAGTAGTAGCCTCCAGCTCTGACAAGAGCGACTAGAGGTGGAGCTATCTCTGTGGAAAGAACAGAATGTTTGTATGGAGCTTAACTTCAGGCCTAGATTAATAACTTAATCTACAACTGTGGGGCAATTAAACAACCACCCTGAGCTCCAGTGTTCTCTGCTGAAAACAGAGGCAGCTGCATTCACTGTGGCTGGTGGGGAGATGGTCACTAAGTAACGCTTACCTTAGGCCAAGAGTCCTCGGTGGTTCTCAGTCACGGGCTTTCCCTATGAATATAAGCAGTGCAGTGAATGATGGCCAGAAGTTCTGGAGAGAGGGAGGAGAGAAGAGACAGGGGTGGGACTGTGTGGGTTTGACAGGCCCAGGAACCAACCACTGAATTATCATGTAACTCATTGCTCTTTCTGATGGTCAAAAAAGGGAGTGAAGGGGAAAGAGAGAGAGACAGAGACAGACAGACAGACAGAGACAGAGAGACAGAGACAGAGAGACAGAGACAGAGAGAGAGACAGAGAGACAGAGACAGAGAGACAGAAACAGAGACAGACAATGTCCTACAAGTGATCACACTACTGTAACAAATACTGGAAAACCATAGAGGTGGCTTTAAAATTGGGTGATGGAAAGAGAGAGGAGAGTCCTGAGATCTTTCTAGAAAAATCCATGCTACCATGAATGAACCTTTGGAGGAAAATCAGTGGGGGCTGCGGAAAACATAAAGCTGAGGAGAACGACTTATTTTTCTTAGAGAATGCTTAAGTAATTGTGGCTGAATATTGATAGGAATGTGTGAAAAGTCCATCTGCAGAGGTGTCAGAAAGAGGTATAGGATTTGCTTAAAATGATAAAGAGCTTAGACAGATCCTGCTCTTGTCCTAGTGTTGTGTAGAAGGTGATTGTGTGGGCGAGGCTGGATACTTGGCTGAGACGTGTTCTGTGTTAAAGAAATCACTTTGTTTGTCTTGAGTCCAGATGACAAATTACTCAAAGAGAGAAATGACTCTAAGGCTGGAAGGAGCGCAGATGCCCAGCGAGGCTGGAGTGTCACGTAGGGATGGCTGCTCTTGATCCTCAAGGGCAACGGGGATTGCTTTTATTGGGCTTTGCACTGGAACCCAATCAGTCCTTCCTCTTATTAGAAGGAGAATATCCACCTCGTGCCTCACTCCTATTTCATTTGGAAACACGCATTTGAATATATGTCCCGAGCAGAAGTAAAATTATTATTATTTTGAATGGCAAAATTACATTGAATCTTACCCAAAGTGTACTTCCATGGTATTTAGGTGAAACATTTGATGTTAAGCTTCTGTGTTGCCAGAACAAGTCAAGATTTCAGAGACTACTGAAAGGAAGGAGATGGAGCTGCATGTAAGGGGAGCCTGGATTTTGTACACTAGGTAAAGAATGCGTCCTCCCCATTGCAAATGCCTCAAATTCTATTTTAAGGATATATTTTATTTTTAATTACATGTGCACATGTGTGTCTGTCTGTGGGACATTTACATGAGTGGAGGCACCTGCAGAGGCCATACAATGCTCTCAGATCTTCAGGATCTAGGGAGCTGGAGGCTGTGAGCTGTCCTTCGTGGGTACTGGGACTGGAACTTGAGTCCTCTACTCTTTATTGCTGAGGTGTCTCTCCAGCCCAATCATATGCTGGTATTGGAAGGTGAGGTCTTTGGGAAATGATTGGGTCAAGGCCAGGGCCCTTATAAAAGAAAACTCCAATGCCCTTTCCCTCTTCTACCATGTGAACTTCCAGGACAAGGTCTGCGTATGAGCTTAGACTTACCAGACACCGGATCAATCAGTGATCGATTCTAACTTACCGAACTTGAGAGTGAGGAGACACCGTGTCTGCTACTCACTTTCTACAAAGTCCACAGTGATCCATCCTGGCAGCCCGGGTGCACAAAGATAAAACCTCTGTTTGCTTCTCATTCCTTCAGCTCAGTTTTGTCTGATTCGCTGCTAGAGGAGAAGAGCAGAACGTCCAGCTCCTTGCATTTTATCACAGTTCACGGCTCTCAAAACTGTGTTTCTCCATGCTCTACCATCCATGAGACAGGGGAGGAACAAAGCTCTCTTTGCTGGCTCTCAGGGGCTTTGCACAGTTTGTAGAGCAGGCAAGGCATTGAGCTACACATAGCTTCCAAGGGCTATCAAAGCAGATGTAGGATATTCTCAGGCAATGAGCACGAAGCTGGAACGTTTGGCAGCGGCCATGATGACTGCCCTGTTCTTTTATGAGCCCCACCAATCCAGCTTGGCCCAGGTCAGCCACATTTTCATTTGGCAGCAGTCAACATACGCCTTTGCTAAAAGCCACCATGACTTTAAACTGTCCATTTGTCTCTCAGACATGTTCTGTGCTTTCTTCTTAAAACTCTTGTGACAAATAAGAGCACATGTCAGTCATGGCCTATACCCAGGTCCATCTTTTCTAACAAAGATTATATTTTTAAGGCCATGAAGTTACATTTTTAGCTAACATTAGAAAGGTGTCTGAAACATAAAATGTTCAAACTTTTGTTAGAAAATAGATCCTGTGTGCTTTCCTTGGCTTCTCTTTCCCTTAAAGCTTTCTTAATTAACTGAAAATTCCATGTAAACTTGAGTTCATTTGTGTGTTAGTTCAAGGAACCTTCTGTACCACAAGCAATTATCTTCAATTTCCTTGCATGGCTTACAGAGTGAAGGCTTACAGGAGGGATAGCCCTCTGATACATGAGATGTACAGTATGTTCACACTCTGCTGAGAAACTTTTTCCATCAAAAAGAGCCAGAGGACATTACAAAGCACACAGCGAGAGCTGAGCGGATATGAGTGTGTTTGGAAAAATGAGCTTTGAATGTGAGCTCTAATTTAATTATTTTAGTAGTACCTATGCATAAAAACCCTAGGCTCTCATTCTGACAGCATGGATTACATGGAAATGTCTTAGCCTGGCGCTCCTGGAACGTGTCACGTGTTGGTTTATGACCACTTAGTTATAAACACTATTAATATCAGTCCATGGAAAGGAATTCATTTATACAGAAAAGTGATTCGGTCGTAGGAAAAGGAAGGCAAGCCGTGAAATCTGTAAATTACACATCAACACTAAATCCTATTCCAGTTCCTGTTCAGAAGAGGTCAGTGCATAGTTTACCAAACTTTAGACAGCATAATGAGGAAGGATGTTTGAAGGTCACTTCAAGGACCCCAAATCAATGCTTCTATTCCTCTGGTTGTTCACACCTGTTGGGCAATACAATGTCAAACATCTCCAAATTAACTGTGTTCCTCTCTCATCGCAGCAATTTCTTCAACAAAAGCGCTATTCCACCTTGCCTTTCTTCTCCTCGTGACAGCTGCTTTCTCTCTGCCTTCCATCTTCTTTTCCACTAGTCTGTAGGCAATGTAAATGCTTTGATGCACAAGTGAGGCTGACTGTATCATGTTCTTGACTCTATTCAAGTTCTCCTAATTCAAGGAAATGAAGTTGAAATTTAGTAAGAAAGGTAAAACTGGAGGCTTTTGGCTCAGGCACATGCCATCCTTCATTGTCTTTCTATCATGATGTAATAGGCTTGTTGTCCTCCTATCATGATGTAATAGGCCTGTTGTCCTCCTATCATGATGTAATGGGTCTGTTGTCCTCCTATGATGATGTAATGGGCCTGTTGTCTCTAGTCATTGTCTTTTTTCTGAAAGTAAGGAACCTCTTATTGATAGAGTCTATCCTGATTTTCCTTATTATGATTTTCAGAATGCATTGTCTTTTCTCTTTCTTTTACTTTCCACCTAAGTCACTGAATGTGAAGTGGATTTCTGATAAACATGGCTACACTTAAAGCTACTCTACCAATCTCTGTTTTCTAATTGGCATATTGATATCATTTTCTTGGTTTCTCTTTTCTCATCTCCTGTTAGCTTACTTGTACATTTGGAATTGTAGTCTGACTTACTCATCCTGTCCGTGATTTTCTTGTGATTGCACAGAATGTTACAATAAATGTATGGCACACGTGGACCAGTTTCTCCTGTTCTTCCCCACAGGGGAAACAGCAGAAGTAAAACAAGCAAGCAGCGCTTCAGAAACCTGTGGGACAACGACTACTGGGCAAGGTTCCTATTCTAGACATTTCAGAAAGAGAGGAGAATGGGACAGATTGAAAGAGTATTTGAAGAAATAGTGGCTGCAAGTTTCCAAACTGCACAGATTTGAGAAGTTTAGCAAGCACAAGATATGATGAATTCAAACAAATCCGAGCCAATGAACATCACAATGAAAGTTCAGAAAGCAAAAGGGAGAAATTCTTGGAAACAGCCAGAGGGACTCATGGCCCACAGGGAGCCATCATTTTGCATAACAGAAAGATTTTTCTGGAACGTGAGACCCAGGAGGAAATGACAACACACTTCTCATGCACTGGAGGAAAAGAACTGTCAACTGTGATTTCCGCATCCAGAGAATGTGTTGAGAATAAAGGTGCAATAAAGACATTCAGGGGTGGAGAAAAGCTGAAAAGAGTTTGTCAACAGTAGACCTGAGATTAATGGATGGCTGAAGAAGTTTTTAAAACAGAAAGCAATAGAAAAGAATTCAAAACTGCAGGAAAATAGAGCAATATTACAGGTCATGTCCAATTATTGAAATAAAAGCAATAACATCACCCATCAAGAAAATGTAGTCAAAAGTTTAGAAAATAAGCCATCCCAGAAATTAAGTCAATGTTTCACTTAAAGTGGCAAACTATTGAAGACAGGTAGATACTCCCTAACCAGCCATAAGATAATCACAGACAGGATGAACTTGATGGATAAGTCAGCCTACAAACATAAATGCTCAAGTAACCTATCAGCAGAAGAGAAAAGAGAAACTGACAAATAATCTCAATATGCCAATTAGAAAACAGATTGATAGAGTGGATTGAAAAACACACTTTAGCCATGGGCTGTTTATCACACTTCACACTCAGTGACTTAGATGGGAAGAAAAAGAAAGGGAGAAGACAATGTGTTCTGCAAATATTAGTAGGAAAAATCAGGATAGACTATATCAATAACAGGTTAGGTTACTTTTACAGTAAAAATTGACTAGATACTATAGGCACATGACATCACCATAAGAGGACAATGTAGGCAATTCTGTATCCATTTGCACCAAACAACTCCTAAGCCTCAGCTCACATAACAGATACTGGTGGAAATGAAAAGAGAAATACATTCATCTGTAGCTGTAATTGAGGTCTGCAATGTCTGTCTCAGCAACTGACCCACTAAGGCAGAAAATTGTCAGGGGCACTGAGGCTCTGAATGACACAGCGGGTCAATAACACCTGATCAACTTACATGGAATATTCCAGCAACAGGAACAGAATGCACAACCCACCCCCAGGTATTGAAATTCACTAAGATACACCATTCTGTGTGCATAAAATATCCCCAAACATTAAAGGGAAACAGTCATGCTAAGTGTTAGGATGGAGTGCTTTAGTGAGTAGAGATGCTTTCCTCTGAGCTTGGCGGCGTGGATTTGATCCCTGGGATACACATGGAAGTTGTTCTTTGACATCTTCATGCACATGCATAGTCAGTCTCACACACACAAGCACACACACACATACACACACACAAGCACACACACAAACACACACAAAGGCACATAAATAAATAAATAAATAAATAAATAAATAAATAAATAAATAAATAAAACAGAATAGAATAGAATAGAAAAATTAAGCCATACAGAATATATTCTCTTATCATAAAAGAATCAACTAGAAATTGGTGACAGAAACTAAAAAGAAGAGTCTCTAACGATTTGAAACTTAAATAATCCACAGATCAAAATAAAGTCCCCATAGGAAATGAATAGTATGCAGTAGTGAATGGAAATGGAAATGCAGTTTATTAAAATAAGAAGGACAAAGCCAAGGCCATCCTGAGAGGGCAACTTCCAGGACCTTAGAGGAAGAGGAGGTCTCGAGACAATGTGTTCCCAGCCCAGAAACAAGAGAAAGATAAAACTAAGCCTGCAGCAGGCCGAGGGTCAGGACTGACAGGGGCAGGCATCCAAGAACAGGGTGTCGCTCGGTGGTCAGGAGCTTGTCTATAATACAAGGACATCATCTGTTTCACTCTTCAGCCTCAGGGAAGGGGAAGACACTGGTGACACTGAAGACACCAAACTAAAGACTACCAAGGAAGCAAAAGGTATATTTTTTCAGAGATGATGAATGAAGTTGAAAGGCCAATGGGATTGAGAGATCAATGCAGTTGAGACCAAGATCAGGAAGGAGATGGCGGGGGGTGGGGGCTGCTGCAGAGTTTGCAGTTGTTTAAGGAATAATAAGGAAATGCTATGAACAACCTTACTGTCAGCAATTTCACAGTTTAGAATAAACTAGTTGCTCAAAAGCCACAAACCGGGCAGGGGATATCGGAGTCCTCTTAGGAAAGTGATTTCCTGGATCACAAACATGGAGACCTGAGCATCTCCCAGACTCACTTAAGAAGCTGGGTGTGTTAACATATGTTCATAATCATCTCAGGGCCAGGGAGGTAGACAGGTGGACAGCTGTGCCTTGCTGGCCACCCAACCAACCTAACTGGGAAAGCCTCTAGTAACAGTGAGATCCCATCTCAAACCATGGTGGATGGTTTCTGAGGAAGGACAGCAAAAGCAGAGTCACTTCCAGATGCCATCTTACAATGAGTAAATTGAAGTGTACTAAGCATAATTTATAGGACCATTTTCCATGCAGTGGGATTTTCCCTTTAAATATTAAGAGATTTATGAATAGTCAATATTCTATCCACTACCACTTCAACACCATGACTTAAACAGTTCTTTACCGTATGCAGTCACAGCATATTCTATTCTCTTCTCAGAGTGGGTGGTCAGACCCGAATATCCTAGCAAGGCTTGTGGGGCATGGAGTTCACCACCCTGCGTGCATGTTAGCATCACCTGGGGCCTTTAGCAGAATGTATCAGTTTGATTGAGTCTGACAAGGGTGGGGCCCAGGCATCAGTATATATAAAACATTCCTGCAAGGTTTCTAAGCAACACGGGAGATGTTAAAATGGAAAATGAGACACGTAAAATTTTAAAGATTTTTATTTGTGTTAATGGGTATTCACAAATAACGAATCCAGCTAACCAAAGCTGTTTTAGGGAACCCTCTGAGGAACTAGAAGGGGGAGGTTTTATTGGGGTGAATGCAGCAGCAAGAAATGGAAAGTATATGATTCACTTCTCTTAGGCAGTAGTTCCATTTGCTCTTTCTGGCTAGAAAGTCCCCTACTATATACGTTGTTTAGCAGCTTCTGATTACTTAGCATATGTTCCAGTTGCTTTTACAATAGAGGCATTTGTGGGCTGGAGAGATGGCTGAGCAGGTAAAAGTAGTCACAGCACAAACCTGACAACCCAAGTTTGATCCCTGGGATCCAAGATGGAAGAAGAGAACTGAGTCTTACAAGATGTCATCTGACCTCCAGACACTTGCTGAGATGGACACATGCTTCTGTAAGTGGAGTTCTGACACAGATACCACTCCTAATAGAAAATTCAAATAAAAATAAAATAGAGACGTGGGTAAATAGCTCATAGGATTTACCTAGTGTGCAGATGATCACTTGCATCGTTTTGACTTCATTTTGGAACCCAGTTTCCAATTTAATTTACAGAGGAGTTTGGAGACATAGAAAGAATGTAAGTAAGGGAAGGTATTTAAGAAGAGGCTGCTGGAGGAGGGGCTCTGAGAATGGCTAGAATGGAGGTTTCATCTCACAAGCCAAAGCAATGGTGCGGGAGGGCAACACTGGGAGGACCACATCTGGAGCACAGCTGCAGGAATCACCTTTAGAGAAAGTGTGTGCCCTAGGGCTCGGGGGTGAGGGGTGGGCATCTTCCCTGATCTCTCACTGACTCGAATATCACCCAGTTTCCTTGTACTGTTTGGGCTTTGGAAGAAAGTCATCTTCCTTCTGTTAAGACAAGCAGTGGTGTCCTCACAAGAGGCTGCAGCTCGTTAGCAGGTGACAGAAGAAGACATCCGAGGGTAGGACTTATCCAGACTGAGCCAGTACTGAGTACATGCTGTGCATTGTTACTGTCATGTTGTTGTTGTTATTAAACTGTAGCCTCCAAAGACTCCAGAAGGGCTTCTGGAAGGAGACCCATGATGAAGAGGACCATCAGCGTCTGAGTACCATAAAGATCAGGGTGAGCCTTCCAGGCAGAGAAATGCACAGGCCCAGAGACAAGACACAAGGGGCAGCCTTCAAGGAGCCATATGGTTTGGGATTACCGCTTCACACATAATGGAAGGAAGTGAGAGGCTAGAGTGTGGTCAGGTCTTGAAGACAACAAACAGAAATCAGATAATATAGACCTGAGGCCATCAGCAAGTCTGCAGACTTCCCAATCCGTTTGCATAAGCATTCTCAGGAAAAGTGCATTCTGGCAGCAGAGGGAAACACACACACACACACACACACACACACACACACTTCATATGTATATAACCAGTCTGGGCTACAGTACTCACCTCACCTGCTGTGGTTGGGTGTGTCCCTCCAAGTTCATGTATTGGAAAGTTAATCCCAGGGCAGCAATGCTGAGAGCTGGCATCATCCAGAAAGGATTGGCTCATGAGGTCTCTATCCCTCCTTTAGGACTAGAGCTGTTATGACAAAACTGAAGTCTTTTAAAAATATATTTATTTATATGTGTGTGAGTGTTTTGCCTGCATATGTGTGCACAGCATGTACATGCCTTTTTTGATATTCTTTGGCCCATCCCTCCCAGTGTCTGCACTTCAGATTGGCTTAAAAAGTTTTTAGCATGTCAGGTAAAGAGCAGAGAAATGCAACTCCTCCTGACACTTCTAATGAAGCCATACTCTCCCCAAGCCACCATCCTACCTGGTATCAGGGGTCTGTGTCTAGATGGCTGCCAAGCCACGTCTCTGCTGGCAGTCATCCTAACCCTCCTGGACCTACCTTAGGAAGAAAACCGGATAGGACGTCACTTTTGAATGGTGTCTGCTAGGCTATCAGGGGTCCAGGGAACAGCAAGACAGTAACTCCAATTCCCTGTTCTTTCCCATCACCTCTTCTGTCCTTAAACTGACATCTCAGCCTGAGCCCTCTGGAAAGGCAACAAGGTTTGTCCTAAGCTTTCATACCACTGGTCTGAAAAATTTTTTTCTAGACTTGTTTTCCCCAACATTCTTCCTAAGGGCACAGCTTGGGAAATAAATCCAGGACTATATTTAAACTCCAGTCTGATAACTGGGTACTTTAGGCAAGGTAATGGAACCTCCCAACCTCAATTAAATGGGGAAAGTCAGCTGTGGGGGCTGGTTTGGGATGGTAGCTGGTAGATGTTGGCACACAGAAGGCATCCCTTCTTCCCATCCTTGCTCTGCTATTTTAGCTATGCTCACTCTGTAACTGTCCCTGTGTTCCTTACTGAGGGCACTGCTCTCCTACAGGAGGGTGTGGAGGCTGGGATGTGGACACCAAGCTGCCTCCTCATGGATTCTCGGGCATTTCTGGGATTCTTGGCCCCTGTGATGTTTCTTCCTCCTAGGGCATCAAAAGAGATGACATAGGAGGCTGGAGAGAAGGTTCAGTGGTTAAGAGCACTGGCTGCTCTTTCCGAGGACCCAGGTTCCATTCCCAGATCCTATATGGCAGCTCACAATCATCTGTCACTCTAGTTCCAGAGGATCTGATGCCTTTTGCTGGCTTCCATGGGCAGCAGGCATGTACATGGTACTCAAAAAACAGGCAGACCACCCACACATATAGAATAAAACAATTTTTAAAAGATTAAAAGTCTTATAGAAATGATTCTATGAGTAGCTACAGCTCCAAAAATAACCTACTATGTCCCATCAAGGGTTGATTCTGTCACCAAACTGAATATTTTGATAGCTTAGCTCATATTGCTGTGGCTGATGATAGTAACTCATTTGTATTTCTGGAAGGGAAAGTTGGGAGAAATGGAAGAAAAAGATATCTAAATAGATAGATAGATAGATAGATAGATAGATAGATAGATAGATAGATAGATAGATAAATAGATACATACTTACATACATATATACATACAGACATACAGACATACAAATACATAGATGATTGATAGACAGATGATAGATAGATAGATAGATAGATAGATAGATAGATAGATTGATAGATAGATAGATAGATGATACATACATACATACATACATACATATACATAGATGATTGATAGACAGACAGACAGACAGACAGACAGATAGATCTGATCCATATTTTACCTAGCTCATGAGTCTGTGACATTTCTCTCCTTGGTGAGGAAGATCTGAGGGACATGAGGTTTATGGACAGAGGCAATCATCAGGACACTAGATTCTTACCTTCACAAAAAGACAACTGTAATGAAGACCAAGAAAAATCATGAATGATGGATGACACACTAACCATCCGCCTCTAGTACTAGGTTGAGGGCGTGGAGTCTATTTATCTCTACAGCTAGCACATGTGGCATGGGAACATAAGCCTCAAGACCTTCTGTTTTCCCTTCTGTAAAAGGGTCCCTGCAATTCCAGCACAACTTGAGAGCAAAGCTGTGCGGCTTCTGCTTCCTTTGTCCCATGGGAAACATTGTGCACACAAATGGAAGGCTGGGACTCCACATACTGACCATTATTCTTGTCCTGAGCATTAGCTCTAGTGGGCCTCTGGGCATCCATGCAGGACGGGTAGAGAATGTAAACTGTACCGGACTCCTGCTTGACACCTGGTAGGTGTTTGAGGCATGTCTTATGTTTGTGACAACAGCAACTTGTGCGTAAGTTGGCAGGATTAGCAGCAGCCAGTCCTTCGTGTATCATCTCCTCTCTTCACTACAGTTATGTGGTGCCATGGTTACCCCCATCTGACAGAAGAACAACTGAGGTCCATAAAGATTAGACACGTGAGTCCAAATGTCCGCCCCCATGGTCCAGTGTCCACAATCTAGTCCTTTCTGGAACTTAGCAGCCTGGGGAGGATCCTGCCTGGCTGAAGAGAGGGAACACAGCTTAAGGCAGGATGCCACCGCGTGCAGGAGGGACGGTGTGAGAGGATGCAGCAGCCTTTCAACTTGATGGATTTCATGTCTGAAATTCCCTCCTGATTCTCTCCAGATGCAGGAAGCGCTTGAAGTCGACATTATTCAAAAGCGATCCCAGGTGAATAGTGCCATAATAAAGCAGAAGGGAGTGAAGGCTGAGTGTCAGTGGATGTTTACTGCAGTGCTGGGCCAAGCTGTGCTGGGGCTGTCTTGCCCTGGGAATGCAGGAATGCTCTGCAGTCTGCTGCTGGCTCTACGTACTGTCACAATCTTATTCATGGCTCCAAGACACAACGAATATGGCAGGCCAAAGATGGACCCCTGAAGAGCAATATATACATGAACTTCTGATGATGTCTGCTTTTGTACGCACATCCCACACATTCTAACTCCATGTTCAGTTCTCAACCAACAAGAATTCTAAGCTGGCTCAAGATTCCCAGCCTTCCACTCACCCAGTTTGATCAAGATTAGAACACATCAAGAGGTCAAAGTGTCACATCTAGTTGCAAGAATTAGATTGATCAGAGGCCAGACCCACAGTAGGCTCTAGGGTTTGCCCTTGGTTTGCAGAGTCTGTAGAGAGACTGGTTCTCACCATGGTCTTCTTGCTTCCTGGCAGAGTACTGAAAAGCAGGAGCTTAGAAGTTTTAGACCTTAGCTTTGACTGATATCACAGACCCCTTAAGCTGTAGTTCTTTCATCTGCCGCCCAAAGGGAACAGCATCACTCTGAGAAATGGGATTGTCTGGCTGCAGAGCATTGGTGTCGGGGTAATAAAGACCAAATGGTACCCTAGGGAAAGGAGCCAGGAGCCAGGAGGAATCAGGGGTGGGGAAGAGATCCTCCGGCAGAATCTATGAATTGTACTTCTCATTGCTGGGACCAAATACTAACAATAACTGGAGGGAATAAGGATTTATTGTAACTCATGGTTAGAAGGGACACAGCCCATCATCAGACAACAGGAGCATGAAGCCACCAGTCACACATAGCAACAGATGGTTGGCTGTGCTCTTTAGACTTCTGACCTGTCCACCCTTTACTGAGTCTGGACCCTCAGCCCACATTAGGGTAAGTCTTCCCTTCTCAGTTAAAACTCCCTGTAAACAGTGTTACTGACATACTGGGGGGTGGATGTCCTATGTGGTGCTATGTGCAGTCGAATTGACAATGAAGATTTACCATCACAATTCCACCCTTTCTCAGTTTGACCCCAAACATACTGGTTTTGGATCCTGGCAGTCTACCTTTGGTCTTCCAAATCTCATGGGCATCTCACCTTACAAAATGTACACGGGTCATCAATGACTCTCTTAGGAATAAATGGTCCCAACATTGTTGAAAAGTCCAAGTTCAAAGTCCGTTTTGACTCTGAGACTCGGTAATCCATTAACTGTAAGGCCTGATTAATCTTAAATATTTATACTTTTAAAATATATAATGGCACACAGTAAAGATTACCATTTCAAAAAGGAGAGATGAGGGTGTGGCAAGGAGATACTGAACCAAATCAAGCTCAAAACACAGCAAGGAAGACACCAACTCCTGCTGCTCCATGCACAGCATCTGGGACTCTTGACAGCATTCCCTGTGCTCCACGGGTTTTGGCACGCCCTCCCCCCCACACGCCTCCCCCCACACCTCCCAGGCCCTGTGGCCTGAGGAACATGTGGCCTCTTTCCTCTGCTGGGCCCACTTGGTGCCTGAAGCTGCCCCTCCAAGAGCCATCCATGTCCTAGGGTTTCCATTGCAACTCCGGCTTTTCCTTCACAGCATCACACAAGGCCCACTGGGAACTTCCTACAATGAATCCGTTCTAGCACCATTTTGATGACACTAAGTTCTGCTGCCGGCTCAGGGTATAACCTGGTCTCCTTTCATGGCTGCAGAGTCCTGTGGATGATGGTCTTGCTGAAATTGGGGTACAGTCAAGAAGACCTGAAGGTGTTCTTTCATTCAGACATTTTCCTTTTAAGTGAATGTTTAAGAGTTTGCATCATCACACTGCAACTCAATGTGGGTAGATCTACATACCTGCTCACCAAGTACAAAAGATGAAACGTTTCTATTTAATTGTAGGAACCACCTTCACAACTGCAGTCAGGTCTATCTAACCTTCTTTATGGTGCCCCCAATTTCAACCACCTTCTTACTCCTCCCCCCACCAGACTGTGTATTTTACCATCTGTCTGCTTCATGTCGTCACCATATTGTGACTAACAGCAGTGAGCAGGGACCATACCACACGCTGAGTACTATACTTTCTTGTAATTTCCTTGTCAAACAATTTTGTTCCTTAGTTTTGAACTCAGCATCACTCAGATTTTCAGGACACAGACTGATTCCTCGCCACAAAGAAATATAAGTAGTTTCCAGTCCAGATCCTGGCTGAGTTCTTGTTCCCCTCTGAACGCCATGAATTCAGTCTTCGCTGTCTCTATGTCTCTCCGTGTTCTGGTCTTCTGACCTCGCACAGAATGGCCTACACTGTGGTTACAGTCTTCTAAGGCTTCTCTGCCTTGTGGCTTCTGTCTCTTCTATCTTCCTCCTACAAATCAGTTCCAAAGAGCTTCAAATAACATGGTTATAGCCACTGCTCTGTTCCTGTATTAATCATGTTTCTTTTCCATTGTGACCAAATACTTGATACGAAGTAGCTTAGGAAAGATTTATTTTGGTTCATGTGGCTTGAAAGGGTACAGTCCAGGTGTGGTAGTTCAATCAGGAGTTGTCCGTTTGTAGTAAATCCTCAGTCAAGTAGGAGGAGAGAGAGAGAGAGAGAGAGAGAGAGAGAGAGAGAGAGAGAGAGAGAGAGAGAGAGAGAGAGAGAGAAGAGGAGAGAAAAGAGAGGCTTTCTCCTTTCCTCTTCTATTCAGTCCAGGCTCTCAGTACACATATGACATCACAGCATTTGGGGTAAGTCTTCCTTTCTGCTGACATTCTCATAGGCACACCTACATAAAAGTAAGTTTCCTACATGATTTTGAATGCAGTCAAGTTGACAATGAATGTAACATCAAAGGCATCTACTGCTGATAGAAAATTAGCCCAGGTCTAGGAAGCAGCTTGCCAAGGTCATGGAGGTACTGCTATCCAGGGGTATCAGTCACAGAGGAAATACATCTTTGGCACCTGGCTGTGTCTTGCCCAGTGCTCAGTTTCCCGCAGAACTCAGTGTTGCCTTCTCAAAGATTTACAACTGGTTGAGCTCTGCCCATGGCGACCGCCTGTTCTAGCACAAAGTGCACCCCTTGACCTTGTCAATCATCCCCTTCCCACACAGATGTCCACTTCCGTTCAAGTAAACAGCTCCATTTTCAACTCATTTAGGTTTATTATTGCTCAGGGGATGGAGACAAGATTCTCTCCCAACCAGAGTCCCTATGTAGACAGCTCTGCCCTTACCAACAGCCTCGGTCTCTCCTATCCTCTGCTTCTCCATCCTCTCTGCCTCTCAGGGCTCCACATTGCCATCACAACTCTCCCTGGCCAGGGTCTTCACAGTGGTCTTGCGTTTCCCAAGTTCCTTTTCCCCCTTTTCTGGCTTCCCATTTCCCCCTCCAGATTCTCAAATCCCTAACTAGGAAGCAGCTATCTGGACCTGTGTACCCCAGTCTCTTTCCAGCTGTGCTCTCCTCACTTGGGGGCCTCCTGCTGAGTTGAGGTCTGCCTCTCAGTAGACAAGACATCAAGGTTTCCTGAACCACAGTATGACACAGTTTGGACTATCAGGCCCCTTGCAGCTCACACGTGGGTTTGAAATAAGAGAACTTTTCGTGTCTCTTAGCGATGGTGGGATATGTGGAGAGTCGGAACCTCTTTGTGCTTTCTGGAAATGTTCTGGGTGTTTTGGCAAACAGAGAGCAGTTGGAGAGCACACTGTTAGAATTCTAATGAGGTCATCTTCGATCAGGACAGAGCGGCTGGCACCACACACCCCTGTCTCAGAAGCGTGGAGGAACAAGCTTGCTTCTTTCAACTTTCTTGTGAGATTTTGTTTAAATTTATTTTTATTTTATTTGTGTGAGTGTTTTGTTCACATGTTTTCTGTACTCCTTCCTCCCCCACCTACGCCTATATATGTTGGTGCCTCTAAAGTCCAGAAGAGGGTCTTAGATGCCTTAGGCCTGGACTTCAGATGATCGTGAGCTATCATGTAAGTGCTGGGACTTGAACCCAGGTCTTCTGAAAGAGCAACCACTGATTTTAACTGCTGATTTTAACTGCTGAGCCATCTCCCTAGCCTGGAGAATGCCTGTTTGTAACACATGTCTCATCTACCCCTTAAGGTCAGCCCCAAATGGCAATACTGTAGCTAGGCTATGCTTCACCAGAACACAGAGATGGATGTCTCCGTTTCTGAAGTTGGCCAGACACAGTCGTTACACATGTTTCTAAGACACAAAAGAGGACAGGTCAAATGGCAGACTCTCCTGTATACAGAGGAGCTTGTGGAAGAGCTTTATCAGAGGGCATAATCCTATAGGGTCTAATCATAACACCAAGAGTCAAGTGACTGCATGGTCCAGACCTACGTCTAGCTGTTCAGTTCAACAGTAGAAAAAAGAAGGTGGTCACATGTCTGGCTTCCTAGGAAAGACAGAGTCAGCTGGGGCAGGATCCAGGCAATGAGTCCTGTACCAGGCAAGAAGTGCGATCTCAGCACACACTGGGGTTTAGTGGTGAGGCCAAGACACAACAGTGTGGATGTGTAGAGGGGTGTGTGACATCTTTAGAATGTGGCCATTAGTGACTTTTGGGAAATTCTAGAAGACAAAAGGTTCACACTACTGGGCAGAGTGAGAGCTACTCAAAGACACGAATCAACTTCACAGGGGGACAGGTAACTTCAGCAGATGCCAGGAGCTCTCCCAGAGGGTGGAGGAGAGATCTGGAATTGAGAGAGGACACGGTCGCCTTGTAGTATGGAGAAGGGAGATCTGAGTGAAGGTGTTCCAGGAGCAAGCAGCAGGGATGGGTGGGGAGAAGGCTGAGCCCACAGTTGTCCTGGGCTGAGCTCACCCTGCAGTGGTACCCACCGCCTTCCACACACATGCGTGCCGGGTGCCCGGGGATCCCTTAGCTCTGGTTATGTCTGCAAAGGCTACTCCCCCGAGAGCAGCACTCAGGCAGGTCATCTTTCTTCCAAGGAGGGAGGGCAGTCCGCAATTGGGAATGGGTTCACAGACCAAGTGGTCCCTGAGTGGTTCAGTTATGCCCTAGATGTCCAATGTAGGGTCCTTGAGTCTGCTACCCAATGTGACTGAAACTGTCAAGAGCACCTGGGTACCTAAGGGAGGATGAGGTCCTCATCCCAAGGAAGCCACAGAGCAGAGGAGCAGGGAGACAAAAGAATGGGGGCAGTGGAAGAAATGCATTTACACACTGTGGTGATGGGCAGAAGGGCTGTCCTGGATGGGGAACCAGGGGAGAACCATCTACCATGGCAAATATTAAGCTGACTTCGGAGAAGCCACTAGAATCTATGCAGGTAGAAAATGATGTCTTCTTTGGGTTCTGAAAACCATAGGGCTGTGTTTGGAGGAAATAAAGCACACGTGTTTGAGGGAGTGGGGGGTGGGGGCATGCAGAAAGGCATCACCTGGTGCTGAGGGAATAGGAGGGGTGGCAGAAGGAAAGCAGCTCAGAGAGGTCCTGCTGAGTCCTACGCAAACACAATGAGGTTTTGGTAAACTCTGGTGAGGTCTCTGTCAGGTCATCTTGCACCTTGGTAAGATTTTGGTAATGACCTGGAAAGGAAAACCCTTCTGAGCCCTAATGAGACCCCATGTAGCCTGGTAATTCTGAGTACTTGAAAGCAAGGACCAAGTCTGGAATCTGGATCAAGCCAGACACCCAACCCCAAGCAGGCACTCCTGATAACTAGTCTCACACAAGAATGGATGAGCTGTCTCTTCCTTTGAAGTAGGAAGGGTGCATTTTGGGAGGAGTGGGCCTCGCAGAACTCCCACGAGCCAGGCCTGCTGGCTTAGACCTATCTGAAGGAGTTGGAGCTGGCAGCTAACACAGACCCTTTGTTAATTACGGCCTGACATTTTAATGTTCACATTTAATTACATTCTCCATCACTCTTTGAGAGAAAACAAAACACACAAAGCCTTGGAGACCTATAAGCCAAATAAGAGGACTTTTGTAAAGCCCCTTTGAGTTACCGCTGAGCCCAAATGTGTTTTTCTTTTTGAATGTGGCATTTGTGTGATAGGGCATTTGAAATCAGGAAAGCCTACAGGGTCTCGGGGCACCTTCACTCTAACGTACATGTCATGGAGAAGAGATACCCACAACTGGAGCATCCAACTACAGCCTCCGCTCCCAGATACTTTGTTTCTCTTCTGCAACCAATGCAAGCTGACAGGAGAGTTCGCCTGTAAATCCCATGGTCCGACTTCGTAGTCCAATCCTGTCATCTAACCTGAGCAACAATGTCTCCATCTCTCACCAAAGGGGCAGTCAGTGTTGATGAGTAACTCCTTCAGTGTGAGACATCGTCTCTTCTGAACTTGGACCAGCCACTTTAAACAAGGGACTTGTTATAAGGATGTCACATTGTGAGCTAATTTCAGCATTTTAAGTCATTTTCCATGGAAATGAGTTCACCTCCCAGAGAAGAATCCATCCTGGGATTCTCTGTCTTAGTCTGTTTCTATTGCTTTAACAGAAAACTTTTGGAGGGTGTGGTATGACATTCAAGGTCAAGGAACTGAGACAAGATTTCTTTGTGTATCCCTGGCTGTGTTGGAACTGACTATGTAGACCCAGGCTGACTTTGAACTCAGAGATCTACTAGCCTCTGCCTCCTGAGTTCTGGGATTAAAGGTGTGCGCCTCAACCTCCCAGCATTGCATAATGGAAGGTCAAAGAAATACTGAAAGAAAGTAAAAACTCCTAAGCTTTTTAAGTGAGCATTACTTCTTCCATGAACATGAATCGCTTTTGACCTAACCGCCTCCCATGAAGCTGTACCTCTCCATACGGCTGGGTAACATGTTGTGGTCGTTTGAATATGCCTAACCCAGGGAGTGGCACTATTAGGACATGTGGCCTTGTTGGCATAGGTGTGGCCTTGTTGGCATAGTTATGGCCTTGTTAGTGTCTGTGTGCCATTGTGGCCCTAGACTTAAAAAACCTTCACTCTAGCTTCCTGGAAGCAAATCTTCTCCTAGCAGCCTTCAGATGAAGAGGTAGAACTCTCAGCTCCTCCTGAACCATGTCAAGAGGCTGAAAGGCCCACTTTGCCCAGGTCTTGTGCTAGTAGTCACAAGTACCATGACATCAAGAGTGCCGTAGTGACGCCATGTCTTGAAGACAGGGCTTCACCCCATTCCACCCCTTCTTATGCCTTATATGCTTCCTACCCTGTCTTGGAGAGATCATATAGCAGTCCTGTTATGACTGAGCAGCCAACAGTCCCTTCTCTCAGTGCTTTGATTGGTTCTGAGTTTCTGTAGTTAACTTCTGTCCACTGCAAATAGGAGTTTTTCTGACCAGAGCTGATAATAGCACTAATCTATTTGTATAACCAAGGCTATTTAGATGTCAAGTTGGTGGGAATAACTACGTACATTTGTGCCAGCACAGGAAGATAGGGAAATCCCAGGGAAGAGAGAGTGGAAAGAGGCAAGGAGCCCTGACCCAGGAATCTAGTTGAGATCTCTAGCCAGTGAAGAAGAATCCCAGAACAGTCAACTGCTTAAGGCAGATCCTCCTCCCTGGATGTAAGCCTGTAATTCTCTAAAAGTCTCATTTATAGGAAAGGGGTGTGTATCAACACTCTTGTCAAGGCATCTTCAAATCCACCATATTATAATCTCACTTATCAAGAAAGAAAGAAAAGGGAAAGGGATTTTTACACAGTCTTTGAGATGAAACATAAAAACAACCAAAATGCTGTCTTTGGCTACTGTTAAGGCGATCAATTGGAAATTTCCCTCAAGGATGCTTGTATTTTTTCTTGGGCATGAACTTCCCTTTGACATTCTTCTTTACTCAAGCTTGTGTCTTAGTTTCTTTAGCATGCCTCTCTTATGATTGAGCCTGTACTGAAATGCCTTCAATAAAATCTTCTACTCTGCTTCAGACTGGGAGAGCCTGAAGTACATTCTGTGTTAAAGCCACAAATCCCTGTTTGGCTTGAGTGGGAACTCCCCACACTGCTTTGTGTGACTGGGCTCAGCTATCTCTCTGTCCCCTCTTAGTTGACCCATTTAGCAAAACCATAGCAGGGGCTTCCCCATTTGGACCTGCTAACCACAAGCTATTGGCCTGGTTTATAGTACTGGATGTGGATTCCTTCTGAGGAGTAGGCCTCAAATTCAAATCAGAAAACATCTGGTTACCCCATTGCTGGCAAGCCTCTGGGGTCTTTTCCTTTTTGAGGCGGGGTCTCTCTATGTCACCTTGGCTGTCCTGGAACTTATATGTAGACCAGAATGGCCTGGAACTCATATGGATCTGCTGCCTGCTTTCCTCTTGGGGATTAAAGGTATGTGCCACCACACCTGGCTACATTTTGTTGAAAATGGACAGCTGGTGATGTAGTGAACAGGGTTCACAGCTGAGGGGACATTTGATGACAGTTTTGCCCCATCAGCCTGCACAGGGCCCTCTGACAGCACTGTATGAGCTAGCCATTTTGGGGAAGTTACTAAAATCCAAAAGTTTCATTTTGATGATGATATCACTGATGATATCACAGCTGATGATATCACTGTTGTATGGATGTTCACTTCAGAAGTGGAGAAAATGGAGCATTAATATGTTTCACTGCCCATTCGCTGTATTCCCCTGCTCAAAGGTCAGAAGTCTTACAGATCCCGCCTCGGTCTGGACTCTACCCATTAGTTCTCACTGGTCTTTCTCGGATAGAAGCAACTCCATTTTCCCCTGGACTAGAGAAGCAGACTCCTCCTCGTGGCTCACCCTGCTATCAGCCTCATCCTTACCTCTGTCACCAAGACTCAGGAATTACATCTTCTTCACATCATAAATAACATTCTTAAAACTTCTTAAAACGTAAATAGGATCTACTTCCTTCTCTTAAAAATTCTCTCTCTTGAGTCTCTACTGACTTCAATGGGGAGAAAAAGGCTCCTTTAGACCCTTCCAATTCATGCTAGCCTGCCCACCTCTCCGGCTTTTAATCCATTGCCTGAAACACTCACTTTGTCTCCTATGATCCAGGCATCTGGAGCTGCTCAAGCTCTCCCTGACTTGCAAAACTGTCCAGACATCCACACAGTGTCTAGTGCTGCATTCACCAGCGTAGATCATCTTCTGTTCATGACATGGCCTCTTCTGTTTAAATGTGTGCATTTCTTATCATTCAGCCCCAAAGAAAGGGCACTGAATATAGTTATCACTGACTCTGCACCCAAACCAGAACCCAAATGACCCCGACAGAGTCCATAGGAAAAAACACATTCCTATAAGCACTTTGAAACAAATGCAGATTCTTACTTATTTTTGGGTTCCCCGCACCTATGACAGAGAATGGTAATGGAGGTTTGGGGTGACCAACAATCAAGCTGTGGGCAGCATAGGAACAAACAGGAGCCCCAGAAATGGCAGTCAGAGAGCTGGAAAAAATAAGCCCAGAGAGCTTCTGCGGAAATCAAGGGGAAAGTACTTAGGTGCCTAGCTGTATTGGGCTACATTTGCTCTATATAAGGGCTCGGGAATGAGACAATTCAAACAGAGCAAGTCTCCCAGAATATCCAGCAGAGCGTCTGTGTATCTGTGCATTTCCCCTTCAAAATGATTGCCCCTAATCATTAGGCCCTAATGAGTCTTAGCTAAACTGCCAAATATTCAATTCAGTTCATGCAGTGGTGGTGATTTCCCTAAGTCTTGATTGCATGCAAGGAACCAGAACAAGGCAAGAGGCTAGACCTAGCTGTGCCACTGACTCTCCCCTTTCCTCCAGCCTAGACGTCCTTTTCTATGAAAGGACGCGGCAGCCAGAGGCTCACATGTGAATTCTTTATATGTGTTGTGCGCAGTCCAAGCATCTGCCTTCCATTCTCTGCTCACAGCTGGGAGCAAGTGTAAGGACTCGGAGGCAAGCCGAAGCGTCATGAACAGGGGTTTACTTTGGCACTCAGATGCAATTAAATCCAGTGGGTTAAAAGCTTCTGGATGCATTACCCTCCTCTAAACAGGCACTTTAAGACTGTGTCTCTACAATGAACAATATTCACCACCAATGTTATATATGGCTTCCCTTTCC
Organism: Apodemus sylvaticus; assembly: GCF_947179515.1. Taxonomy (NCBI): domain Eukaryota; kingdom Metazoa; phylum Chordata; class Mammalia; order Rodentia; family Muridae; genus Apodemus; species Apodemus sylvaticus. Next base: position 97,543,548 of record NC_067479.1, read on the forward strand.
CTCAAACAACGCTTTCTCTCCTTGGAAGACAAAGCTGCTTTTCCTTCATCATAACTGAATCCAAACATCTGTCACCCACAGAGGCTTGCTTTAGAGATTGGCTAATGGATATCTGGCTCACAGAGCAGACAAAACCACACTAATTCGCCACAAACTCTCACACTCAGGGACATGCCCGATCAACAGGAAACTATAATTCTTGGTCATCATTTATTTGAATAAAAATGAGACAGATATGAAGTGATATAAGGAGAGAGAACTGAGCTAGGGCTTAGGGATTGGAGACCTGGAGTCTGATTATGAACTCTTAATTAGTTACAGAACCTTTGATCAGCAGCATAACCTCTCCAGCTGTTTCCATACCCGTGAAAACTGGGAATGAAACAACTCTCACCATTTGATGATTGTAATCCGTCCACTGCACTACAATGTCAGTGTATTTGTGCCTTTGTATGACAGTCCATCTGCCATCTGTGGTCTACATCAACTAGAGCCAGATATCCATTGGCTAGCCTCTAAGCTATGTCTTTGTGGTGAGAGATGCTTGGACTCCATCATGAATCTTAAAGATCTGGCAGGGAGGTTTCCTCTCCAGGGACAATCACCCTGGCTGTCACACGAGTTATCGCCTTCCTTCACAATCATCCCAGAAACATGGCAGCTAGGCACCAACATACTTACATCCCAACTTACCTGTGACATGCCTAGCCCAAACAGAACACTCAAGGTCTGGTTTTCTGTTTCTTAAGAGATCGTGGTGGAGAGCAAAGGACAGCTCAGGACAGCTGTTGAAACGTTAAAAGGAAAAAACCAAACTACTGAGTAAATAATGACTTTAATGACAGTGTCCCCAGTTTGTCACAATATTGAAAAGTTTGTACAGCAAGGCACAGGGGAAAGCAGCCTTAAAGTCCACACAATGGCCATTGAGTTTTCAATCCATTTGTAACCCATTGCACATGTGAATATACACGTGTGTGTTTTTCTAAATACACTTTCAATAACATCTGTTGCTAGGTTTGCGCAAGTTTGTGTCTTAAGTTGTGAAAAGGTCAGAATTTGGGTGAGTTTTCTGTTTTCATCCCTCCTTTCCCCTGCACACATACTTGTATTGGTTTTAGATTTTAAATACAGTGAGTCTTTTGTAGATAGCGTTAATTTTCATGATCCCATTTGATTTTTATTTCTAATAGTTTCCAGTCTTCACATTCGTTACTACTTCTTTTCTTTCTTTTGTTTTTTATTCATCTCATTATTTAATGCCTCTTCCTCCTTCTCCTCCCCCCCTCCTCATCTTGTACCCTCCCCCTCATTTCCCACATCCTGTTGGATTAACACTGTCAATTCTTCCTTTTCCCCCATTTAACTGACTTGGAAGTTTTCAACTCCAAAGAGTGAATGTCTCTTGTCATTTTTACTTCTTAAAACTACACTCTCTTCCTTTGAGCAATGTCTAATACTATTCAGCATCTCTGACCTCCTCCCAAGCAGGAAACGAACTGTAACAGGCTCTGAAACTCTCCAAACAACATTGTTTTGCCATCTAAGGTATTGCCTTTCGTTACTTTAGTACACAATTTTCCCTTCATGATTTGATTGTGTCTATCAACAGAGTTTTCTTTGAACTGTTCTTTCTGCTCCCTACTTTCATTGCTACCCGACAGTCACGTTGGCTTTTTCCCACCCCCGGGTGTTGGTGGTCCAGGGTCCCTGGCCATAAGGATATCATCTATGACCCAGCTTGCTTTAAATGCCAAATGACTAACCACTTCTGTCCTTGCCTCCACCCCTGGACAGGTTTATCACTACCTACAACTACAAACATTGTTTCCAAACAGATCTCTAGTCACTGTGCCCAATAGCCTGCCTTCCTTATGTGCTTCCTGCCAGGAGCCTGACTCAGGACCCCTCCTGATAGTGGATGGAGTTTCGTCCTATTTTCTGGCCAGTTGGTTTGGTGGGGCCAGCATTCATTTCTATAGCAGCAGTCTCTGTTGCATGGACTCATATCCTATCTCTGGTCCACAGTGATGCTCATTTTGTTTTGGAATATAACTCTAGCTTTATCAAAATTTAACTGTACCCTGAAAATGACTGTTTGTAACCACCCATGAGTTTCCCAAGTCTATCTAAAACTCAAGAGTCAGACAACTCTTGAGTCAGACTTTGCTTGCTTCCTGAATTTTAGGATCATTACCCTCCTCTGGGCACATAAAAAAGAAAAACCATTTATAAACTTCTGAAATGCCAGACCTTCACATATATTCTCTGCAACATCCTTCTTGTTCGTTCCCTGGGTGTGTGCCTGCCTTAGCCTGATTAGATTGCTATAATAGAATACTACAGTTTGGGAGGCTCCCACAACAGAAATGCATTTGGGGAAACTGCAAGTCTAAGGTTAAGGTACCAGCAGGGGTGGTTTCTACACAGCTGGTTTCTCCGCATGTCCTTATATGCCCTTTCTTCTTTCTGGGCACGGCTATTTCTTCATTTTCGTATAACAGTACCACATTTATATTGGATTATAATCTGCTTTTGACTTGAACTATGTTTTACCCATTTAAAGGCCCTAGCTTCAAAGACAGTCCATTGGGCCTGGAGCTGGAACTGAACATAAAACAGCATGGCAGATGGAGATTCGTGTCCTTGGTACTTCCCTGTGAGCACTCTCAGTAAGAATAAACTGTTGTCTTCAGCAGTTGAGCACCCTGCTGCTGGAGCACATACCTGCAGCCTCCAATCACACTCCCTATGCTCTGAGACTGTACTTGAAATTATTTGATTAAGATGAAGCAGAGAAGACATCACATTACCTCAAAGACAACTCTATTCTGGAACAAATAGCAACAAACAAACAAACAAACTGCCTAAATGTTTTTCTGGTAATTAGAAGTTAGCAAAGACAGTAGACTTGCAGTATCCATGTAAGGCTGGTTCTAGCATGCTCACATACTCCACAGTCATAGATGCTGCAATCACGGATCCAAACTGGTGGAGTCATCACACACGGACTAAGTGCCTTCTCTTATATACTTTAAATTATCTCTAGATTACTTAGAGCACTCAATAACCAATAATACATGTACCATGAAAGGAGTTGCCTTTTAGTGTGGTTTGGGATGCAGTAAAGAAAAATAGCCCATCAAATTACTCAATACAGATATGATTAACACAGACCAAGGTACATTTCCAGTTCCATGATCTGTGGTAGATTAAATGCATGGATGTGAATGCTGTGGACATGAGGATTGTTGCAAGGTATTTCCTATCCATTCACATTAAAGTAGGGAGAGGCCAGTGATTGGAGGGGAGAGAGGAGGAGGAGGAGCTAAGAGAGGTGAGGGGTGGGGAGAGGAAAAGGGCTCCGTGGATGAGACGTGCTGGGCAGAGAAGGAGGTGCGGATATCCAGATGGCCTCAGAGCATCTCTGGTGTTTTGGGGAAGGATAGATGATCGGGATAAGACTTTACCATTGTAAATTGACTTTATGTAATTGGGAGTTTAATATACATAAAGATATTTAGTTAACTATTCAAGTTTAAGAGTCATGTAATAAGGATACATGCTCTACTATGTTCATAGCAGCCCTATTTATAATAGCCAGAAGCTGGAAAGAACCCAGGTGTCCCTCAACGGAGGAATGGATACAAAAAATGTGGTATATATACACAATGGAGTACTATTCAACCATTAGAAACAATGAATTCATGAAATTCTTAGACAAATGGATGGAGCTGGAGAACATCATACTAAGTGAGGTAACCCAGTCTCAAAAGATCAATCATGGTATGCACTCACTGATAAGTGGATATTAGCCTTGAAACTTGGATTACCCAAATCATAATCCACATATCAAATGATGTCCAAGAAGAACGGAGGAGTGGCCTCTGGTTCTGGAAAGGCTTAGTGCAGAAGTATAGGGCAATACCAGAACAGGGAAGTGGGAAGGGGTGGATGGGGGAACAGGAGGAGGGAAGAGGGCTTATGGGACATTTGGGAAGTGGTGAGCCAGGAAAGGGGAAATCCTTTGAAATGTAAATAAAAAAATATATCAAATAATAAAAAAAAAGAGAGGGTGTTGTGTAGAGGCATGGCGGGGTGGTACTCTTTATTAAATAATTACCCCTTCAGAGGATGACTGCCGTTAACTCTCAGCATGATGTCTTGGTTACATTTCCATTGCTGTGATTAAAACACCATAATCAAGGCAACTTCCAGAAGAACGATTTTAGTGGGGGATTTTCAGTTTTCAGTTTTAGGAAGTGAGTCCATGACCATCAAGGGCAGGAACATAGCAGCAGGCAAGTGGCTGTGGCGCTATCAGGACCTGCAATCAGGAGGGGGAGGGGAGAAGAGGCACTTGCAAGCTGATTGGAACTAGCATGGACTTTTTAAAACTTTAAAGCCCACCCAGTTACACACCTCCTCCAACAAAGCCACACCTCTTAATCCTTCCCAAACAGTTCCCCCAAGTGGGGACAAAGCATGCTAACACTGGAGCCTATAGGGCCTTCCTCCACAGCTGGGTAAGTCCACTGTTTTGCATTATGACCGGTTTTCCCCCTAATATTCCTAGGGAGGAATCCAGACCCCAAGCCCTCCTTTTCAGAGGCCTGGTGCCAGGGATTGGATTGAGGGTGGTCCTTCGATTAGTCAATTTCCTGTCACTGTTACAAATGACCTGAAATAGTCAATGTTTACTTAGTGTCATGATATCAGAGCTTCTAGTTCCTGATCAACTGGTGTTGCACCTATGATACAACACACTGAGGTAGGAGGGTTAGTCAAGTAAACAGGGTTACAACCCTCAGGATAAGGGAGCAACAGAGAAGGAATAGGCTAGGATTTAGGTGTTCTCTCAGTGACCTAAGCACCTCCCACGAGGCTCTATCCCCTAAGGTTCCACCACCTCCCACTAGCACCACCTTAAGGACCAACCCTTTAAGACATGCAACATTGGCATTATGGCTTCTCTATTGGACAGAGATGACAAGAAAGAACACAGATGCTCTTGAAATGAATCTGTAGTGAAGAAGAGAGTTCAGATGATCAGCCTAAAACCAAACAGATTCTAGATGGTATGAGACAAGAGGCTGAAACTGGACATCCTTCCCCTTCATCTCTAAGCCATGACTTGGGATCATGAAAATGAGAGTGGGTCTTTGTGCATGTGTGTAGACTAGCTGAATTGGCTGTGTACTGGAACCATTCAACCCTGTGAGTCCATGTCTACTTAATAGAATCCTTCAGTGTCAGACATCACCAGAAGAGTCAAAGAACGGCCTCCTCCCTCAGTTCACTGGACTCGAAATTCCTGCATCTGGACAAGGGTTCCAGATAAGTGCTTACATAGCACAAGGACTTCCAGAGGAGAGGGGTAGCATAGGAGGTGGGCATTAAAGACAATCTGCTTGCCCTGGTGAGTTGAAGCAGTTGCCATGGATTTGGGGGCTGGTGGTCAATCCCAGGAGAAATAATGCTCCTTGGGAAGTAAGCAGTTGTGGGATTCTATTGTAAAATTTGAGTGCCAGAAGGGATATTAAGAAGGCCTCAACTAATATACCAATCCTGTGAATTACTCCTGCTAAGTTGATATCAAAACAACATTTATTTGTGGATCTAACATGTTCCTTTATCACAGACTTTGTACCAGAAGTTGAGTTAGCCAGGAGTGACTAAGGATCAGCATTCTCTGCCTGCAAGAAATGCCTTTCTGGGCAGAGAGTATGTTAGTTAGCCAACTCTGCCTAGATATATCCAATGCAGAGAAGTCTGTGTTGCTGAGAAGATGGACTTCCTGGAGGAAGAAGCTCTGGGCAGTTTTTCAAGGTGACAAATTCATCAGGAGAAACTGATGTCATCGGGTTTCAGACATATGTCTTCTTTTTACATCTCTGAAGGCAGATTGGCCATCTAGGGCTGGGGCTAAGGACAGATGTTCCAACAAGAAACTGATGGTCACCCACTGGCCAATGTGTGACATCTGCAGTGGGGGTTTCTGGGAGTTCGTGTGTCCACCTCAGCATGAGAACTCGCTGTCCTGCACTCTGTGTGTTCCTCAACAGGCAGGAACATTTCCCATGGCCTCAGCCAATCTGGAGCTCCTGGTGGAGACACAGAGACCACGCCCTACCCCCAGCCTGGCTGCCTCTCTGCCCAGACTGGAACGCTCCGCTCCCCTCCCCGGGAGGAACCCAATCACCAACTCCTGCCTTTATCTGTTTTTCATCACCCTGACTTCTCTGCTGACCCCTGATATTAACAAAACACTTTGCAATAGCCAAGTATCTGCTGCCTGTGCGGAGAGCTCACCTTCCCAAGAGAGACTGAGATGGTAAAGTGCCCCAGAGGGGGCAGTTCGGTTCACCATGATTGGTTTAGGTCTGGGGTGCTGTCCTGGTGCTGGCAGGCTTCTTTGCTTCCCATTTTCAGAGCCATTTAGCTAAGATCAGTTGAACACTCCCTGGGGCCTCTGCTGGCGAGCGAGATGCTCTCTGGCAGAGGTCTGAGTTATAATGAGGCTGTTTGTTTCACGATCTCATTTTGGTACCCTGGGGGGAGAATGCTAACAGAACCAGAGAGCATTCTAGATCCTTCCTCCCAGTTTCTTAAGTCACTGTCAATAAATAGGACCTTGGCAAACTCTGATCTTCATCTCCCTCAGATGAATTGTAGGAACAGCAGTAGGCCTCTGCCATCACACATGCCAGCAATTAAGTGAGCTCCCAGGAGACCTCACACTGCTGCCTGCACAGTGTCAAGGGGTGCTCCCCACACCCTAGACTGTTCTGTATCAAGGGGTGCTCCCTACACCCTAGGCTGTTCTGTATCAAGGGGTGCTCCCCACACCCTTGCCTGCACTGTATCAAGGGGTGCTCCTCACAACCCTGTCTGCACTGTATCACGAAGTGCTCCTCACACCCCTGCCTGCACTGTATTAAGGGGTGCTCCCCTACACCCCTGCCTGCACTGTATCAAGGGGTGCTCCCCACACTCTTGCCTGCACTGTATCGAAGGGTGCTCCCCACACTCCTGCCTGCATAGTATCTATCACTGGGGTGCTTGTCTTGCTTAAATCCAGGAACTCAAAAACATCTAGGGTGTTGGAAAGGGAGACACTATAATATCACCTTTTCATTAAGGAGTTAACTTATGCCAAGGTGCTTAGGGATTTGCTATAGCAGAGAACAGTAGGGATGCTGATATGCTGGGCCACACAAATGGTTCAAATATCACAGACACTTCCTCTTTGTCCTGGCCCTCATTGTGTTCTGGGCTAGGATTTTTTAATAACTGAGAGGTCAGGCAGAAATTGGACTAGTTCGTGGAATGTAAGGTATATTCCTTAGTGTGGAACCATTGTCGTGGGCAGACAGAGGACACCTTCCCACAGATTAAACTCAGGGCCAGGATCAACTGGTTCTACCTGAGGAGACGCTTCAGCTGGAGCCAGCAGTTATATTACAGCTGGGATTCATAGCCTTCGGGCCTGGAACCTAGAGTACCTTTACTGGAGGTAGGAGCGTGGGGGCCGGGGTGGATGAAAAGGTTGGTTATGTTCTTGAGACTCTATTACATTTATTTCTGTGCACATCAAATGCTCTCTGAGGGACAGAGACATTGCTCCTCAGTGACTAGGCAGGTAAGAATGGCGTTTTTAAAATGGTGTACCATTTTGTAGAAATCACATCCATACATCATTTTCATATCCCAGGACTTCAGACTTCTTCAAAGGCTGTGGCGTGCAATGAGAGAAGATGACACAGATGGAGGAAGTGGTACAGTGTAGAAAGTATCCTCCTGGGACAGATCGTGGAGAGAACGGAGATCCACACGAAGGGAGGAACGCCCTTATCCACCGAGGAGAACAAGAAGCTGAGAAGCAACCTAGGTCAAGAACAAACTGGAGAATACTGGGGAGTAGGGAATACTCGTTACACAGGAGAGCTATGTGAGCTCAGGAGCCCAGGAGAGAGGCAGTCCTTCAGCTAACTGCTCGTAAGGTCAAGCCCACTATCCGCACCCTCCCCCCCCCCCCCCCCCCCCCCCCCCGCACTTTAGCACCAGCTATGGAAAGGGGTCTCTTCTTTTCTGAATTGCTTTCGGCAAATAGCCAAAAGATCAAATGGGCACGTTTGCTTGGATCTGTTTCTTTTCTTTCTTTCTTTCTTTCTTTCTTTCTTTCTTTCTTTCTTTCTTTCTTTCTTTCTTTCTTTTAAGCCCGGAGATGCACCTAGAATGTACAAAGCATCTTTTTTTTTAATTTATTGATATATTTATTTACATTTCAAGTGATTTCCCCTTTTCTGGACCCCCACTCCCCGAAAGTCCCATCAGTCCCCTTCCCTCCTCCTGTTTTCCCACCCAATCCTTCCCACTTCCCTGTTCTGATTTTGTTCTATACTGCTTCCCTGAGTCTAGTGTCTAGTCTACTGCCCCTCCCCCAACTGATACCACATAAACCTGATTAGTCTGGTAGTAATAGCTCCTAAAATCAGATAGCCTGACTATTTCTACACATTACATTATTTCTCATTCTCTCTCTCTCTCTCTCTCTCCTCTCTCTCTCTCTCTCTCTGTGTGTGTGTGTGTGTGTGTGTGTGTGTGTGTGTGTGTGTGTGTGTGTGTAAAATTAAAAGAAGAAGGAAAGGGTGAGAAGAGAAGAAAAGGGAAGAGAGAGGGGAGAAGAAAGGAGAGGAGAGGAGAGCAGAGGAGAGGAGAGGAGAGGAGGGGAGGGGAGGGGAGGGGAGAGGAGAGAGGAATCTTTTTTTGCTGGAGTTTCAATAGAATTGTATTAAATCTGCATGTAAATTTGGATAACCGGTATATTTACTTACAGTGAATCTTCTGACCTATGAAATGCCCTCGCATTCTTTGAGTGAACTTTTTTAGTCAGCAAGTTATAATTTTCAACGAGTTCTGTAGATATGCTGTCATGGTCATACCTAACAATCTTATTTTTTACATATATAGTATTACACATAGTATTGGGTGTATTTCTTTAAAATAAAACTATGTTATTCTAAGTAAGAAGTGGGTATCCCTTTGTATGAATAAACAGTATGTATCAAATTTAGTCAAGATAAAACACATGACTTCAAAAAAATTGTTCCATGTACTTTGTAAACTCTGCTAGTCATGCACGGACTGTGTTTTGGGACACAGTCCAGTCCTCTGTGATTTCTGGCTCACTGTGTGATAAAACATGCCTACATTATCCACCTCGGAGAGCTCTCCACAAAACCGTCTGTGCTGGGAAATCCATGACCCATGAGTAGGTCATAGTTCATCCACTTCTGACTGCAGAGAACCCGTCCCTTCAGCCAAGCCGGAGAGGACAGAATGGTGACTCCCAACCTGTGCCCAGTCCAGTGCTGGACGCCCTGGTCAGGTGATGCTGCTGTGAACTTCACAGTGCCTCCAAGGATGGCTGGGCAGTGTGGTCTCTCTCTAGTAGCAACCACACCCTGGCACTAAGGGGGCCTGGGCAGTCTTTAGAGCCTTGTGTCTCATTAGCTGGCTCCCAGCCTCATGTCTCCTCTCAGTGTCCCACAGCCTTTCAAGTGAGGTGGCCTCAGCTACCAACCTCTAACTGTCCCCCATCCCTCCACACTGCCCATCTTTGACTGATATGGCTGACTCTGAGCACACCCACCTTCGCTTCCTATGTGGCCCTCAAGGGGACAGGGGAACCTGTTAGCATCTGAAAATAGATATGGGGATGAAATACAGCCCTGGCCTGCATGACCCCAACGACACATGCCAGCAGCCAGCACACGCTGCCCATGGGTCACCATGTCTAAGGAGTCCATCTGTACGAAAGGCAGCTGCGTCCAGGTGAGGGGGCGACCACGCTTGCCTGGACAGTTGGTCCAGGAGGGACGGTCGCACTGGTTCTGTAGTTGATTACACTGAGACTTCAAGCCTTTCTCCGAGCTTACAAAGTAAGTAAACCATAAAACTAGCTTTGGCTTTACACCAAAAAGCCTAGCCCTCCCCATTCCTCCCCTGCTCACTGAGCACTAGGAGCGTTCTCAGTATCTGCTGAACAAGTAGGAAAATGGTCAAAATGAATTGTGCCCTGTGTGCTGAGACTTTCCCTGGAGTAAGGAAGCAGTTGCACTCTACCCTTCCAGTATTTATTATTGGTTAGCGTAACCCTATCCCAGGCCTTTGCAGCCCATTTTAGGGGCCCTGGGGCAGCAGCATCCTCACAATGTGGGTGAGCATTTCACCCCCAGCAGATCTCTGCTGCTCCTCACACCCTCCTGGTGTTTTAGCTCTGCTTTGCTCACCGGAGGATGGCTTTGAATAGTCTTGACTGGACTGGACTTGGGAAGCCTGAGGCAGTTGAGTGGCAAGAGGCGATGGACTGTAGCCAAGGATCCACGGCCAACACCCCAGGGGTCCGGGCTCAGACTGAAGGGTGGCATGGCTTTTTCTACACCTCCATCTGCTCCCCAGGCACCTGTTGACTTCCATGTGGGACTGATGCATCAAAGGTTTAGGTGAAGCAGTCACCTGAAGGACAGAGGACAGTGGCTTGTTGCTCTTGGTGCCACAGGGGCAAGCGAGGATGTCGGATGTTGCTTCTGTTTACCCACGATGACACCTGCTGAGGCCAGCCTGGCCTGCCCCGGGGGGGGGGGGGTCCTTGACAGAGGCCCCCCTTCAGGCTTGCTCCCCTTGCAGAGGCCTCAGGACTGCAACAGTTCAGACTGGCTCCCAGTGAACCCAGAGTGACCCCTCAGGGGCTTTATTTTCATTTCTTCTTGGCAGGATGTAACTTCCTGCTTCTAAGAAAAACATCTTTAAACAGAGCCATGAACCGGTTCCAGGGTGTCCCTCATGTCCCCCAGCTCCAGCGGAACACCGTGATGAGGGGAATGGAGCTCATTGGAAGCACATGGCGCCTGTTTCCTTTCAAAGTCCCCAAGAGTCTCAGGACTGGAGGAGGTGTGCGCTGGGGGCGGCGAGTGATAAATCATACTGCGAGTGTTATCTAGTCTTGGGTTTGAGAGGGGAGGCCAGGAGGAGGAGGAGAAGCTGAGGGGCCTGAATGCATACAAGGAAGAGTGGGGAGCAAAGGCTGCCCAGGCCAACTGGTGTTTATTAGGCTCTACCACCATGAAGCCCAGGAGAGCAGTAAGCCTCGTCCCACTGATGACCTGTGTGGGAATAGCTACAGCGCGTCAAGGAGATGGTGCAGAGTCAAGCTTGGTGTGAGAATGTTAGCCAAGAGGCGGAGGATCTTTGGTCAGGGAGTAAGACTGAGCTGTCCCTGGAACTCTCTCTATGCTCCCTCTGTAGACCAAGGAGGCCTGAATTTGTGTAAGCCTGGGAGGAATGTTCCAGTCTTCTCTGGATACACAGGCAGATGCCTTTCAGAGACCGGGGAGCTTTGAGTGATGTTTGGGCAGGGATTGAACAAACATCCCAAGGTATAGTACAACCATGGGCCAGAGAGGAGCCTAGGAAACAATGTGCTGGGAGCTCAGGAGCACGGCTCCTTCCCACAGTTACCTGGCAACCGCCAGGTAGGCCTGGACCACTATAAAAGGGGCTGCTTGCCCCCCCTTACCCTCTTGCTCCCTCTCTCTTCATTCACTCCCCCCCCCCCACCGCCCTCTATGTGTTCATGGCCGGCCTCTATTCTTGTTCCCTACTCTCTCCCTTTCTGTGGTTCTCAGCCTCTACTACCCTCTTAACTCCCCTCCCCATGCCCTGAATAAACTCTGGTCTATACTATGGTAGGAGGAAGGGAGGCCTCGGCATGGGCCCGCTGAGACACCCATCCTCCCCCACACCTCACCACACCCCCATAGAACATACCCCCTCTTTCTTTATCTTTTTATAAACACATCAGGGAGGCATGGCCCTGCTCTTGGGCAAGTGAGGGCAGTTCATTAACACTGGCTGTGGAACCTCACAGCTGGGGCAAGCAAAAGGCCTTGCTTACTGTCCTGGCTTAGACAGAGGTCAGGTGTGGGGTGGGTAACTGTATGAGAGTATGCCATTCCTTCGGGACTAAGACCCTTGCAATCTTGTAGGAGCAGCATCCTGCCTGGGATTCTCCGGATGACCTTACGTTGGAAGACGGGCACTAACATGTATTTGCTTATCTGAGTAATGGGAGCAAGGACTCTCAGATGGCAGGGCTTTGGGGCGTTGAGGTGAGGTCTTCTGCCTTGTTTTCAGTTTTGTGTTCACCTTGTTTCAAGGTTAGAGTGGCTTCTGAGTCTATAGGAAAAGGATACAAAAATGTAAGAAGGGAGACAAGCAAAGATATGAAGTCAATCCAGGAAAAGCTGAAAAATCACATACCTTAATTTGGGCCCTGCCATTTCCTGAGGGTGAAAGTTTTTCATGGGAGGATTCTTCAACACTCCCCTGAGAACAAGGCCAATAGCTCCTCAGTTCAAGATCTCAGGATGAAAAGGAACAAGTCCCCGGAAACTCCTAACTGTTCTCTGTTCCAAAACAGGGGTGAGAACTGAGCCTGACTGTCTTTTTTAAATATTTGATTTTTAATTGTGAGTTGAAACAAATAACTAGATACAGATATGAGATATAAGATGGAGTTATGATTCATCAATTGAGTGTGGAGCAATCAAATCATGTTAGTTAATACAGTCATTACCTCAACTATTGCCTTCAGGAGGCAAACATGGGGACTGGAGTGATTGATCAATGGTGGACATTTCAAAGGCAGAGCAAAGTTCAAAGGTTGTCACCTGGCATCCTGTGAGTATCACTGTTTTTGTTATACTAAATGAGGGTTTTCATTAAGAGGTTTTCCTCCGTATCTATATCCACATCTATGTGCAGACAGATCCATAGTTGCACCTTGCAGCTATTTCTGCCCCTCCTTGCCCTCCCCGTCATTCCTCCATCTTTTACTGAACTTCTTCCTCCCTCAAAAGATTCCTGCCCTCCCCTTACAGTCTGCTCCTGAGAAAACCTTGCAGTGTCTGGTCTTTCTTTCACTATTATCCCTCTTGTTCCCCCTCTCCATCTTCTCTTAGGGTCCCCCTCAAAGCCTCCCTTTGTCAGATCCAAAAGAAACCCAGGGTGTCTATTAGCATAACAAAGCAAGGCTGGCTTCCAGGCTTTCTCTGCCAGCGGGTACCTGTTAGAGTGGCCAGCCAAGGGCCACCTGGTACCCTGGCTTCTCTTAGCAATTCTCCTCAGGCCCTCTACCCTAAACTTCCCCTTCCCCCAGCTTCCGACTCCTGTATAACCCTGTCATTTCAGCCATGCACTTTCTTTGTCTACTCTTGGTCATCTCCCATTGTCCTCCTCTCTTGACCGCCCCCCCCCCCTGCCATCCTGTGGCCCAGTTCAGTCTACTGGCCACGTTTAGTCTACCTTTCCTCCCATTGATCTGGACTCTTCCAGATGTTTCTGGCTGTGCTCTTCCTCATATTTACAATAAAGACTTTCTCTCTTCAACCCATACCTTGAAGCTGTCATGTCCTTGTTCCATTCACCCTTGCTTTTTTTTTTGTCTCATGTATATATATAAATAAGTATAGATGTTTAAATCTAGGTTCTGAACATGAAACATGTGAGTTTGCCTTTCTGTACTGGCTCGCTTTGCTGGCATTCCTTCTACACTCTGCCCAACAGTTACCTAGCAACAACCAGGTAGGCCTGGCTTGCTATAAAAGAGACTACTTGGATGGCCTTTCAGGGACTCAACCACCAACCAAAGAAGTACACATGGCTCCAACAGCATATGTAGCAGAGGATGGCCTTGTCGGGCTTCAATGGGAGGAGAGACCCTTGGTCCTGTGAAGGCTCAATACCCCAGTGTAGGAGAATGCCAGGGTAAGGAGGTGGGAGTGATACCCCTTCCTCCTCATCATACTGCTCTATAAAACACACCTTGGCAACAAAATAAAAAACCAAAAAACAAAACCACAATACACTTTGTTGAACGTGATGACCTCCAGTTGCTTCACTTTTCTAGGAAATAGCTCTGTTCTTTCTCCTTAATGCTATTGTGTGCGGCCACCACCTGTAGACTTTGTAAAGCAGATGTGAGGGATAATGAGAGAAAGTCTAGGGCAAGTCTATCACTTTCTTCCCTAAGGCAACTTCCCAGGCTGAATGAACACAAAGATATAACAAAGCCAGGTGCTGGTAGTGGTGGTGGTGGTGGTGGTGATGGTGGTGGTGCTGGTGGTATGGTGTGTGTGTGTGTGTGTGTGTGTGTGTGTGTGATGGTTTCTTGTAAGTTTCAGGTGCCTTGGCCTTTGCTAAGCTGAACAGACACTGCAGTACTGGGAAGGATGAAATCACTAACTACGTACTAAGAAATCATGCCGGTCACATGTTGGCAAATAGATTGTCCTCTACCAGATGGGCCACAGCTTTTGGAAGCTTACTAAAAGCAAGAAGCTGGGTGGAGGAAGGGTTGGCTACCTCTTGAAAAAACCGAGATGCCCAACCATGAGCCAGGCCTGACTTCATGCAGAGAGAGAGAGAGAGAGAGAGAGAGAGAGAGAGAGAGAGAGAGAGAGAGAGAGAGAGAGAGAAAACAGTCTTTAATAAAAAATGATTTCAGATTTGCATATTATAATTCCTAATATACAAATTGTTCCTTAAATGGACCCAGTAGTTTCTGTCCTGACACCATTCAAAACAAATGAATTCAGCAAATGACCACAACAAAAATAAATCACGAAGCTCTCCCAATTTGACTTAGAACTATGGTGCATCCCAGGCCAATGTTTAGTGAAATGGTTTATTTGAGGCAATATCTGGGGGCTGGGGAGATTGCTGAGTGGTTAGGAATGCATCCTGCTTTAGGGAAGGACCCGGCTCAGTCCCAAGCACCCACTGAGGCAGCTCACAGGCTGTGACTCCAGCTCCACCTAGTGGATCTGACACCTTGGCCTTCAGGGGCACTTACCTGCGCTCGCATATGCATACACAGCCACACACGGGTGCAAGGCTCTTAGGATGAGGATTATGTATAAAACCATAGCTTAAATTTAAGGTTAGTTGGTTTGCCATAAAAATGACACACAGCTTCAGTACATAGCTGTTTGGGGCATGGCTATATTCTCATGATATATTCACCATCTGACCTGAAGAAGATATACTTTTCTAAATTCTTCATTCCAGAAGGCTATGCATAAGGTAATTAATGAAAGAGCTTGAGTGTTTTTTGAGCCTGTATGTATGTATATATGTATATGTGTATATGTTTATATGTGTGTATGTATATATGCATGTATGTATGTATGTATGTATGTATATGTTATATGTACGTATGTGTGTATGTATGTATGCATGTATATATATGGGGGGTATATCTTCCTTTTAATGACTCAATCCCATAACAGTGATACTTACTCATAATGGTAAAACCCAAACAATATTGAAAGTATGGAAAACATCCCCCTTCCCTTCATCTTTCTCTGCACACATGACAGCTTTCCACTTTCTGCTTTTCCTCTTCCAGGCCATGACACACCCCTCTTAGCTACAGTTAATGTGCTCTTTCTCCACCTGCCAACTGTCAACAGCATCACTCACCATCCCTCATTTTAAAAGAGTTTAAACCATGTACATCATATCGACTTTTAGTCTTTCAGTTTTATGTCTTTAAAACATTCTTCATTTCCAAAGCATCACTTTCCTGTTTACAGTTTCCGGCAGAGGACTGGAAGGCCGCCACCTGTGCTCCCCTCTTCTCTGCACTGCATCTCTGTCAGCTTTATTCTGGCACCAAACGCTCAAGGACTGTATCAGTCTCAGGTTCTCTTGTCTGCTGGTATGTTCTGTCCCTATCTTCATGGTATTATAAAAACTCTTAATTCTGTATTTCCTTATTGACAGTTTCTTATAAAGTCAAGGGACAAAGAGAGATTGATAGATGTGGGTGATATATATAGATGGGTGATAGATTATCACTAGATGGTAGATAGGTAGATAGATGATAGATAGATGATAGATAGATAGATAGATAGATTGATTGATTGATAATAGCTATCTAGATGTTAGACAGACAGACAGACAGACAGATACTTATAATTTTGAAATAAGTATCACTGTTGGGAAAATGGAAGGTTGAGAGATCATTCCTGCTGATTGATGGTGTAGGCTCTGTAAGTCTGGGCATTGATTCAAAAACAAAACTCTTCCTGACCTTATGTAGCTCTTTCTATAAACAAGTTACATGGATAAGTTAAAAGTCATTGGGAGGTCCACGGGATCCATCAGCAAGCCACTACCACTGTGATGCTCTCCCAAACACTGAGCAGATGAACTTGAGTCTGCACTGTCAAGTCCTCATGGAAAATATGGGCTTGAAAAGTCCTGACCTACTGTGTCTCCAGTGAGAATCAAGACAACATTTGAATAAAGAACATTTGGGCAAGAAGATGCTTTTGCTCTAGTGATGCGTTTCTCTTCCCTGCATCACAGACATGTGTATGTAGAGGCAACAGAGGTGACTATGTATCTCAGAAACAGAACTGCCCCCCACAGTTCTGAGGTACTTTGATGCCCACTTCTGTACCGGGTTCCTCAGATTGAGGCTCCCCACATAGCCATAGCATGTTTGCATTGGTCTGCTGAGCCTACCACAGACTGGGAGTCTGAATAGTAGCAATCTGTTCTCTCACAGCTCTAGAGGTTTGGAAGTCCAAGACAGAGACTCTGAGGGCTTCTGACTCTGGCTGGGGCTGTCTCTGGGGATCGCCTGGTGTGATTCTCACTGCATGTTCTCTCAGAGGGCAGGGTCATGCTCAGGGGAGGGAGACCCAGGTCTGTGTGCTCAGGACATCAGCCATCCTCAGTCAGTTCTCCTGAAGGCTTCATTGCTAATTCTGTGGCATTGTCCTTGTGGTTATGCTCTTGTGTCCACTCCCTACTTCCAACATGCTGGAGTAGCGGTGTGTTGTATAAGAACTCTGGCATTTTTAATTCAGGTTCTGTTGTCAGCTGCTTTTGTGAGTTTAGGTCAGTTGTTTGAGCATCTCCCTTTTCTCATCTGTGAAATGGGAGTCCTAACACCCATTTCCAGGCTCTTAGGACATTCAGTAGTGCCTGGATGTTGGGCTTATAGCACTGTGCATGGTGCTGCCACAGAGATCCCCACCCTGTCCCCCTTCAACACACACCCTGTTCTTCTCCTACCTTTTCAATGGCCAAGGGCTTCCTACAGTTCCCTTTTAATTCGGAAGCCTATAAACCATTCATGTCCTGAAATATTTCCCAGTGTCCCCTTTCTTAGGACGATTTGGACAGAGCTAGGTTCCAACTGTGTTTCCAAGGATACAAGTCGCACTTTCTGGTCCCCTGCATGCCAGCAAGCCAGGTTTCCCTTGGTTTTTTACCCCCACCTTCTTATGAGGTTGCTCCATCTACACATGTCCCTGGCTCACCAGTCTACCCCCTGACACTCTTCAGGAGGTTTCCAGAACAGGGGGCCTCAGAGATCATCTCTCAGCACAAGCCTGGATAATTCACACCATGGGACCTTTGCCCAAAAACACTGGTTCAGGACCCTGAGCCACCTGGTCCTGGTCCTCAAGAGCTCCAACCCCAGTGTTGACAGAAGGGTGCTTACTGACAACAATGCAGGGTAGGAACTTACAGAAAGGAGTCAGGCAAGAGCTCAAGAAATGACTCAGCACGCATGTCACGTGGCCCCAAGGCATACGGTGAAGGCTATATGAGGTCTTGCCAAGGGACATACTTTAAAGATCAGGCTGTGCAGCATGGGTGGAAAATGAAAAAGAGTCCAAAAGCTCTGATAAGTTGGTTCAGAATGAGTGAAACCAGAGATTCACAGAGCTTCGTGTGTGCATTCCCTCCCGCAGCACGCTCAGTCTTACATCAGCAGCCTTGCACGGTTCAGAACAGTCTCCACATTACCCAGATGTCAGAGTATAACAGCCATAAGCCAGACCTGAGTTTAGACATGTTAGATACTACACCACATAGTTACTCTGCCTATGACAGCTGGGGTCAGTTCTGCAAGGCCAAGTATTCACCTTTCCAGAATTTGCACATCCTAATAGTGGAGCTTTTACAGGTCTAAGCCAATTGCTTTGATTTGAATTTGCTTTATTAGTTATGTCCCCTTGGTAAATCTTTGCCTTCATTCCCCATTGGCTGGTTTCACATATGCTCAGGCTGTACTGGCTAATGGTGACTCTTGTTATTAAATACTGGTACACACATGCAAATACTCAGCCATATACAAATATACATACACACTAACAATCACCAAGCTCTCTGGCTCACCATCCCCAGCCTAGTGGACATTTGTTAAATGCTGTGGTACATTGCTAATGGTCAATATCTGTGCAAATAGAATGCTACTGTATAAGGATAAACTTAGGACAAATTAAATTTAACAGTGTTTAATCTAGAGAAGAAGCAGACACGAGTCAGGCACTCTCAGAAACAGAGCAAGCTTACCTTGCTTATCTTATAGGAAGAAAGTGTTTGTGGACAGAAAACTGGGAGTGGCACAAAGCCATGAGGAGTGGAGGCAGCCAAATGGCTATGGCTTGGAGGCTGCCATATTTGAACATCACTTAAACAGTTGACAGCCTGTGATTGACAGAAGCTTGGAAGCCGCTTAACGATAGTTACATGTGTGTATTCCTAGTAAGACTTCAGTTGGTTTGAAGGCTAAGCTAGGTTTCAGTTTTCCGTGTAAAAGCTTGTATGGAAGCCCCCTAGGACCAAATTTAGTTTAATACTACCAAGCATCTAACCAAATAAAACATCTAGCATGGTTTTGACATTGTCTTCCTTCTAGAAGTAGGATATTTTTACTGTAATAAAATACAGTTGAAAATTTTCAAGTGGGATCTAAAGTGTTTTTTTTTTTTTTTTTTGTATTCAAGAACAACAGTTAACCAGTAGAATCAAAGGTCCCCAAGCAAATGTAAAACCAGTCAATGGGAAATGGAGGCAGATTTGTGGGTCTCCCCTTTTTCAGAGGTAGGGGAGCAAAGTGTGGGAGGGGGCAGGGTTCAGACAGTTATAAGTACAATGGAATGACCTCCAGGATTGGCTTCAGAGAGACAGTTGAACTTTACTGGGGTGACCTAGGGCTGTAGAGATCTTGAGGAGTGGGTGGAGATTTCTAGGATGGGTGGACATTATTGGCTAGAGCAGAGGTGCTGGGAATGCTTCATTTACATGTTGAGGAATTCCAGGAGCTTGTCTGCCTGGCAGGTTCTTATTACGAGAGAGGAAGTTGAACTTATAATCTGACCATAGGCTATGTGACTTTCCTCAGAGATGTTGTATGTATTTTGTGAACCCCCAAAAGACCATCAAGGAGCTGATGGCAATGCAATTGCTCAAGGGTCTTTATTAAAACTTGAGCTCAAGCTGCACTGTTGTCACTTACACAGCGGGACTGGAGAGTAAAGCCCCGAGCCCAATTTCAAGCAAACATTTATAGAAGCAAGCAAACAAGCAAGGGGGCACCCAGCTTGGCACACATCTGATGGGGGGGGCTATTATGAAATATGTTGCCCTTTAAAATGATTGACTTGTGCTGAGAGCCAAACTGTAAACTTTCATCAGCAAATATCTTCAGATACAACTGTAACTTCTGCATTCTTCCCAATTGTTAGGAAGTGACCTGGAGACCAGAGCTAGGTACAGGCCTGGTAGTTAACTACTGTTGAACTGTAAGGTCAGGTTCTCTAAGATGGATCTTGAACGGCATTCAAGACGGAGTTGGTCTGGACTCTCAGAGGTTTAGGGGGTTTACAGAGAGGAAAGACTGATCGGTCATAACATAGTACCTACTGATCATATGGCAGGAAGAGCTGAATGGAACTTATGTGCTGAACTAGGTAGCACTTGCGGGAAGCTTTGTGCAAGGTCATCCCCTAGATAAGGTCAAGCACCTGTGCTTAGAGACACTCTTCCAATTAGATCAGTGGAGAAGAGGAGTGAGCCCCAGTGAGAGAGGGAGTCCTCCATTTTGTGCCAAGCTCAAAGAGCTATCTGGATATGGTGAACTGCTACCTTAATAGCAGGGTCTTCCAATAGAGGTTTACCAAGGTGACTGTACTAGTCGAGGTTCCCTAGAGTCACAGAACTTATGGAATGTCTCGATATAGTAAGGGAATTTATTCTAATGACTTACAGCCTGTAGTCCAAGCAACCCAACAATGGGCAGCTGAAGATGGGAAATAGAAAAATCTAGTAGTTGCTCAGTCCACAAGGTTAGTTGTTTCAGCTGCTCTTCTGTATAAGCTGGAATCTAGAAGAAGAAGGTTCCAACAGATGTGCTGGCAAGTGCAAGCAGGCAGAGTGCCTTCCTTCTTCCAATGACCTTATGTAGGCCTCCAGCAGAAAGTGTGACCCAGATTAAAGGTATGTGCTAACACACCTGGATCTGGAACTTGCTTTGTCCCAGGCTGACCTTGAACTCAGAGATCTCCTTGTCTAAATCTCCTGGGATTAAAGATGTGTACAACCTTGCCTGGGCCTAAGCGTTTCATGGGCACTACACCTCAAGATCTCCATGTCAAGATTCCAGTCTGAAGCCTGTATCTTCTAGCTTCAAGATCTGGATGATGAGTATGTCCTCCATTTGGGGATCGTAGTTCATTACAGATGTAGTCAAGTCAACCAAGAACAGCCATCACAGTGACCAAACTAATAAAAGAGATTTAGACCCAAGCAATTGACTTAGGATTGTGCAAGCTCCATTGACAGGAGGCAAGAAACAGGAATAAAAAGTGTTATATGAAGTGATCGTGAAGCTAATCGGTGTGTTTTGGGCATTACCTCACAATGTGCTTCACAAAACACTGAGTTATATATTACTGCATGGTATACCTTAAATATATACTTTTCATTTATCAATTTTATCTCAATTAAATAGTTCTGCACTGAGCTAAGAAGGGAGGGTCTCATGGACTACAAACTCCATCTGTGTCCCTCAAACTGCCCTCTCTTCCACTGCAGCATATGTGAGAGAGCATATGCTAATGAAGAGACATCTGCCAGTTCTCGCTGTAGTTCCACTTCCTGGAAGAAGTCAGCCAAGGCCTCCTGGCATCTCCGTTGTTGGCAATGAGGTGAAAGACTGACCAAAAGATGTGTCCAAGCACCCAGGAGCTGAAACACCAGTGATGGTTTCTGTTGGATTTTCCTATGGTCAATCCGCTCTGCTTTCCAAAGCGGAGTCTAGGGGAAGCCTTCCATTAGGTGGCCTTCCTGTGCCCTGCCCCCTCTCTTCAAGACAATGATCAACTTAATGAAGATTGATGGTCTGATGAGGCCCCGCTGGGTGCCTTCTCCACAGTGGGGAGATGAGGCTCAGAGGAGCTTTAAAGAGTGCAGATGCCACTGCCACGGCGCCCACCACACTGCAGTTGTTCCTCCTACAGATCATCAGCAAACCTCCCCGTTGGCTTCTTTAACCAGGTTGAAGGAACTCCCAATTGAATATGTCCGCCGATTCCAGCCCTGTAGCCCCTAAGCATCTTCTGTATCCTTGAACAAAATCTAAAATTCTAAAACTTGAGCACAGAGCCTGTGGCCGTCCCTGGCTTGATTATCTTTTGTTACAACCTTCAGGTTAGAATCTGAAGCTGCCACGTAACTGCTAGGAGGAGCAAGCTTTAATCTCTTTCCTTCCTGCTCTGAGCGCTTGACTACTTCAACCACCCAGAATTGACATTAGCATCTAGGCTGCGCAGTCCTGTCTTTTCATGGGGACTCACACACTCTATGCCATGATGAAGTGTTCTCCTCCAATCTGCTTGACAACCCTTCCCTGTAACCATCAACATCCTTTTTCTTTAAGCCAATGCTGACCTAAGTCAAATCCCCTGTCCACAACCATCTACTCCAAACTCTGTTGGTGTGCTATTTTAAGTTCCTTTTGTCTTGTTAACAAAGGGCTGGACATTCACTATAAAATTCTAAGTACAGCTATACGTAAGTTTAAGAACGGTCCTTCCCTGCACCTCCACCAACAGCAGTACGCATCGTGGTTACTCTGTTTGCACCCCTCTCTTAGATGCGAAGATGCCCCTGGTGGAATGATTTGCTTCCTCCTTTCTGAAGCTCTACCTGGCAGTAATTGGTGCTATAGAGCTGGAAAGTAGATTGGAGGCCACCTCTTATTCTCTTGCTTCCCATGTAAAGCCTATTTCCCTCCCCATAACATCCCAGACAGGTGTGTCTTCTCTTAGACACTCCCTCAATAAGGCCCCGGAAAAGGGTATCATGGCAAAAGTTCCATGACACTTTGAGTGCAGAGTAGCCTTCCTGCTGCAGTTATTTACTGGGATAAAGTGAGAAATCTGACTTTGAAATCTCACAGGAAATGAATAAACCCAGACCTCTGACCCAAGAGACTAGTAAAGCCAATTGAACCTTTGGAGCCACCATAGTGAAGGGAAGGACACAGTGACTCTCCTAGCATTGGAAGAGTAGCAGAGCTGTGTAACCCCAGCTTGGTCTAGTGCCATCTTGCCAATCACACTGCTTCCCATCCGGCAACAAAAAGAACCAGATCATCCCGAGGGAACTCAGTGTCCGGTCATAGATGGACATTTGGACAGATGGCTGCACATCAGGGTGAATCAC
Organism: Apodemus sylvaticus; assembly: GCF_947179515.1. Taxonomy (NCBI): domain Eukaryota; kingdom Metazoa; phylum Chordata; class Mammalia; order Rodentia; family Muridae; genus Apodemus; species Apodemus sylvaticus. The sequence goes on from NC_067479.1 coordinate 97,566,144, forward strand.
ATCATAAGATGTCAGTGAGGAACCATGATCTCTTGCATAGATCTGGAAAGTCGTCAGAGATTACCTGCAGCATGCTTCCCACACATCTTCAATCCTCCTGGCCTTTAACACACCAGATGGTCATTAACCTTAAACATATGGGATCTTATCTTCGCCAAGTGTCAAAAGTTGAGTTGATCTCAAAGTACCACTTGTGGTCTTCAGATCAGAACTTAGCCAGTAGACGTCGTGCTAAGTAAACAGGTGGAAAATAGCATGTCATGAGTCAGACGCCAGGCAAGGAACAGTTCATGGCAGCAAAGCCATCACATTACCAGGCCTCACGGAAATGTCCGCATGGGCCAATCACCCATACGTGCTCTGGCCACTCCGGGACCCAAATAGTTTCTACATGATGTACGTACTCATTTGCAAGATCCATGGCCAGCCCAGAAGGAACACAGCCTGAATCATTGAGAGACAAGCCAAAAGATCCTGGTGCAGATACTGATTTTGAGACAGTTTGAGCTTCCTCCCAGATTCCCCATTTGTCCACATAACCGTAATCCCCAAGTTTGTAGTCTACCTTCTGAAGACTCTCTCTACACGCTTTCCCTTCCCCATCAATTCCTCATTTCCTTTCTCCCCTAACAGGTCTCCCAGGGAGGGAAATGAGAGTTGGAAGGAATGGGCCAAAGACTCTTCTGCCTACGGAACATGTGCTGACACTCCAATTGTTCGGAGATCCCAAGCTCCCAAACGGAGCAGCCAGGCTCGTTTCCCCTAGTTTCAGAGGCCCACGTTCAGTTTAGAGAAAATGTGCTCCATGTGTTACTGATCCATCTCCAAGCAGCTCATCCAAACGCTGGGTTTTAAGAGTTTGTAGATACACATGATCCATTTGGAGTCAACTTTACAAGCCTTCTATGCTTTCATTTATACTGCAGGAGGAAGCTGGGCTGTGCCAAGAGTAAGTGTCCTGGCGTCCTCAGAGGGTCAGATTAGGTCTGTAGCACTGGAACCAGGTTGAGTGGAGTGGCCATTAAGAAGGCTCGCTCATCCCTGCCAAGGCTCGAGGTCTCAAAATAAAAAAAAAAAATTTCATAGGGTGGGAGTGAGTTCAACATCTCCAGTCCCTGTATTTCACCCTATCCACGGAGCTCAACAATATTAGAACAGAATCCAGCACCCCCATTGAGGTCATCTGTCATAGTCTTTGTGGGGTGGCTGAAATGAACTTTGAGCATAAAACCATCAATTTTTGCCTACTTGTTTGGAGGCATCATGGGGGGGGGGTCGAGGGCCAGAAGGAAAGGGAAGAACAGTCCCTGGTGCTAACAGATACAATTAGCTTCCTAGCTGTCAGCACGTAATATCCCCTAAGGGTTAGAGCAGGGGACATTCTTGAGAATCAGCATGCAGCCCATTTTAACTTAACATCAGTAGCCAAGAAGAATGGAAGGAAGCAGTCTTTTTGGAGAGCCACATACTTGTAACAGAAAGTGGGAGGGGACACAGGCTGTCAGTAGGATACAGCAGGCTATACATCCCTCTTTTGTGTTGGAAGACTTCAGCAAAAGTATAAAGTATGCTGCTCAGGGCTTACTTTGGGGCAGACTCACACACAGCTATCCTGGTGGAGAAAGGGGAATGCACATCAGCAAATCAGAATTCAAGGAGCTGGGAACCATTTTGCTTCTCTGTCATGGGGATGGCAGGGCAGACAGCAAGTATACAGCAAGCCTGGCAGTCTTGAGATCCAGAAGAATCTGGGTTCGCCCCCTTGAACCTACCATTTAGAGAGTAAGTGAACTTGATCAGATCTCTATCTGTTTCTGCCTCTGTGGCATGAGTATTGACAAACCAGCATGTACCTGTTGACAAACCAGCAACCTTGCTGGGTGGTGTTGGCACTTGCCTTTAGTTCCAGCACTAGGGAGATAGAGACAGGTGGATCTCTGTGAGTTTGAGGCCAGACTGGTCTATACAGTAAGTTACAGGACAACCAGAGCTACACAGAGAAACCCTGCTTCAAAAACAAACAAACAATATCCAGCATCTTCAGTGATGGGGGAGGTAAAAAACTTATAAAGGGTGCTATGTGAGTGGTGAGGAGGTCTCCATTGCAGGTGACAGACCACACTCCCCAGGGGCTCAACTTTGCAACTTAGTGTTTGGGGTCTTAGTCCATTTCAGGGGAACCTAGGTAAAGTCTTAAGAACTTGTGCAGTAGACGTGTGTGGATGAAGGAAAGAGCATTAATATATGATCCTGAGGCCCCCAAGTCCTAGGTTTATGTCTCAGTCATGTGATGTAAGGTAGGTTGCTGACTCTTTCTGGGCCTTGGTGGCCACAACTAGGTAAAAGGGGCTTCTGACAAGGATTACCAATGTGAAAGCATCAGGCCCACATCATGTGTATTAACATACACCAAGCAGCTTCAGGAGCTGGGGATCTCCAGGGAGAAGGAATGGTGAGTTCTGGGACCAGTGTTGCTATGAGAAGGGCACAGATGTCCTCACAGTCAACTCTAGTGGGAACCTCCTCTCACCATGAGAGCCAAACAGTATAGACCATCTGTTGTGGTTTGAGTGGGAAATATCCCCCACAGGCTTGTGTGATCCCCTGGTCCACCGTGGATGATGCTATTTTAGAAGGTTGTTGAACCTCGGAGACACAATGTCTAATTTTGGTGGACACATTAAGCTTGGCCAGCCCTACCTCTCTCTGGTTTCCCTGAGCAGCAAAGAAGTGAGCAGACCATGCTTCCTCCTGCCAGCACAGAGCACCCACCACCATGCCTTCCTTCGTGGTTATAACAGACTGTATGCTCTCAAACCATGAGCCAGAATAAATCCCTCCTCCCTGAAGTTGCCCCTTTCCAGATAACTGGCCACAGAAAATAGAAAAGTGGCTAGCTGGTATGTCATCTCCAGGGAACTAGGATACTCCACCCTCAGGCAGCAGACACTTTACATTCTATGTCATCATAAGCCCACAGTCGAGGACAGAAATCCCCATGGGCCTGCAAGCATCCTCAAGGTTGGAAAATATAAGAGGAGCTATTTACCTGAGGGCATGTGTCTATCAGTTACAGCATGGACTTGGTCCACTCATTTCCCTTGATTTCCTGTCTGCAAAGCAGAACACCAGAGGCGATGAAGGGATATCGCAAACCATCCTTTTGCTTTCTGAAAAAACAAAACAAAACAAAACAAAACAAAAATCCAGACTGTCTGCACATTTCTTCTGATGGTGATTTCTTTGTGGCCAAGAACATAAAAACAAAGTCAGGTTCACCATGAACCTCATCTGCTGGCTGCCAGCTGGAATAGGCCAGAGAGAAAATGAAGACCAGCTCGACATAAACATATATGTCCAGTTGGGCTTAGTAGCAACACACCTATGATTCCCGAACTCGGGTGCCTGTGGCAGGGGAATAGAGAGTTGGAGTTCAATCTTGGCTTTCTGGTGAGATCATTTGTCACAAACAAAAACAAACACATTAAAAGAAGTAAGGGCTCCCCCCCACCCCTGCTATAGCAGGAGGAAAGCCCACTTCCTCACAGGCTGAGGCTCCCTCCCTCTCCCTGGCCTGCCTTGCTAGAAGAGGCTGCCAACTGCTAACAGAGCCCCTATTCACCACCGCCTCTGAAGATCAACAGAGCATTTCCCCATTGCATGCTCAGGCTCACAGACACCAGGTTCACAAGGAGTTAGTTTCTTAAGGGCAGATTTCTTCAAATTCTATTTCCTTCTCTCTCGCTGGTGCCCAACCCCCACATCCTCGTGACTGAACAGGAGTCTCTGTGGCCAAGCTTTTCTTGGATGGAGTGAATCAAGATCAATAAATATCTGTGCCCGAGCATGACTTGCCCTGGCGCCTCGCTGTGTTCTGGAACAAGAGCCCTGGCTGTGTGTAGCAAGCAGCCCCTGTGCAACCTGAACTGTTACACACATCTGAGTTGTGTGGGGACGCTGGGCAGTCAGAGGGACATGACCCTTCCTGGGTAGAAATAAACCCAGAGGGTACCCTCCCAAGGGGGATCACTGGTCTCAATGCTCAGTCCATGCAGCTGAAAATTTCATATTAAGATTCGTGGATTATTTCAGGTGTAGCTACACAGTCCCATGTTTATTAAAGTCCAGAATGGTTCTGTGAGAGATCAGAGAGGAAACCGTCCTCCCTGTCTGGCTCCAGCTCCTTGTCCACTCTTCAAGCCTTTCTCACCACCTCATTGACTCCAGAACCTTTTTTGAATAAGTGTCTCTGCAGCCGGAAACTCCTTATATATCCCAAGCTTGCCTCAAAGTGCCCAGCTTCCCAGCAAGGATTACAAGCATGAACCACCATCCTGGCTCTGATTGATTCTTTACCCTCATTTGACTTAACTTTTCAGCAACATTTTTTTTTGGTGGGGCTTTGGTCTGTCATTCATCCTTTGCAAACACTCATTGTGTTTCCAAAGGGTCACTGAAGAGCGTGGGGAGTCCTCTTTCTTTTACCACCTGGCCTAAACCTCCCTCTTTCTGGTAGAACTGGGAGTGTGTGGATGAAGGTGGGCTGACTCATTGGTCATGGTTTCTCTATACCGGCCCCTAGGTGATCATGTGCGAGCAATTGGCTTTAAGGCCATCGTTCACTGGCATTAATCATTCCAGCTCCCAAGCTTTCACACAGGCCCAGTCAAAACCAGCAGGCAGCTACCCATCTGGAGTCTCAAACTCAACATGACCCCAAAGCAATTGGATTCTCCTCTCTTCCTCCCCGTCTCTCTCTCTCTCCCTCCCTCCCTCCGTCCCTCCCTCCCTCTCTTCCTGGCACAGTGCTCAATTCTTCCTAAAATACACTGCTCTCGGTTCTTTCTTTGTTTTATCTATGTCTCACAATCCAAAATCAGTTATTTCTTCACTTGTTCCTTGTCCGTATCCTCCGCCAAACTGTAAGCAATCCAAAAGAATAAGCCAGAGTATTTGATGCTCAATCTTGTGACCGACCCACTCCAACAAAAAGTGTGTAGTAAATGAATAGATAACTCTTGACTTTTGCACTGGTTTTCTTCCCAGTTCTTGTAAGAACAATAAAGGCATATCTGCCACATTACCTCAACACTTGATAAGTTTTCTTTATAAAAAAAAAAAAAGTTATAGTTCCAAAATCTTGGCAAAGCCATGTCTTAGTAGAATTGAATAAATGTGCTTTATTTTCATTGTATTTTAAAATATAGTTCCTTTCTACTTATGGGAAGTATTAATGGTTTCCTATTTATACTTGCGGCATAAAGTTCCCTTTCAACTTTATTTACATAGGCAACAGCAGTGAATAGGTTTTAAAGACTGAATTAAATAAATAAGGCAAAGTTGGACTTCAGTACTGGGTGACTGAAAGTAGCTGCCTGAGACTGCCAAGAAGTTAAGGACCAGACACTCTAGCCTATCCTGTGGGCTCACACATTTCTCCTCAGTTTATAATCAGTTACACCCTTTTATAGCCATCAAGACTTGAGTGTATCACAAGCCAAAAGATACATTTAATTTATCCAGGTTACTGAACACCCTAGCTAGTCTAGCCTGCCTCCCACAGGCTCGGAACACTTATATTGGCCTAGGGCTGACCAACTCAATCAACAGTTTATTTTGTAACACAGGATCAAGTACCCCATGTGACTTACTGAATGCTGGGCTGAACTGAAAAGCAGAGTGTCTGTAACCGATGCACGTTCACACTATTGTAAAGTCAAGAGCTCTTAAGTCAGTCAAGTCATCAAACATCAGCAGAGCCGCTCTTCAGCACCATCTCAACTATAAGCACATGGAGATTGACCAGTCACCGCCCCGGCCTAACATCTGCGTGGAGCCCTGTGGACGTGGACAACACCTGAGGAGACCTGGCGTGGGCTTGTTCACAGACACACTTGGCACAGGAAGGGCAGTACCCCCTTGCCACCACTCACCAACACACCTCACCAGGTTTCCCTGTGGACACAAGCAATCTCCAGAGGGCTGGGGAACTAGACTTGCCTGATGACAGCCCAATTTTATTTTTCAAGTTGAGAGTCACCCCCACTCAGCAGAGGCAAGGAACTCTCCCTGATGACAAGGTGTCTGATGCTTTCTGAGATTTTCCCATCATGCACTTATCATACAGAGGAGCTAACAAAGGCTGCTGTCTGACTGTTCCAGAAACCCTGAGCTGAGAACAGGTCCACAGATTTATTGAGTCCAACCATGGATAGTAGCAGACTTGAGAAAACTGTAGGCAATTGGGACCTCACTGTAGGCTGCAGTCTTTGTCTGTCCAAGGGCTCTGTCTGGGGGATATTGACTTTCTGGGGGTTCAGTAGCAAATAAGATCTTGCAGACTATATAATCTAACCAAAGTACAGACTGAGCCACTGAGATCAAAGGAACTAACAGTCATGAAAAGGAAGGCCTCTCCCCAAAGTCAAGCAGCCAGCGCCAATCAAGCTCTAGCTCCAGGCCAATCCAGGCATCATCCAGGTGTCCTCCAAGGCAGAAGAGCAAGAATGCAAGGCACAGTGCCTACAGATGAGATGGATCAGCAGAGCAGGCACCAAGGGTAGAACACAATAAGGCAGTTGGAGTGTAAACAGGCCAGGATGGTGCTGCCCTGCTCAAGATGCGGCTCCAGTGACCAGCCAACAGACGAGGCATGGGTGTGGGGAGCGTGAAGGGTGGCCATCTTCTCACGTGGCCCACAGTGCAGCAACCTGGGCCCTCAGAGGAACGGCTAGATCCCTCTTCATGGGCAGACAGTGGGCAGATGGATGTTTCCTAGATACTATTTCTCTCTAGTTAGAGGGTAAGCTGACCTATGCCAAAGGCTCCTCGCAGTCTTCTTTGGATTCCCCAATTGTGATTACTGCAAACTGGAGCAATGAACCAACAGAAGAAAGCCAAGGGGCCCTTTGTGCTCTTGCTCCACTTGAGCCACCGCAGGACACAGGCTGAGAAAGCACAAGGTGGCAGACTATTCCGTACTCCGTTCCTTCCAGGCTTCATCAAGCACCTCCACCACAGGCAGTGGGGTGTTGTGACACTCCTTCTAGTGCTGGCCTGTACACTGGCAAGGCTTGACTTTCCTGGGGCTCACTTCTAAGATGAAGAGTTGTTTCTTGGACCTCATGATTCCAAAGCATCCTTAAGAAGGATAGGTAGAAACCAAGGCCAGTTGGTTGTAGAGGATCCAGACCCAATGTTCCCAACTTGACCTCTTCATGCGGCATAGCATATTGTATTCACCAGAGTCATACTGCTGCATGGATCACTAATTGATCTTTTTGTTGATGAGTAACATTCTTTTATGTAGATGCAGCATAATATACCTAACTATTTACCTATGGAAAGGCATTAATTGGACTCCAGTTTCAGTTACTGTGGGCCGAATAGCTATAAACTCTTTGTATGGGATTTGCCTTTGTTTTCTCTTAGGTAATATCTCAATTCAACAGAAGGCTGTCAAGAAGCAGAACCATTGCAACTGATCAATCTATGCTGCCTTCTTACATGCCCTCACAACACTTGGGATTCTGTGCAATGGTGTGGACATATTAATTTCATATATGTCCACACCATTGTAAGCATCTAAACTTTTTATTTTATGTGCATGAGTGTTTTATCTGCATATATGTATGTGCATTGCATGAGTTCTGAGTGCCTCTAGAGGCCAGAAGAATATATCAAATGCCCTGGAACTTGAGTTACAGAGAGCTGTAAGCCACCTTGTGGGTGCTAGGAAACAAACACAAGTTCTCTTAGGAATAGCCAGTCCACTGAACTGCTACATCTCTTCAACACTAGTTGTAAGCATTTACAAAATATTCTAGATGAAAACCACAATAACATTTTCTATAAATAATGATTAAATTCAGATTACCTGGAGCCTAGTCATTGGAGGTGTCATTGCTGGAACCCATAGCAGGTGCAGCTGTAATTTTATAATTAGCTGTTACATCACTTTCTAGATCGGTGTTATCATTTTGTATTGCAACCTCAAAAGAGCATTTACCTGTGTTACATCCTCACCAGCCCTGGTTGTAGTCAGTATTCTTTCCAGAAAGTTTGTGGTACGTGGTGAGTATTTTAGTCCTTTTTTTGACTTATTGTATATTGTTACTTGTTCATTCCTGATTATTTTTTTAGCAAATAGAAGCCTTTTTACCTATATACCGAAGAAACAGTATGATGAACTGCAGTATATCCAAACCCATCATTCCACATACCTCGCCATTTTGTCCCAGTTAACATTGTGGCTAATGAGAGGACACTCTATGATTTGATGGACCTATAGTAAACTCAGGTCACTTCTCAGGGGTCACTGCATGGCCCTGCATCTGTTACTCACCCTTTCTGACCTGCATAGAACACACAGTGTGAGCCTAACTCCAAGAGTAAATGTGGATGTTCCTCAATTTACAACAGGTGCTCTCTGTAAGTTGAAAACACCATAAAAATGTGTTTAACACTTCAAATATCATAGTTAGCCTAGCCTACCATAAACTTTTTTTTGACCTGCAGCCAAAACAATTTAACATTGTCTACTTTATGTAAATAATGGAGTAACACAGATATTTTTATTGAGTACTGTGCAGAAATAGTGGCGAACAGGAAGAAGGGTTGTGTAGATTTGCTTGCACATCATTGTAAAGTTAAGAATATGTTAAGCTGAATCATGGTAAGTTGGCACACATTTGTAACCAGATCTAACCCTTGATGGTCTATCCTAAATGACCTTGCAATGGGTACACTAGTGTATGCCCCTGAGGTCACACTAAACGTGACCATGGCAGGAGGGGGTCAGCAACTGGTGACGTCATGAGCAAATTCACACGAACTGTGGGACTCTAAAAGCAGAAAGGGAATAAGAGGTAAAACCAGAAGGGAGAGAACGTGTTAGGGTTGAGGGATTGCCTGGGATAGGAATCAACCCACTGAGGAACCAGAGTGTCCAGCCACTCACCACCCAGGTATTTCAAAGCAGAGGGCAGAAATGGGCAAAGAACCTGAAACAGAAAGTCCCTTCCAGCTAGCAGTGGTGCAGAATTCATTTTGCCTGAGTTCAAGAACATTGACCTTCATTCACCCACAGTTATATCAACCTTCCCCCCCCCATTACACCCCTTCTCCTTTCTCTTTCCCTTCTAATCTATAGACTCATGCATATACATTTGAGCAGTGACTATGACTGCTATACCCTAGGGAAGAGGCAGCTATACCTTCTTCATGCTCAGAATGGACTACATGTTCTCTCTTGCCTCTAGACTACAGAGATACATGGGTTATCTCTATGACCTCTGACCTCTCTGACTCTCACCTCACATCAGTACCCTTCCTCCCTTCCTCCTCTGCCCTTGGTAGCTGCAGGTGCTGGCAGTTGTTGGGGAAGGACATCACTGTTATGAATATCAGCAACCATTGCCATCCAATGCAGGTAGCTCAGCAGTCCGGCCTGCTACAGAGGGGTTGGAAGCAGGAATGTTCCTAGAAAATGTTACAGAAAAATAGTTTGGTTGTTCCATCGCTCTGGCTAGTCTTATGTCACCTTGACACAACTTAGAGTCATTTAAGAAGAAGAAAGCTTAATTTAGACAATGCACCCACCAGATGAGCCTTCAGAAGGGCTTATGGTGCATTTTATTGATTGATGATTGATGTGAGAGGGCCCAGTGCTGTGAGAGGACCAGCTGAGCAAGCCATAGGGAGCAAGTCAGTGAGCAGCTCCAATCTGTCTTTCCTCATTGATGAACTGTGCTATGGAACTGTAAGAAAATAAACCGCTTCCTCTACAAGTTGCTTTCAGTCCTTGGGTTTTATCATAGCAGTAGAAACCCTAAGTAAGATCCCTCTTCACTCTTGTGTAATGAAGGCACCAGCTGACCAGAGACTCATTTTGAAGATGACCTTGACAGAGATATGGACAGAGAAAGGATGAAGTGTGTGGGTTGGGAAGGAGCAAGGAAGGGCTTTACAGGAGAGGAGAAAAGGAGTCATCCTCCGTGGACGGTTCCCCTGTGGGAAACCTTGGAAAATAAGTACATCAGGGTCAGCTAGAGAAACAAAAGGGACAGAATGACTATGTATTAAAAGAAGATGCATTAGATTGGGCTACATGATGAGGTAACATGATAGGGTTATCAACAATAGTTGTCTTTTACACTGGAGAGGCTGAGGACCCAGTGCCTGTTGAAGCCACAAGGATAGATGTGTCCAACCTGGTATTGAATAAAAGTCTAGAAGGTTCCTGGTGGCTCTCTGGTCTTCAGTTCTTGGAAGGCCCGGGAAGTGGCATGCCAACACCAGCAGCGAAGGATGGTAGCAGCGGTGTCAGAAACCTCGGGGTAGATGAACTCCCCAGTGAGACTCAAAGGCTTTTTCCTTCAACCTGCTTATGTCCAGGCTGACTCTGGAAGCTACAGTCCATGTTCCCACTTTAATTGATCTAATAAAGAAATATCCCTCATAAGTGTGCCCAGAGGCTTGCCTCCTCATTGACTCCAGAGCCAGTAAAGTTAACAAGCAAGATTAACCATCATAGTGGGTGACATCATCATCTGGCAAAAGCATCTGGAGTGATGTACCACCTGCTAGGATAGCACTGAAATCACTTTTCTTATGACCAGAGTCTAGTGGCCCCAAGCATGTTCTGCACTAATCCAGACAGGAAGAAGAATTAAAAGAATCATCTCAAAATTCTCTGGAAATTAACATAACCCACTCTGGATGGTTGGTGACACGCAGGCATGAATGGATGCTTCATTTCCACTCTGAGACCAGGTTGTTGACAATTCAGCAGTGAAGCTAGGTATTGTCCTGGCAACATGAGACCTGCTTTGAGCAAGTCTCTCTCTGAGACCAGAAGCTGTAAGAGGAGAGGGATTCTGAATGCTGTACCAAATAAATGAATCAAAATGAAAAGCCAGCACACAACCATAAAGATCTTACACCCCCAGCAGTATCTAAGGACAAACTCAATACTGTGTTGGGTAAAGGGATGGACTGGCTGCAAGGGTATGCTATTGGGTGAAGGCAAGGCTGGACATCAGATGGCTGAGTGTATCTCAGGTCTCAGAGAACACACCCAGCTCAGACTTCAGAGCTTGCACCCTTTAGTTAGCTTCTGGTGAGGGTCTCATGTTGTTTAATGCATAGCACACTGCAATGGAACAGTCCTCAAGCCAGGAGGAACAAACAATCCAAGTGAATTCTAGCAGCAAGCTCTGGGGCAGGTCAATGATTCATTTTCTCATAGGTCAGAGTTCTTCCTAAAGGTCTGACACCTCTTAATATTATTACTATATCAAGTACATTGCAGTGTAAGTCCAGATAGTGTGGGGAGTCTCTTGTGAAATTGATTTGGTCTGTCCTTCGTTCTTAGTGACCTGGATATGTCAAGGTCAATGTAGAGAAAAGAGAGCTCGGGGCTCTTTTTGGGTTAAAAAAAAGTCAATGCTCCCCTCTAAGGGAAGAAAGTTTTACTAGAGGTATAGTGACAGTTTACTCAAGCTCCCATCTAAACCTGGGATCTAAAAAAACTATGGTAGGGAAAAGAGAGGCTCCCCGGGGACCCACTTGAGGTAGATTGGATGGATGGGTTCACACATGTAGATGTAGGAAGACCTCCAACACTTCCAGCTGTGTATAGCAGTAAGCCTTAAGCTCTACTATCCTTAAGCTAGAGGGAAGAGCCAGGGATGAAAAGCAGACACAGTGACATGGAAGAGGGAGCCATCAGTCAAGACTGAAATGAAAACAGGCTCAGCATCCACAGTGCAGATCTCTTCTGGACCACCAAGAGATTGTGTGGGCACCCTGAGCCTCAATGGAGGTGTTAGGGGTTCAGTGGTGAGCCCTCAGGAATGTTGTGAGTTGGGCTAGAGCCAGACAGCACTGAGCTGCAGTTGTTAAAGTCCATGCCCTGGTCAGCCCCCCCAGGTGGACTCTGTTCTTTGGGACTGGGTCTCTATCACTGTGGTCCTGGGGAAGGATGACCTGCAACCAGGGAGGGACCTGAGGGCTAACTTGTCTTTCTTCATGTGGGAAAAGGAATGTTCCTTCCCTGGCATCACTGAGGATGAATGCTTTGCTTTAAAGATCTGTGTTTGAAAAAAAGGGCAAGCTTTCACGGCATTTCTGCCTGAGTATCCTGCTTCTGGGAATCGAGCCAAAGTAAACAATATCAAATAGAAGACAAGCTTTGTGCACAGGGATGTTTATTTCAGTGGCTCTTACCTAAGTGTGAAACTGCAAACAATCTCAATATCCCACCATGGGCGGGAGGTTTAAGAACATTCTCTCATAAATCTACCCCAAGTATCGATTCAGCCACTAAAGTGTTGCTTACACATTCCATAACAATGTGGGGAGAGGTTTAAAATGATTGAAAAAATGGGCAATTGTATTGTACATAGCATATGATTCTGCAGTTACTTTTAGTATTCTTGGGAGACTTGTTCTTAGACCTCCCCAAATACCCATTTTCACAGATATTTATCTCTCGTTGCTGGTATAATACTTAACAATATCCTGCACACATTCTCTATACACTATGTATTATCATCTCTAGAAGACTTCTACTATCTAATACAATAAAATCCTATATAAGCCATTATTACACTGCATTACTTAGGAAATACTAACACCACCCCAACTCCTACATGGTCTGCACATGCTCAATGTAGACAATACTTTTAAAAAATACTTTCCATCTGAAGATGGTTGAATCTGTGGGTATGAAGTTGATGGATATACAGGGCTGACTACAAAAATAAACTCAATACCTTCAGGGTTCTATAGCTTGGGATGCTCCCTAAGTGGTCAGAAATCCTAGCTGCCTCTCCACCTCTAAACAGACACATGCACACAGTCCCCGAAGATTGATTCTCCATTAAGTGTTGCTGCTGAGTGTCCTAAGCCAATGTGCTTGTCCATCTCACACTTTAGCAACACAGGGTATCTGGCAGAGCAACAGGCCCTGATAGTCAGTATGGGATGTACTGTGCTACAGTAGCATCCAGCTGCTGAGTGTCAGCAGGTTCAAATCTTGTATACTGTATTCGTTGTTCAGGTTACACGTCCATAGCAAGGAGACTACAGACTCTGGTCCTCACTGTCCTCGTGAAGAATGCAACCTGAGGGACTTAGAATGTTGTGGGTTCCCTCTGCAGACTGTGGAACAGTGAAAGATATAGAATGTATAGTAGGAGGAGATTTTACACACACACACACAAACATACATACACACACGCACACGTGTATATATATGGATATCATTCTAATGTCCTATCTTAGAAGAAACTTAAATCACCTCTACTCATACCACTCATGTTCCACTGGTTACATGGGTCCCAAGGGAGCCCAGTCTGTCTTTGATGTGAAGAAGATGGCAACTAGCCAACTCTGTTAGCTAGCAAGGGGCCTTGTGTGAGCCACTAAGAAGGTCCTTTGGGAAGTTTTTCAGGTTCTGTGGGCTCAACTTGTCACTGTCTCTGACCACCACCAAACAAGGGTAGTGTTGTGGGGTCATTGGGTCTCCAGCTTACCAAGACACTACAGTAGGTGACTCACTTCCAACCCTTGTTTTTGCTGTCCAGCTGTAAGGTGGCAACCTTTACTGTCTACAGGATTATTCTCCCTGAGGTCACAGTTGCAAAGTTTTTGTAGCCATGAGGCCATGAAGCTGGGCAGGGTCCACACCCAGAGAACTCTACCCAGACGGGCTCTCTCCGGATGACTGCCAGTCTTCTGGATAAGCCATTCCTTAGAAAGGACATATCAGAGGTGATGAGGATTGGCTTACAGAGTTTCACTTCACTCCTGTCATTGTTAGGATGAGAGAGGCCAAGGGACCCTTTCTTTCTGCATGAGTGCATTTCTGTGTCTGTGACTTTGTTTCTCCCAGAGTCTCTTTTCTCCTTTCCCATGCGGCTGCTTCTTTCTCTCTTCATCTGACTCTGCCTCATCTTTCTCTCTTCCTCTTCTTTTGCATCCATTGGTCCCACTTCTATCCCATAACTGTGAAACCTGTGAATTCTCATCACAGTTCTGTTTCAGGTGTGAGTTACAGATTATCCCTGGTCATCAAGGTACTAGAATTAACTCCTGCCTCCCTTCTTGGACTTCAAACTCAATGGGAAAGAGAGGGGTGGATGTTTCGTTGTTTTGTTTTGTTTGAATTTCTGTGTAACAGTGCTCAATGGCTTTTAAAAATCACATGCTTAACATCTCAGGTTCCAAGAGTTAGGTTTCTGGAAGGATCTTCATCCAGGACCAGAGTATCCCTGGATTGAAAATACGGTATCTCAGCAGAGTTCTAGTCTTACATTCCCTAAGTGGCTGGCAGTGTTTAGCCCGTTTTGGCCATAGCTGGGGAGCTGTAAACCAGAGACCATTCTCAGCTGTGAGAATGTTCTCAGTCAGGCCACACAGACCCTTCTACAGGCAGGAGAGCTACTACATCCTCACTGAGAGCTCACCCACTAAGGTCAGACGCACTCTGAATATCTCCACCTTTTACTAACTCAAAGTCAATGCATTAGAACTTAATATCTTTAAAACCTCCCACTCCTCCTCCTTTTTTTTAGGGGAGGGGGGAGTTTAGCCTAAACACAAGAGTGGCCCTGTGTTATAGTCATATGGGTCTTGTCCCACTCAAAGGATGCAGCAGTTATAAGATGTGCACATCTGGGCCTGGAATCCTCAGACCACTTTACAATTCTATGCAGCTCTAGAGTTCTTCCTTCTATCATCAGATTTGGTGCCTGGCCCTTCAACTAGGGAATAGTGAGCTAGCCTAGGCTACTGTTTTGTTGGGAGAGTTCCTTTTCCCTGATTGGAGGTTCTTGGTCAGAGTGTGTTGGGTGGGGGGTTTTCAGCATTCCCCCAAAGCAGACAATTGGAGGAGGCAGTGCTTCCAACTCCCAGGCCCTGCCCTACTGTTTGTTCTATTTGGCTTCCAGATGGACAAAGGACAGACATCAGGGATCAGGGCCATGCCACATACAGAGTACCAACTTCCCTCAAAGCTCTGGGGTAGCCACACGATTGTCCTCAGCCATTAGAGGTCGTAGAAGATGTGGGGCTAGAGAAGTGACTGTTGATGTGTATGGGGCCTTGGGAACTGATGTAGAGCATCAGGAAGATACTCAATCCTCTTTGCAACCAGATCCCATGCCTTCTATCCAGTGGGACCATCTTTCAGGTCATCTTTCATCTCCCAGGTGAAAACCCCCCACTACTCTGTCAGTATCACTGCTGCCCAGATACCAGAAACCAGTGGCTAGAATTCACGTTCTGATGTGAACCTAAAGCTTGCCTGGGAGCTAAGACTCAGCTCCATCAGTCAGGGGCTGTGCTAAGGATGGAGTCAGGGAACTTAGGCTCTATTCACTTCACTTAACTGTTGATCTAGGCAAGTCACTACTCCTGGCCAGGCCTCTGGGATTGGATGCAGAATGCAGAAGAAACCTGTTGGGGAAGCTAGAGTTCTAGATCACCAGGCCCTGTATCCCTGGGGATAATTCTGTACATCTGTGTGATAGCAGCCTGCTTGGCATCGCTTGGGAGAAGCCGAGGCAGAGGTCCAGTAGACTGGATCCATGACAATTCACCTTCTGACTGTTCAAGCTTGCCACACCCCTCGCCTTCACAGCCATGATAGCCTCTGCCCATCGGGACAGTCAAGCACAACCCCAGAACCAGTAGGCTACCTGACTGTCCCAGGACAGCAGTCTGAGCTTCATTCCTGTTCACTGGGTCTCCAGTGTCCAGCCAGTGTGTGCAACAAGGAGGGAACACGTAAGCATGCCACCACATTGGGCATGCCAGACCTGACTTCTAAAACCTACTTTGTTGCCTGAGTGCTATGTGACTTTGGATAAGTCAAATTGTGTTATGTGTCTTAGTGTCCCCACCTCTGAATTGAGAATTTAAGTGTGCTCTAAAGCAGCATTATGTAGCCTGAGGTCTGGGAATGAGCCTCTCCAGATATGGGTTAACTTACTATTAATGTTAGATAAATTAATGTAGCATCATCTAGTATCCAGATACTTAGAATTCCTCCCCAGTTTACCTGCTAGCTTGGCTGGGCTTCAGAAAATGTCCTCACCAAAGACAACCTCCCACTAGAGTCTGCACTGCAGCCTTTAGAATGCCCTGAGAAGACTGGGCAGGGCTTGCCCAGCAGAATGAGTAGATACAGTTTATCTGTGGTACAAAATAAGGTACCACAAATTTCACCCTGGGTCCTGGGCAGCTTTGCTGACTTTGGAGCTGAGAGATAGCTACCTGTATCCTTAGCCTCAAGCACTCCCTTTGCAAAAAGGAGTCAAAGAGATTGGTGGCTCAAAGGTGAAGACAAAGTGAACCAATCTAGAATCGAAAGAATGTTATTAGCTGAGCTGTGTCCCTGTAAATTTCAGATGATGAAGGCTTAATCCCCAGCACCACCTCACAGGGCCTTTAGTGTGGTCATTAAACTACAATGGGGCTGTATTGATGAGTGCTTGCCGCGTATGAATGATGGCTTTCTCAGAAGAGGCAGTCAGGACACAGACAACAGAGACATATGACTGTGTGTACACTCACTGAAGACACCACCTCAGTCTTAGGAGACTTAGGAGACACTCACTTTGTAGCCACCAGGGCCACAGCTTGCTTTGCCCTCTGTCCTTACTGTGGCAATCCATGCACAGCCACAGCCCTGAAAGCCCAGGTCCAGCCTATGACCTGCAGTGGCTGTGCCCAGCACAGGAGAGCCACTGGGACGTGGGCTGTGAAGTTGACAATGTGCCACTATGAACTTGTTTTGATTGTAGGTGACTCTGCTGAGAGGCTGCGAGTGCCGCCAACCTGTCTAACATGATTCCGCGAGAAATGTTGACTCTAAATTACAAGGACTTAATTTTTCCAACCACAGCCAGGCAGTAAAGGACTCTGTGAAATGACAGATGGAACCTTCGGTTAACATGTTTATCTTCTGGCTCCAAGGGCCTGGCCCCTGAGTGATGCTCAGACTGGCTAACCCTGGGGCATGGCAGATGTTATACACACACACACACACACACACACACACACACACACCTCTCAGACTAAACTGAAGTCTGTGTTGCTACAGAGCCACTGTAACATGCATGGCTGGAAAGCTATAGAGAACCTTGAACTCTGTACCATTCTATAAACCAGCCAGCTCTCCGTCTCCCTTTCAGGACAGTCAAGTGGGTTGCCCTGGGGGGATAATGGCTGGGTTTTATTCCCAAGGTAATAAGTCGCATGAGTTTTAGCATTTTCATCTACAGAATGATATTTAAAGCTCCCCCTCTGGGCACTTAGACACGAGAAACAGGGTTGTAATTACAACAGCTGAGATCTACATAGCCTTTCTCCAGCCCAACCCTGAACAACAGAGGATCCAGGGGCCACATGGACTTCCTGAATTTTAAGTGCAGCTCTTTGTCTCTATTGTACATTTCTGGTGAGATTTCACTATGCAGAGATGAAGAGTGTGAGGACTCAGCGCTCGCTATTTGGCAAAGGCTGCTGTTGCCAAGCTTCGTGTCCCTGACCCCCTGTAAATGTCCAGATGGCAGGCTTTAGCCATCCTGGAAAGGACACCAGATTATACCAACTGATTATCTCTGAGAAGGGACTGGAAGTTCAACATCTTCCTAAGAGCCTGTTAATGTTCATCTAGTAGCCACATGCCCCACAGTTTGCTCTGCCTCTGCTGGCCATCAACCAAGGTCACCACTGTCTACAATGCTCCTGCTAGGGACTATAGTGGTCACAAAGGACAGTCCCTGATGTGAGGAGCCAGAGTCCTGCCAGTAACTCAGAACAGCACTGGTCACAGAAGCCCCCATGGCAAATGAGGCAATACCATTGCAATTCTTGGTAGGGAGGAGCCCAAATATGCCAAGAACAAAATGTAGATTCAAATCCCAAGAGGAGTGAAGAATACGTGTCCATAATGTTTAACATTGTTAACTTGTCCAGATCTACACTCACCTAGAAGACAAATCCCTGGGCGTGTCTGTGACGGTCTCTAGATTGTGTTAATTGTGGTGGAAGGCTATATGCTAGGTGTGGAAGGCACCATTGCAAGGGGAGAAGCTCCAGACTGAATGAGAAGGAGAAAGCGGACTAGACACTACCACTCATTTATCCCAGCTTCCGGGCTGTGCATGTGCTGTGACCAGCTGCCTCACACCTCTGCTCTCTTGATGTCTCATCATGATGGGCTTTGTCCTCGCAACCTGAAACAATGCACTCAAATAAACCCCTCTCCTTAAAGTTGATTTTGTTATAGGAAAGAAAAGTGACTAATACAGAAAAATGGTAGCAAGAAGTGAGGCTATTGTAATTAACCTCATAATTGATTCAGGGATTTAGAGGTGCTTTATAGAAAGAATGTGAAAAAATTAAACTTTGTCCTAAAAAATAATTTAGATTGGTCTGAGATTAATGGCTTATACTGATGGGAGGTTGTGAGATCATAATCCTGGAAGAACCGTGGAAAATGAATGATCCACATGAAGGTCCAGAGGGGATCAAGGATTCTACAGGGAACTTGGTTAGAGACCATTCACGTTATACTTTGACAAAGAATGTGTCTTTCTTTTGCTCTTGCCATCTTGAGAAGTTAACTGAGGTCAAATGCAGATATAAAGGACTAAGTTATTTGGAGGAAGAAGTTTCAAGACAGGAAAGTACTCAGTCCATGGCATGGCTGCTGCTCTCAGTACAGTGAGAGAGAATAGAAAGTTGTGGCTTTGAGATGCTGCTGTGCTTGTTAAAGAGAATAACACCATCAGCAGGCAGCCTGCTCAGCACTGACTCCACAGAAAAGGCTCCCAGAGAACAAGACACAAGTCTCCATCCATTGAAGACTCTGTCTTGTGGAAATCTAAATTCATTTGAAAAGAGAGAACGTGACTGGAGAATGCCACTAAAGGGGGCTCTATGCTCAAAAACAATTTCCTAGGAAACCAGTTATCTAGGATCAGCCTTAAAAGGCACACAGAGGCTTCAGCATCTGTGGTCCAAGGGAGGCAAGCTATATCTTGAGTAGGCAGTAGAACCTGACAGCATCACCCATGTAGTGTTGGCTTTAGAAGCATGAATAAAGGGGTGGTGGGTGCTTGTGCCAATGTTTCAGAAGTCTACTGAAGTCAGGCAGTGTGTGCCAGAGTTGGGTTTCCTGCAAGGTGACCCTGGGAAGTCACTGCTTGAAACTAGAAGGTGAAGCCAAGCTTGCTTCACCTTCCCAAGATAGTGGAGATGCCAGGATTATGGAATGTCCCTTGGGAAAGTAGCATGTATTGAGTAGAGTCAGCTCAAAGGAGAGGCCATGTACACTCCAGATAGCAGAGCTGGGTAGTGAGGCTAACCAAGTGCTTTGGAGCACAGATGATTCTATCATGAGCCCCAGATACTGGAAATGGTGAGGCAGGATTTGGTGTTGCCCATGCTGGGGTTTGGTCTTGCTTTAGTTTTAATTAATTATTTTAATTTTATGGATTTGAATGAAGTGTGTGGGTATAACATGTATATATGTACATACTCATGTGTGTCAATGCAAGCACAGACATTGGTATGATTGTGGACATTGGAGGATAAGCTTAGGTATCCTCCTTCTTTGCGTTCCCTGTAATTTTAGACAAGCTCTCTGGGTCACTGCTATTCTGGCTGGTTAGCCTCTGAGCTTCAGGACAGTCTCTAGTCTGCAATTCACATTTTGTCATAAGCATGCTGAAGCTGTGTGCTTTACATGAGTAGAGGGATTCAAACTCTGGTCCTTGTGCATGTGCATTGAGAGTTTTATCCTCTGAGCCATCTCTCAAGCCCTGGCCAGTATTTCCTTACCATGCTTTGATTACTCCCTTTCGAAATGAGAATATTTGTAATTTTGTGTGTCTGTGTGTTATAAGTGTTGTTCGTTAAAGGAATTGCCTGAATCTCAGAAGAGATTGTACACTTACATTTTCAAACAGACTTGTAGTTATTAAACATGGGGCACTTTCAAAGTTGAACTGAGTGTGTTTTGCATTATGAGTTGGCCATAAGACAATAGGAACAAGAGGAGAAAAACCATGGCTTAAACATGGCACATTTGTTAGTAGAGTTGAAAGAAGCAGTACGGTTGGTGAAAGTTGATAACAAGCAAACTTAAAAGGATCTCCTGCCATGGCCACCACCACTCCAGGGTCCAACACTGATAGGAGTATCACAAGAATGAAGAGACAGACCAACACACAGACAGAAAGCTGGCATTGCGTGTTGGTCTGGTCTCTTGAATGGAGACATCTTAGCACCTCTGGAAGTTCAGTTGAACAGAGAGACAGGATTATTATATGCAGCAAAATGAGGAGGGGTCATTACACACAGATACACAATGAGGCAGTTTACACTATACAGTGGGATCAAGGAGACAGGTCTAGATAATGTGAGCTAGTAGAAGTCTCTGTGGGAGAGACGTCTACAACCCATACACATCTGGACAGAGAAAGGAAAGGTGGACGTTTTCTGTACACACTATCAACATCCACACATGGACCAGGAGAGGGGGCTTTGCCATTTCCTTCTGGATTAGAAGGTTAAGATCCTTAACATTGCAGGGCCCAGGTCAACAACACAGATCTACTTAAAGCATTACATACTAAGGATCTCCTCTGCTCTCCATAATCTAGAATTACCTAGGGGAGAAGCCTCAAATGTAACCACCAGGGAGTTTCTAGGTTAGGTAACTGAGATGGAAAGACCATTCTCCATGTTGGTAGCATCATTCCATGAGCTTCATCAACACTGGAGCTTGTTGTCCAGGCTACACAGCTGAGAGGCTTGCCTGGTGCAAGCCTAGATTTTGCCTGGTGCAAGCTCTGTCAGCCTAGATTTTAGATTGATCTGATGGGTGGCAACAAGAACAAGTTTGACAAGTTGTTCCTGTATTGCCTTTGACATCACTGGGGCTGCCTCACAAGATACCAACTGTAGAACGTCAAGACTCCAGCACTGTCATTTCAGGAAATATGGAAGAAACTGAAACTGTGTTGCCCCTTTTGAGAGTTAAGGGGACATGAACCCCAACTATTCATCTGAAGGTGTCAAAGTTACACTAAAACAAAACTTGTAGAATGGATGGTGCTTCAGCACTCTCTTTGGAAACCACATCTCGATGTGGGGATGGCTAGCAGAGAGATAAGACATGTACTCGGTGAAGTTTTCTCTTTCCATTTGCAGAATCTCTCCTCACACCCTTTCTTCCAAACCAGATCTGTGCACAGGGAGGTCAAAAGGCTTCTACAGTTGACTGCACACACTGGCTCCTAAGACAGGCTCAAGAACCACTCTTTTGCAAGCATGTGACTTGGTTAATTTTTTAAATATGGCACCCCAACCCCTGTGACAAGGAAACTATTTTCCATCTTTCCTACAGGGTGCTGATTTCCTGGATCTTGATCTAAGTGTAACAGCTAGAAGAAGAACACTAGGTCCTATTCCTTGTCAACAAATTCCTTCCAGCCAAGAACACCCAGCTCCCACTTGGTTCACCCCTGGAGGAATCTGTATTTCAACTCAGGATCTTCAGCACATCCAACTAGAATGAATGTCACACTTTTTAGAGAGGGGAGATGTTCATTAAAGACATGCACTGTGAGAGGGGAACTGAAAACGACCTTTCTTTTTATCCTGAACATCTCGGCTTGAGCAAAATGCTAGATGTTAAATGTTTATTTATTAAACATGTTTTAAGAAATTAGCATTTCCATTGGTCCTCTCTCTTTAATTTGAGATGAAGCCGGGCGGCTGCACGCTGAGCTCAATTGAAAACAGGGTTCCACTGTCTTCAGTCTAAACAGAAAGAAAAAATTCATATAAGCACCCAAAAAAGCATTTGATTATTTTTTCTTTAAGTGCAAATAATATTTTTGGCCAGTAGGACATTAGGGACAGGCTTTTGCCTTTAGCAAATAAAACTCAGTTCAAGACTCAGGCCAGACTCACCACCAATTTAGACTCTTTTAAAATTCTTATGACTTGTTTGAGCCCTTCCAGACCATTGAAACTGGTCTGGAACCTTTGGGTAACATCTGGAAGAAATGATGTTGACTAATGCCAAAAACAACGTTTAAATATCTATCGTCCAGCCGAAGCTCTGGGAGAGAGATGCTCTGGAGAAGGGGTGGAAATCTCAGACCCTTTTTATTGGCTTGGAGAACAGCCTGACCTCTCACGCATCCTGTGATGACTGATGTCATATGGCCGGGAGGTATGTTCCTCTAGCCTCACTGTTCTCTGCCATCCCTGTGAGATGTGAGCCTGAGGAGAGGCACAAAGATGCTCTACTTTCTGGAGTTTGAGCTTTTCTGTGGTGCTGTGGATAGAACCCAGGCTGTTGCCTATATGAGGCTATGTTCTATTTAGATAGGTTCCTGGCCAGAGAAAGCATCTCTTTTTCAGAGATTCTGTGCTGATCTGGTAGCCCTTAGCTTTTCTGGGACTTCTAAACGGGCAATGCACCACTTAGTTAGCTGATGAAGCTGAGAAGGAGAGAGCCCAGAGAAACCTGACATCTCGGACATGAAGCAGACTGAACATGAAGTATGCCGGGTTTAGCAGCCTGGTCCTTAGTAACCTTAGCTGTCTTCAGTTTGTGTCTGAGGGCCTTCCCAGACAGGTAACTTGCCTCTTCCTAAATTCCTGTACCATTAGATGTCTTTCCTGGGCAACACTTTCTAATACTAATACAGAACACTGAAGTACAAACAGACAGAACCAGGCTGAGGTCTTCTCACTCAAGTGTCCTGTGCATGTTGTGGCCCCTCACCTTAATTCCTACAGGTTCTCTCAGAAGAAATTTGTGAGGGTGAAAGAGTAAGTGAGGATCTGTCTTTGAATACATTTTCCAATGTTGGTGGTTAATTTTTATGATGTCAGAGCACACTGGAGCCATCCATAGAACAGCCTTAGATCCAGTGTGCTGTGCATATGAGCTGTGCGGCCTGGAGAGAATCTGGGACCATGTCTCAGGCCTGTGAGTTGAAGGCTTATGGAAGGGTTTCTTTCCACGATGCTGTGTTACTGATGGTGGGTCTTAGACTAAAATACAAGTGGGCTGGGAGCTATCTTGTGCTAGCCTTTAGTGTTCACACAGGGCCTGAGAGGTCCCAGCACAGATGTTCCAGTGCTACAAGAATAGAAGTGATCAGTAAGTCTTGGTTAGAGATCCATACAACTCAATTACATTGTGAGGGAATCAATTGGATGCTGTGAAAAGAACTGGATTTAGGGGTCGGGGAAAGGAAACAGAAATTAGAAGTCAGTCCTGTTTGTCTGGTAGGAGAGGATGTGATCAGATCACCATGATCTGAGCAAGAACTCAGTGATGCTTATGTCTAGATGCCCATGGTGTTGCCTGGATGCAGAGTGCTCATGGGTAGAGCACGGGAGAGTCAGGAGGTTTCTAAGAACAAGGCTTTAAGAATATGAGCATCTATAGAAATGAAAGACTTATTTTAAGGGATGATCTTGCAAGATAATGGAGTCTGGGAAGTCCCAAGACCTAAAGTTGACAAGCTGGAGGCCCAGAGGAGCCAAAAGCCAAAGCCAGAGACCGAGGGTCTGGGAAGAGCTGGGGAAAGAGGATCAAGTCTTATTGTTCTTATTAAGTAGAAGAGTATTTATATTTAGAGTTATATTTTTCTACTGAGCATGTGTCTATTTGCAAAGCACAAGTGGCAGTTTTCACTATCTCTGTAGATAAGAAAAATAAACACAGGAAGAAGAAACAAACTAAAATAATCTTTCCCAGCATGGGTACTATATTATGAAGTGTGTAATGAGGAGGTAGGAGAGAAGTTAAGCAATCAATTGCCCTATGATCTTACACAGTAACCAATTAAACAGAAAATTCCACAGAGTATTGCATTAATCTTCTCAGAGATGATTAATTAGCCAAATACTGCACACACCCATCTCTCATCTCTTGGTCCATGGAACCTCAAGATGACCCTACTAATTAGAATGCAATATTGATAAGACGTGCATATGTTTCCAATTAATATTTGAAGGCTGGGCCAATTTATCATAATGACAGGACAATAGTTTAGGTGCTGCCAGCCATAAGAAATTTTTTTAAATGCATCATTTCTGGGAAAGACACCAAGTTTCAAAACAGGAGATGTTTGAATTCTGATTTTGAAAGGCAGAGGCTTAAGAGTCAGGATGCAGCAAACAGAACTTCATTATCAAATGAAATGCAGCCAATTGTTTGGTTTGCATCCCTCTAGACATGAAGACCTGTCTTAGATCAGAGAGTCTGCCCCACTCTCTACTTCCAAAACGTCGTGCACCTAGTTTGGAGTCTGCTAGGAATTTTAATGTCCAATAGAATTACTGAAGTCCAAGGTGAGTATAAAAACCTGAAGCCTTACAGCTAACCTAAAGAGAAACTTTTAAACTGGGGCTGGAGAGATAGGTCAGCAATTAAAGGCATTTCCTGCTCTGGCAGAGAATGCAAATTTGATTCCCAGCACCCACATTCGGTTGTTCACAACCTCCTGTAACTCCAGTTCTAGGGAATCTGATGCCTCTGGTCTCTATAGACATATATACTCATGTGTACATGCACACAAAGAGGCACAACACAGACAGACCTATTAAAAATAAATCTTAAAAGGAAATCTAAACGTATGGAATCGATCATGGTGATTTTATGTGTTAAAATAACCACTGGCCAAGAGAATCTACATTATGCTTTGATCAAAAATTGTATCTGTATATATTGGATATTAGCCCTCTGTCAGAGGTAGGGTTGGTGAAGATCTTTTCCTAATTTGTTGGTTGCCATTTTGTCCTTTTGACGTGTCCTTTGCCTTACAGAAACTTTGTAATTTTATAAGGTCCCAATTGTCAATTCTTGATCTTAGCGCATAAGCTATTGGCATTCTGTTCAGGAACTTTTCCCCTGTGCCCATGTTGTCAAGGGTCTTCCCCAGTTTCTTTTCTATTAGTTTCAGTGTGTCTGGCTTTATGTGTAGGTCTTTGATCCACTTGGAGTTGAGCTTAGTACAAGGAGATAAGAATGGATCAATTCGCATTCTTCTGACTGCTGACCTCCAATTGAACCAGCACCATTTGTTGAAAAGGCTAACTTTTTTTCAATGGATGTTTTTAGCTCCTTTGTCAAAGATCAAGTGACCATAGGTGTGTAGATTCATTTCTGGGTCTTCAATCCTATTCCATTGATCCACCTGCCTGTCACTATGACAATGCCATGTTGTTTTTAACACTATTACTATGTAGTACTGCTTGAGGTCCGGGATACTAATTCCCCCAGAAGTTCTTTTACTGTTGAGAATAGTTTAAGCTATCCTGGGTTTTTTGTTATTCCACATGAATTTGAGAATTGCTCTTTCTAACTCTATGAAGAACTGAGTTGGGATTTTGATGGGGATTGCGTTGAATTGGTATATTGCTTTTGGCAAGATGACCATTTTAAACTATATTAATCCTGCCAATCCATGAGCATAGAAGAATTTCCATTTTCTGAGGTCTTCCTCCATTTCCTTCTTCAGAGACCTGAAGTTCTTGTCATACAGATCGTTCACTTGTTTGGTTAGAGTCACACCAAGATACTCTATATTGTTTGTGGCTATTGTGAAGGGTGTCATTTCACTAATTTCTTTCTCAGTCTGCTTATCCTTTGAGTATAGGAAGGCTACTGTTTTGCTTGAGTTGATTTTATAACCAGCCACTTTGCTGAAGTTGTTTATCAGCTATAGGAGTTTTCTGGTGGAATTTTTTGGGTCACTTAAGTAGACTATCATACCATCTGCAAATAGTGATAGTTTGACTTCTTCCTTTCCAATTTGTATCCCTTTGACCTCCTTATGTTGTCTAATTGCTCTAGCTAGAATTTCAAGTACTATATTGAAAAGATATGGAGAGAGGGGCCAGCCTTGTCTAGTCCCTGATTTTAGTGGGATTGCTTCAAGTTTCTCTCCATTTAGTTTGATATTGGCTACTGGTTTGCTGTATATTGCTTTTATTATATTTAGATATGGGCCTTGAATTCCTGTTCTTTTCAAGACTTTTAGCATGAAAGGATGCTGAATTTTGTCAAATGCTTTTTCAGCATCTAATGAAATGACCATGTGGTTTTTTCCCTTGAGTTTGTTTATGTGGTAGATTGCATTGATGGATTTCTGTATATTGAACCATCCCTGCATCCCTGGGATTGAAGCCTACTTGATCATGGTGAATGATCGTTTTGATGTGTTCTTGGATTTGGTTAGTAAGAATTTTATTGAGTATTTTTGCATTGATTTTCATAAGGGAAATTGGTCTGAAGTTTTCTTTCTTTGTTGGATCTTTATGTGGTTTTGGTATCAGTGTAATTGTGGCTTCATAGAACGAGTTGGGTAGTGTTCCTTCTGTTTCTATTTTGTGGAATAGTTTGAAACGTATTGGTGTTACGTCTTCTTTGAAGGTCTGATAGAATTCTGCATTAAAACCATCTGGTCCTGTGCTTTTTTTTTTTTTTGATTGGAAGACTTTCTATGACCCCCTCTGTTTCTTTAGGGGTTATGGGATTGTTTAGATGATTTATTTGATACTGATTTAATTTTGGTATTTGGTATCTGTCTAGGAAATTGTCCATTTCCTCCAGATTTTCCAGTTGTGTTGAGTATAGGCTTTTGTAGTAGGATCTGATGATTCTTTGAATTTCCTCAGTTTCTGTTGTTATATCTCCCTTTTCATTTCCAATTTTGAAATTAGACCCCAGAAAACCAAATAACCCTCTTAAAAAATGGGGTACAGAGCTAAACAAAGAATTTTCACCTGAAGAATTTCGAATGGCTGAGAAGCACCTTAAGAAATGTTCTACATCATTATTCATTAGGGAAATGCAAATCAAAACAACCCTGAGATTTCACCTCACACCAGTCAGAATGGCTAAGATTGAAAACTCAGGAGACAGCAGGTGTTGATGAGGTTGTGGAGAAAGAAAAACACTCCTCCACTGCTGGTGGGATTGCAAGCTGGTACAACCACTCTGGAAAACAGTCTGGCGGTTCCTCAGAAAACTGGGGATGACACTTACGGAGGACCCTGCTATACCACTCCTAGGCATATACCCAGAGGATTCCCCAGAATTTAATAAGAATGCATGCTCCACTATGTTCATAGCAACCCTATTTATAATAGCCAGAAGCTGGAAAGAACCCAGATGTCCCTCAACGGAGGAATGGATACAAAAAATGTAGTATATATACACAATGGAGTACTATTCAGCCATTAGAAACAATGAATTCATGAAATTCTTAGATAAATGGATGGAGCTGGAGAACATCATACTAAGTGAGGTAACCCAGTCTCAAAAGATCAGTCATGGTATGCACTCACTGATAAGCGGATATTAGCCTAGAAGCTTTGAATACCCAAGACACAATCCACATATCAAATGATGTCCAAGAAGAAGAAAGGAGTGGCCCCTGGTTCTGGAAAAGCTCAGTGCAGCAGTTTGGTGAAATACCAGAACAAGGAAGTGGGAAGGGGTGGATGGGGGAACAGGGGGAGGGAAGAGGGCTTATGGGACTTTCAGGGAGAGAGGGATTAAGGAAAGTGGAAATCATTTGAAATGTAAATAAAGAGTATATCGAATAAAAATATTGTATCTGAATTCTGACAACCTGGCTCAGAGATGGTCTGTTTGCTTCTTGCAGTCATTTCTGTCTGTTCACTCTGGCATGTGGTCATAGCTTCCTGTATATGGGACTTCTTGTAACTCTCTGTGCACTGGTCTTAAAACTCATCCACAAACTGTTCTTTCAAAATGTAGAGACAGAGTCTCCTCCCCTGAAATGTGGACTGTACACATTAACCGCTTTTTCATATGATAGACTGGGTAGGAAGTGACAAGTGATTTCTCACTCTAGATCATAAAGGTATTGTGAATTCCTCCCTGATCTGTCTTGGAGAGCTTGTTCTTGTGAAAGTCAGCTACCTTGTGGTGAAGATGCATAACTCGCTTATGGATGGGTCCCTGCCATCTGAAATGCGTCTCTCTTTCTAACAGTGAGGGATTGAAATCCAT
This sequence comes from Apodemus sylvaticus, assembly GCF_947179515.1. Classification (NCBI taxonomy): domain Eukaryota; kingdom Metazoa; phylum Chordata; class Mammalia; order Rodentia; family Muridae; genus Apodemus; species Apodemus sylvaticus. Next base: position 97,594,234 of record NC_067479.1, read on the forward strand.
GCGTCAACCTTTGTAGTAAGCCATCATACATGTAAGTCCTATTTTCTTTGTCAAGACCAACGTTTTAAAATGTTTTTAATTGGAAAAATTGTTTTCTCATACAGTATATTTGATTGTGTTTCTCCCATCCCCCAATTCCTCCCACATCCTCCCTACTTCTCAATCCAGCCAAATTTATGTTCTTTTCTTCTCTTTAAAAAACAAATCAAAGAAGCAAGTAAAAAACATGAAACATACAGAAAAACCACAAAAACAGAAATCAAAACAAACAAGCAAAAGACAAATAAAACAAAAAAATTGCTCAAACAAGGCAAAATGAGACAAAAAGTCTACAAAAATACCATTAAGTTCATTTTGTGTTGGGCAACTCCTCCAGGGCATGGGGCCTGCCCTAATGTGTAAGACCAATTGTCTTACAGTAACTCCAGGAGAGCTTCTGAGCCAGAGACACCAGATCAACAACCACTCTGGATCTCCACATTCATAATTCACAGAGATTGTGGAATATCAAATATTCATTGTTATGCACTACTAAATAACATATGGCATAGTTGTTGGTAACCAACACACGGAGACAGAGTTCTGTGGCTTGAGTCTGAAAGGTTCCTTAGGAGCTGATGTTTACAACAGTTGGACCCCAGCTGAGGACTGTTCTGGGAGGCTGTGGAAATGTTAGGAGACATGGCCAATCTGGGGGAAGTAGGTAAAGAAGTGGGTCTTTAGGGGTGTCTCTAGCCACTTTCTGTCTCATTCTCTGCTTTCCGTCTTCTGAGAAATGCAGAATCCCTTTTAGCACCTGCTGTAGCACATCCCCCTGCCATGAAGGTCTGTTCAGACACATTTGTTCCAGCATGCCCCCCTGCTCTGATATTCTACTCAAGCACAGAGAGCCAAGCAACTGTGGACTGAATCCTGAGAAGAGGAATCCTGAACATAGGCTTTCAGCCTGTTAGCCAGAAGTGACCAAACAGCCTAGGGCATTGAATATTCTCATATACTTAGCAGAGAGGAGGCCCACACATGGACAAATCCCATGAGACCCAATTATAAAACATTTGCAACATTAAAGATGATTGTGCTCTTACTTAAATATTTGGAAATTTTAATTAAGTATGTTTAAATCATGGATGACTACCTAGAAATGTTTAATTTATGATATTTGCAATTATGAAAGATTATTGAAATGCTGATTGTTAGCATAAAAAGGTATTGTTTTGCACAATTCTAAAATGTATTACATTTTTATTAAATCCCAAATGTCGAATATAAACATTCTCAGCTTATACAAAAGTCCTTCATACTTTGAGAGTCTTCCAGCCTGCTCAGTGGTAGATGGGCAAACATCCATAAAGAACAGAACATTTTTCTAAAAAGCAGGAACAGACCAGGTTCTTAGAACATTGTAGAAACATTACCTTGAAGGCAGAAGCATTCCTGTAAAGGAAGTGAGCCCTGTGGTTGATCAAGAACAGGCTGTGGCAAACCAACCTCACATCTTCTTAGGGAATGGTTTTCTATGGTGGAGTTGTAGCAAAACATAGGTGAGATATCTTTTCTTTTTCTTTTCGTGGTGCTTAGGACAGAATCCAGGGCTTGGTTAATGCAAGACACTCTTCTGTTGAACTATATCCCTGTCCCTTTAACACAATTTATCTTGCATTATATGATTTATTAATTTATAGCTAAAATGATAGCCAGAAGCATCATCCTGTTTAGAACTATGAAGAGGTATTGTCTCATCTCCTGACTGCCCCTCTTGTGCCAAGAGACAGATAACACAGACATAAATGATGAAAATCCAAGTAGGGGAAGAAACTCTACTGAATCATCTGTGACTCAGAAAGACTTTATTGAATTGGGAATGCTCTAAAAGACTTTTTATTAGTTTTAGGGTTTTATTTTTGAGAATTTTGTATTGTATTTTGATTGTATCAAGCCACCACTCTCCCAGATCTGTCCTCTCTTTCCAACTTTATGTCTAAAAAAAATGAAAGAAAGAAAGAAAGAAAGAAAGAAAGACACTAACAAGTAAAATTGGTGTTGCCTATATGCTCTTGGATGTGTGGCCTTCACTGCTTCATGGAAATGGCCAAGTTCTTAAACAAAACTCACCCTCTGTGGTGGTTTGAATAGGAATGGCTCTCATAGCCTTGTGTTTGAATGTTTGGCCCACGAGGTGTGGCACTACTAGAAGGTGTGGCCTTACTGGAGTGGGTGTGGCCTTGTAGGAGGAAGTGTGTCACTGTAGAGAGTGGGCTTGGGGGTCTCCTAGGCTCAAGCTCTGCCAAGCGTGAAGCATAGTCCCTCATTGCTGCCTGTCGATCGAGATGTAGAACTCTCACTCCTGCGGCACCATGTCTTCTTGCACACTGCCATGCTTCCCTTCATGATGATAATGGACTGAACCTCTGAAACTGTAAGCCAGCCTCAAGTAAATGTTTTCCTTTTAAGAGTTACCTTGGTCATGGGGTCTCTTCACAGCAATAGAAATGTGATTCTGAGACACTGTACACACTAACCACTTTTTCATATGACAGACTGGGTAGGAAGTGACAAGTGATTTCTCACTCTAGATCATAAAGGTATTGTGACTTTCTCCCTGATCTGTCTTGGAGAGCTTGTCCTCGTCAAAGTCAGAGACCCATTTCAGATGGCAGGGACCCATCCACAAGTGAGTTACACATCTTCACCAAACTGAGACACACCCCCATCTCCCAGCAACTATCAGCTGCCAATAGATCCTCAGCTAAGGGTAGGACTTGACTTCTGCCTACTCTCACCATGCTGGGATTTTGTCTGGCTTGAGCTTTTTTCATACATGCCATCACACCCACTGTGACTTAACACATACAACTCCCCTGCTGTGTCCAGCAACCAGTCTCCTTATAGTCATCCACCACCTCTAACTCCTACAATGTTTCTCAGCCCTCATCTACAATGATCCCTGAACTATGGAAGAAGGGGGTGTAATATAGATGTGTGCTGAGCATTCTTCTAAGAGATCTTCAAATAAAGAAATGCATGGTACCAAGAGCCTCTAACCTGTAGAGAAGACCACTAAGTCATTTTACTATTTTGCTTGTTTTGTTTTGCTTTTTGTTTCCTTCAAGGCTGGTAGAGGATCCCAAGTCTTCATCTTCCTTCTCAGCTATCTAAATATAGAGAACCAGGGTTTAGGATTTGTGTTCTGTAAGCAGACCTGGCCATTGTGGTACTATCTATCTACCATCTATCTCTCTATCTTTCTATCTATCTCTCTATCACGAGTCTATCTTATCATCTATGCCTATGTCTATCTCTATATCTCTATCTTTATCTCTAGCTCTGTTTGCATGTATCAGTTTGTCCATTTGCCTATGCATGTACACTTGTGTGTGTTCCAACTTCTTTACTTTCCAGTGAGGAGTTAGGTCAGGCTTACCTTCACTGCCAATTGTATTCATTACAGGATGGAGGGATCTGACGTCACCCTTCAGAGATCAAAATGAATTCCATGACATCATAGATCAAAGAAGTTCATCTTCTGTCAGTTTTGGGGTGCATGCCCAATCATTTATAAAGCCTTTTCTCAGTTTGCTCAAAACTATTACAAAGCATTGAAAGGAAAGGGAATAAGTTTTAGGTCTAGACTCCCAACAAGTAGGAATGGACTATAACTCTAGAATATGACGTGGCTTCTGGGAAAGCTAATGACATTGTAAGTGACATCACTTGAGCTACATAGTGCTCAAAATAATCACAACCGTGTCTTTATTTGTCAATGTGCCACCAAACAATGGTGTTCATTTCTGAGCACCATATTAAAAGCAAGTGACAGAGTGTGTTGATCAAGATGGTGAAAGGACAGGTCACTTGAGAGGTGTGTGTGTGTGTGTGTGTGTTGGGGGGAACTAAGGTTCTGTAACCTGTGAAGCTGTGGGTGGAATGGAGACATGTTGATGACCTCTGGCCTTTGAAAGTTGTGGAAAATGAGTGTGGTCAGAACAAGCTTCACTCAAAGAAAGAGAACTAAACCTGGGCACTGGCCAGACAAGTAAGCAGGTTCTAAGCAAGGAGGAGTATCAAGGTGTCACAGTGAGGGGCTAAGTCTCTTTCATTAAAGTTGCTGGAGAGTGGCTTGGATGCTGCTTGGGACTGATGCAAGAAAGGAGTGTGACTTGAGGCAGAAGGAACTGGTGACCTCTGTAAGATAGATAGTACCACAATGGCCAGGTCTGCTTACAGAACACAAATCCTAAACCCTGGTTCTCTATATTTAGATAGCTGAGAAGGAAGATGAAGACTTGGGACTACAGGGCTGTAGTCTTGAGTCTGGCTAACACAAAGGTTAACTTGGTGGACCTCTTCCTTGGGAAGGAAGCCTGGCTTCTTGTAGCTAAAAGCTCATGCTTGCACAGAGCTCATCCTTCTCAGTGTTCAGTTATAGAGAGAGCTATATGTCCTAGTGTTTGGGGTGAGCCATGGCCAGGTAATCAGTCTGCAATGAGGAAGCAGAAACAGAAATAAGGTATTGTTTTTGAGCCAATGTTATTAGCTACAGAGATTTTACTTTCTGGCACACTCTTCATCTGCATGCAAGGTGGGGGCTGCTCAATAGTGAGGATGGTTGAGACTAAATATGGAAGAGGGAAGCTTTGAAAAAGTGCCCACATCTACATCTGACCAGGGGGAAGCAAGACAAAACCTCCCTTTGACAAACCACTGGGATTTTGAAGCGATTTGTTATTGAGGCAAAATGCGGTCTTATCTGACTTTCCAACAGAGGGTGTGTGCTTCCTGCTGAACTGGGAAAGGTAGAGACAGGTGGGTGATGTAGATAAAGCTGCCCAACACTGGTGATTTCGTGGAGCTGTGGAACCCAGCATAGCAGTTCCCTCACTGTTCAATGCCCACCACAGTTCTGATCCAAGCATCTATGGATAGCAAGCTAAAATTCAGCGCAGCAACTACCTTAGAAAAAATCGAAGACTCCCATGTTGTGAGAAACCTCTACACCCAGTGTTTGTAAACAAACTCTCATCTGGAACTATATAATCTCCTGATTTAACATTTATTTATGTATTTGTGTATTTGTGTATGTATGTATGTATGTATGTATGTATGTATGTATGTATGTATGTATTTTGTATTGAGGGGGGCAGAATCTGCCCAGGAGCATGTGTACACATGCCACAGCTTGTGTGGAGGACAGAAGGCAACTTAGAGGAGCGAGTTCTCTCCCTGTGTGAGACATAGGATCCTGGGATCAAACTCAGGGAGTCAGGCTTAGCAGCAAGCGCCTTTACCCACTGAGCCAGCTTGTTGGTTCTTCTGATTTAAGGAACCCTGTTGCTTGCAAAGAATCCAAAGAGCTTTACTTCCTGCTTGTAGACACTAAGGTCCCTCTCACCCACATCTTTTCATGACGCCCTAGCATAGGGGACTGCACAATGAACATATTTCTTCAAAAGAGAGTTGAGTGGCACCCCCCACCACCTGGCATCAACAGCCCAGGCTGGAAGGGGACAGCTGGGCCCCTCACAGAAGCTCAGGTTACAGCAGGGCTCCTCCTGGGCCTCAGGACAGCTTTGACCAGTGTGAAGTCTCCACGACATAGAGGAAAAGAAGAAGTAGGTTTTCAAACTAATCCGCACGTCTGAGAAAGGAAGGCTTTATGGTCGTCAGCAAAAGCAAAGGCCTACTTAGCACCCCTCCCTCCAAGAGCCGCCAGTGCTCGCCATAGGTTAAATAACTGTTTGTTTTATTTTTATTACATTTCATCGCATAATGTAGATCGATGATAAAAAGTCACTGGAGGTTTTCAATTCAAGATCTTTTGCTTTCAGCTTCCTGTGTAGCTTTGGGCAAGTTACCCAACCACTCTGTGCTCCCCTTTCCTTAACAATTGTTCAGCTCAGTACCTCAAACTGCCACCTCAGCAGCACTAACAGTTCATAGTAAAATCGAATGAAGATGAAGACACAACTTACCAGAAAGTAGGATACACCGTGAAGATAATTCTAAGAGATGAGGGTATAGTTACAAGTGCTTGTTTAAAAAAAAATCGGAAAGATATCAAATGATATTTTCCTTATATATGAAAAGTAGATTTAAAAGTGTGTGTGTGTGTGTGTGTGTGTGTGCCATAAAACTAGAATTGAGATCATGACTTGGCCAGGGAGAGAGAGGAGAGGATAATAGAACATGCATAATGAGGAAGCAGAACAGGGCTCTCTGAGGGAAGGTAGGGAGGCAGGGAGAAGTGGGGAGGGACACAGGAGTGCAGTGGGGTAGCACAGCGACTAACAACGAAATCTGATGATATAGGTTCATGGAAATGCCAAAAAGACACCATTGCTCTATAGAATAACCTAAAAGCTAACTAAAAAACAAATAAAAAAGGAAAAAATTCACTCAAAAAGAAAAAAAAAACCTACAAGCAGTCAAAAACCAGGTCATACCATTAACAAAGTGTACATTACTCAAACTGTGGGTTATCAGTTTTGTCCTTCAAACTGGAAGACATTTTAAAGGACCGGGGGCTGGTGTTGAGCCACGAGCAAGAGCAAGCAGTTTCAAGGAGTGCAAGAGTGTGCCCACACTCAGCCCCTCTGAAGAGCACTGGGTCTACCAGGCTTAGACTAGACTACACTTGTGTTGATATCAATTCGACTTCTGAGCATTGTGTTGGGAATCAAGTGGGCAAATGTAAGCCTATGATACTTACAGTAAGTAGACAGATGATGTGTGTTCTAGAGTAGAGAACCAAGCAGCTAGGGAGAACGTCGTCCCACAGCATTACCAGATGGGTTACAGTACACTTGACAGCCATGATTCATTAGGCGCCAAATTTAAGTATCACAGGATCCCAGATGCGTGAGTCTATACATCTGCAGATATCCATGTTCAAGTGTTCAGAATGGCATATAGTCATTCAAACAGTCATTATAACAGACTTTTAGGGCATTGTTCTTTTGTGGAAGGTCTGGAGAGATAGCTCAGAGGTTAAGAGCACTTACTGCTCTTGCAGAGGACTCAAATTCAGTTCCCAGCACCCACATGTTGGTTCACAACCACCTGTAACTCTGGTTCCAGGAGATGTAATATCATCTTCTGGCCTCTGAGGGCACCTGCACACATGGTACACATACATCTAGGAAAGCAAATTCAAATAAATATTTTTTATATTAACCTTTAGAATTGTAAGACATTTTCTACACACCCAACATGTAACATGGGGTTAATCATAAGAGAAAAAAACCCACAAGAACACAGCTCTTTCTGTGTTGGTGACCAAGAAAGGCAAGAAGAATGCCTCCCACCTGTAGCCTTATTGTGAAGAAAACAGAGAGAAGAGGCCAGGCTATAAAGGTGCCCCTGTGAGAGCTAGCAGGCTAGCTAACTAGTGGGGCATCTCAGTGTCTGATCAAAAGCTTCCATTGGAAGCCTGAGGCAGTACTCTGGAAGGCCTTTTCTCACACTTAGCTATGGTTGGTAATGATCCAGTGTAGGCTCAACTCCTTCTGAGACATGCTTTTAAATAACTGGGAGTGGACCTCAGGAAACCACCAAGTTAAAGTGAGACATTCTCTTCTAAACTTTACCACAGCCTTTGTAACTAAGGTTAGTAACACCATTTTAGATTTCCCAGCAGAGAATTTTTGTTATAAAATTTTTGAGCCTTAAATATATTTTGCCTATTGATGAAATGACCCTCAATTTATATTTTTAATTCATTAATTCTACAGGTATTCCCTCAATTTGACTTTGTGTCTGATAACTCATTGGTGTGAGATATTGAATTGTGTCTTCCTGAAAAGACACAGGGAGAAGACTCTGCCTTCAAGCCAAAGATCTCCACCTTGAAGAAACCAGCCCCATTGACACCCAACTCTCAGATTCTTAGTTTCTGTTGTTTCAGGAACCCAGTTGGTGACAACTCCAGAAAACCCACTCAGACCTTTGATGCGGTCTTCATAGGGTAGATTCCAGCAAACTGTATAAGTCACTGGTTTAGAGAGTCTCTAAGGGCTTTTAAAGCTTAAATCACATTAAAGGTTGAAATAAATAAATTCCTGTGCTTCAGTTTGCAAGTGACACTCCCCTTGGGTCTACAAAACCTATCAGCTTTCCTTCTGAGGAGGTCTGTTGCAGCACTCACATGGGGTGGGCCTCTGGGCAATACCAGGCTTTGAAGCCTGGAGCTAAGGGTTGTAGTCATCGTGAAGGCAGAACACAAGGCATGTGTGAGATGGCCCCAGGAGCCCTGAGGCCAGACAGCACATTGCAGCAAAAGAGACAGAGCTGGGCACTGAAGTACCCTGGTCTCTCTCTAACACTGAGTCCCTTGTGTGATGAGATAGCACAAGTGTGGCAATAGGTGTTCCTGGATCTCATTCCTTTCTCTTCATCATTCACAACCTGAGGCCAACCCAACATAAACGAGGACACGTCCTCTTCCTGGCTGGGGCAACAGCACACTTGCCACACCGTGTGCCAAAGGTGAGTCTGTAAGTTTTATTCCCAGAGCACATTTAATGACGATCTCATCTTTGCAGGTCTATTTCAAGTGGTCAAGAGTCTCGCTCGGTCATTAGACAACCTCTGATGGCTGCCGGTAAAGACTTTTCTGTATCCAAAAAAAATCTCCAAATGATGGTTAACTTGACCCTGGTATAATTCATCTTCTGCAAATAAGTGGAAAGGAGTTAATGCCAAGTCCCTGGCACAGCCACCGAGCAGGCTTGGAATGGGAGATGGCCATGACCTCAGTCCTTGGCAGAGCGTTACAGGCTAAAAGAAGAGCCAGAGAAGGGGAGGCAGTACAAGGCATAGGATGCCTGGCAAGAGTATTTCCTTTTGGCCAGGCCCAGGAGAGGCCAAAGTTCCTCCACCGCTCAGTATAGAGTGTTGGGTGTATGTCACTTGAACTGGCCACATCATCTTCTCAAGGTGTCAACGAGATCTCATTACCAGCACATGGTCATCAGGTTACTATCTCAAGGATATCTTTCCTGACCCTTAACTATGAGAGCAACAGCTCTCATGACTCTCATCTTTTATTGGTTCAAGAGAAACCAAAGACCTTTGGGCATAGTTCCACTTCAGATATTGCTAGAAGCTGATTTCTAGGATTGTAGTTGGATCTTCAATAAAATGGGAACAGTTAATTCAACATTTTTAGCATCTGATTTTTATAACAGTTCCAAAAGCAACAACTAAACTGCTTTGCAGATAAAAAAAAACCTGAGTCCTGGAGATCAAACACTTGCGTCATGATACCAAGCATATGGATACTCCAGCATAGCTTCCCTGTTAGTTGGAGCCTATGACCCTCATTCTTGCCATGTAGAAGAAGCTAGACTGATGGAATCATGTCTAAAGGAGACAGAAAAAGTGTAGAGAGGGACTCCAGGAATGACTTTGAAGATGCCAAGAAAGCTACAAAGTCTTCCTCCCCAAAGCAATGAGGACAGTCTCAACAAGGCCCTGAAGATGGTCAATAGACAATCTCAGCTTCATAATACCAGAACTGTAGTTAAGTTCCAGCCTTTGATTTGGAGATGTCAGTCCAATAGGGAGGCCAAGTCATGTGTTGAAAAACTCAGAGTTTAAGATGAGGTGTGGCCTAATGACTTACTAACCTTAAGACTGTCTGTGGACCTCTCATCTCTTCCTGTGTCCAGAACATGAAAACAATATCCTGTATTTCCTACTGCTTTTGAGGGGATTTGCCCTCTGTCAGGAGATTCCTCTTCAGCACCCTACCCATGAAGGAGGCATGTGTGTGCCAGACTGGTCCCTCCCTCCAGCAGTCAGAGGTGTTGAAGCCACATGGAAAATGTAGATTCCACCACAGAGCTTTCCTTGTTTGAATGAACTGGATCTTTATTTTTCTTTTTACAAGCAGAGAGCTTTTCATTAATCTGTGCCAGACATATAATATATTCCTCAGTGTTCCTGTTTCATTTAATTCTCTGGATTTCCAAGAAAGCTTCATAATTTGGTTTGGTGAAGGGTCTCATGGAAAGAAGAGAAGTGAGAAACAGTTCCTTTGCTGCTACACTTTAGTTTAAGGACTTCATGAAGAGAAGAGGACAACTGGATGTGTGTGTGGTTTTCCTTAAAGGTCTACATCTAGATTCTTTCTAGATGATGTGAGGTTGGCAAGAACTCCACTCAGAAGTTCAATGATATATAATAAACACTTATTTATTTTATTGTGGATCATTAATCACCAGTTAAAGCCTTGGATGGTAGGGAGAGAAATACTTTTGAATAGTCACTGTAACTCCCTAGATACGTGGAGCAGAAAAACCAAGCTCATGCATCTGCAATATTCTCCTAGAGCCAGAGAAAAGAATCCTGCAGACCCTGTAGATCACATAGGGGGAAGTGAGACCAGAAGAAAACAATGAGATCCTGCTTGAAGGGTGGGGGACACCGAGAGCCTTGGCTTCTTTCTCATCCCAACACTGGCTTTACAAAGCTGCTTCTGTATGCTGGAGTGGTGCAGCACACACACAGAGAAAATCCCCCAAATCGAAGTGGGTATAGGGCAGGAAGCCCCATTTCCCTCAACTCTGTGACACTGATGAAGTGACAACCCACACCTCTGAGAATCTGTTTCCTCACCCACAAAAAATGGGACTAAGAATAGTCCTGACCTTGGGGAATGTATTTTAAGAAGCTGACACTTGCTAGGTGACTAACCCTCCATCCGTGTCACTATGACTATAATATGGAGGATGGGGGTAGAGATTGGGAGCTGTTGGTCAAAAGATGCAAAATTTAAATTAGATCCGATTGATAAATTGATAAATGTTAACAATGCCTACATGACTATATTTAATGACGTGATAGATTTTTGAAGTTTTGGGAGACATTCCAAGGCAGAAAGAAAGGGCTTTGCAATAGTATCTTTCATCTAATGGGCAGTGACATGTGAAGACAGGTTTCTCCCTCCTCAGACATTCTCTAGACAATGGTCCTCAATTCCAGTTCCACACTCAAATCAGAGAAGGCTTCAGGATGTATTAAGCCTCCCAGTCTCATGGCTGGTATTTTCCCAGAATCCCATGTATGACTTCAATGTGCATCAAGGTTGAAGATGCCTGAGTTAGCAACTTCTAAACTACTGGTTAGAGTTAATCAAAGTACAGAAGGCCAGCACTATGACAGTAGTTCAGGAGATTTGAATCTGAGGTGTGGCATGATCTCCCCAGAGCCTGCTTAGCACTGAGCTTCTGTTGCTTTTTGTCTTAGTCAAGGTCTCTATTGCTGTGACAAAAACACCATGACCAAAAAGCAAGTTAGGGAAAAAAGGATTTATTTGCCTTACACTTCCAGTTCATAGTCCATCATTGGAGGAAGTCAGAACAGGAACTCAAGCAGTCCTGTTAGCTGTAGACAGGCTCTAATGCAAAGGTCATGGAGGGGTACTGCTTACTGGCTTTTGCAGCCTGCTTTCTTATAAAATCTAGAACCACCAGCCAAGGAATGGCACCATCCACCATGGGCCAAGCCTTCACATTGATCACTAATTGTGAAAATGCCTTACAGCTGGATTTCATGGTGGGGGGGGTATTTCGTCAACTGAGGCTTCTTCCTCTCTGATGACTCTAGCTTGTGTTAAATTCACACAAAGAACCAGCCATTACACCTCTCTTCATGTATTCTGATGACTCTTGGGTGTCAATAGCATCCTGGTACCACCTAGACCCAGCTCAAGCATGATTCCCCCACTATAAGTCCTCCCTGAGGCTACTGGGAACAAATCTGCATCCCTGCATCCCTGATCCAGAATGCTGCTGGCATGGGTCACTTCTATCACAGTGCTCAGTCTTCTGTTTGGGACCTGGCCATCATTTGCATTTAAGCAGGAAAATTAAGAATGAGGATATTCTTGGGTGTGTCTATTTTATGAAAGAGACAGACTCACAGCAGTGAAGTGACTACTTTCACATGAGTCTTTTGTCATTTACCCAAGATGCAGGTCCTCCAGCCCAGGCAGGAGACATTCTGGGCATGAGTGTTCCCTTGTTTAAGGGCCACCTTTCCTACTCTCCAAGACCCTTTGTGCCACCTTGGCTACAGAGCTCCTCTCTTTTTTCCTTAGGTCTGTCTCCCTGGCCTTATTGCCTATGATTTTGTTTTTCCATCTTTTCTGTACAACTGGAGCCAGTACTGAAGCAAAGGAACCAAGAAGCAGAGGCCCTGGGCAGTGCAGAACTGGCCTGACAACTACTCACTGGCTTTGCAGGCTCTCCTGACCATCGCTGGGTATTCTATTCCAGATCACTGCCCTGAGGGAAACAGAAGTCAAGAGTGAGCTGATGGCCAGAGTCCAAGATTCTGAGAGCCCAGTTTTGTGTACAACCTGCAAACTGCTCTGTTCTTAACTCTGGCCTTTTGAAACAAGAAAGAGAATCTTGATTTGCCCAAAGGTATTCATCTCATTCAGACATGTGCATGTGTGTAGGTCTAGGTGACTATACATGCATGTAATGAGTTACCTGAATACAAAAGAACAGTATAGATTATTTATCATTGTCCCTCCAATGTGATAATCTACCACATTCAGGTCTTGACCATGTCAGAATGTCAAGGAAACCATAAAGTTCAACATAGGTGAGGCCCCTCCATAAGTGTGGCCAGAGATCTCTGAATAAGACAGACAATCTGGAAGCCATGATTACAAATACCATAATATTGGTAGCTGGCACTTTAATGTCACACACTACTATCTATATATGGTCTTTGTCCAGACACTCTGGGAACACCCAAGAGAAACATATCCATGAGAAGCCAAACAATGCTAGTGGTAGAGAAAAGGGTTTCATCTATAGAACAATCTCCATGTCTTCCAAAAGGGCCAAGCATGGGGGTTGGGACAGAATTTTCAACCCTAGAAGCCAGCTCTGTTTTGACTTTAGCCTGGCACGAAGAAAAAAATGGATACCACAGAGAGAGTAAGCCTTGAAACATGGCTTTCCTCCTGTGAAATGCAGCCCTGGAAATGACCCCCCCCCTTGCATCCAGCTTCAACATTTATTTGTGGCCTTGGCCTTGGGCCACCAGTAATAAACATAAAACACCCGAGTCCCAGATGAACAGGCAGAGAAAGCCAGGGACTACGGTGGGTTCCTGTCTGGCTTGAGAGTTCTGTGGACCAATTCCTTTTCCTTTTACAGGTTTTCCCCAGGTACCCCTATTGGAACTTTTGTGGATAGTACAAGCAGGGACAGGGCATTTCAGATCTCTCCATAGGGAAACCGGGGTACTCAGCTATAGGACAAATGGCATGATCACAAGCACAGCCCCCAAATCACTGGGTGTTTCAGGAAACTGAGCAACTAGCAGTAGGTAACCTCTATTCCATGAGCTCTGTGCTTAGAATTACAGTTTGGAAATGTGGGAAAGGCTAGCACCATCAGGCATTCCACATGTGCCAACATATTAACGCCACTGATGGGGTGACAGCTGCTCTCCTGCTCCAATCAACAGTAGTGGCCCCAGGGTTTGCAAAGTGAGCCTCATGTGGCTTGATGGGCTTGTTCTAATCATTTATTTCTGTGCAATAAGCTATCCCAATTGTGGAGATTTAAAATACACATCTCATTCTGCCAAGGCTAAGTTAAGTGACTGAGCTCAGCTGAGTGGTTCTCTAAGTATTACCTAGATTAGACTTCCAAGAGTTCCTTTGCCCCTTCATACCCGGTGACTCGGGCTAGCTGGGAGTTGCTCTCAACATTGTGTGGCTCCCTTGGGCTCCCTCACGGCATGGTTGCTTCCTGAGAGTAGGACTTCTTACCACTTGTCAAGCTTATTGTTCATTAGATGCAGATGAGTAATGAGAAGTGAGGCTTATAGGAGAGCCATTTCTACTACAAGCAGAAAGAGAGGGTTCACAATTCGGGGGAATTTGAAGTCATTTGTTTCTTACTGCAGTTGTCATGGATACAAAAAGGAAAAGGTGACCAGCATGATTCAGTGAATACACCACATCTGACTAACACACAAAGGCTCCTGGAACCATGAAAATTCTGGTCAGATACCCCAGTCCCTAGGTCAGTAGCTGTCACAGAAATCTGGTTTATTGTTCTAACAACATATTTTGTTCCTGGTTTCCATATAACTTCTTCTTCTGTTGCTATAGCAACTTCTAGGACTGGTCCTTGCCTCTGTCTTCTGCATCTTGTCCTCTTCACTGCCTCTTCCTGCTCCAGACATGGACTCTGTGCCTCCAGAACAGTCTTCACAAGACATTCTTCCTTACAACCCTTTATAGAGAAATTTTCAGCAGATATGAAGTGTCACATCCAAGTGAGAGGCCCAGGGGTAAGAAAATGCCTCTGTATCCATGCAGTCAAAAGTTTTGAAGTCTCTTATGGGAATTCTTGTCCTGGACCCTTTCATAGGACTCTCTCTCTCTCTCTCTCTCTCTCTCTCTCTCTCTCTCTCTCTCTCTCTCTCTCTCTCTCTCTATCTCCCCTAAGCACCATGAACTGCTGTATCTAGATTTTTGGTGTCATATGTCAACACAATTGATATAAACTATAAACACACAACTCACCCTTTTAAAGACACAATCTGGTTTTTCTTAGTGTGTTCCTTTTCTACCCAAATTCCTCAGTTTCAGAAAATCTCTCTCATATTTATCTCTCCAACCTCACTCCATTTTCTCTTCCTGAACTGTTGTCAATCAGTGTGCACACTGGGAAGCCATGAGGACTTTCAGTGGCAGGAACTCCAATTTGTCTGAGTGGAATATGCTTTCCATTCTTTTATATCAAGTCATGGCCTTTCTTTAAACTTGAAGTTTGAAAAGATATGTTGTTACTTTGGAAAACAAAGCAGAAAGTCCAGGAAAAGACATTATAGGCATGAGTCTCTGCTGACTTTATCTCCTGAAACCATTTGGAAACAGGAGGAAAAAAATGAAAACCACATGTGACAAAACTAGAAAATGGGCTCACAGCTTTGAGCCACAGTAAGTGATGCGAGTCACACAGCTGGAAGATGGTATAGGAACATCTCTTTACCAAGGCTGGGGGCACACAAGGAGCTTAGTGCCATGTGACATGTGGTAGGCAGAGAGTGTGGAGAAAAGCACAGACACGGGTCTTGTAAAGATGTGGATACAATGGTGTGATGGTTTGGATAGATTTAGCCTCCCGTAGATTCATGTCTCTCAATGCTTGGCCCAGGGTTAGGGCACTATTAGAAGGTATAGCCTTGTTGAAGTAGGTGTGTCACTGTGGGGGTGGGTTTTGAGATCTCCTACTGCTCAAGCTCTGGCTAGTGTGGAGAAGCCCTCCTCCCGGCTGCCTGCTGAAGACCCTCCTCTTGGCTATCTTTGGATCAACTCTTGGCTTCTACAACACCATGTCTGCCTGCACACTGCCATGCTTTCCACCATGATGATAATGGACTAAATCTTGGAAACCATAAGGCAACCCCAATTAAATGTTTGCCTTGGTCAAGGTATCTCTTCACAGCAATGAAACTCAAAGACACATGGCACATATCATAAGTGAAATGTGCTATAAGACTTCCAGACGAGGAGAAGGAAAGAAACCATAAAATCAAGAAGATAAAGATGTAGGTGTCTATCAATTCTATGAGCATGCAATGATGGTAAGGGCTTACCCTAAATCTGAAAGAGCTTGTGACCCAACACAGGCAGATGTCAGAGCACTGATGAGACTCTGTTCACAGTCAACAAGCCAAAACCAACAAGTCAAGCAATCCTTTAACTGGCAGTTTAGAAAGGAAGGAAAGACTTCCTTCACCTTTAAGTAATGAGCAAGAAGAACCCAAGGTCATATCTACACAAAGACATTAGTAGGAGACAACAAAAGGAAGGAAAAGATGAACCCACAGATGAGAGAGACACAACTGCAGCATTCTGTCACCTAAGTAGATGAAGGTACCCCTAGCCACAAGATCAGCAAAATTAAATTGTATCTCTGAAATCAGAGACTACAGGAGAGGTGTGAAGGCATGAAGAACAAAGTATTAAACATACAAAAGAAATGTTAAAAACACAAATTATGGTGACAACGTTAAACTTCATAGAAAGAAGTTAAACAAGACTCATAAGAAGAAGACCAGGACAAGAGATGAGACCCAGCAGGTGGACTTCTTGCTTGACAAGCAAAAATACCTGGGCATGATCCCCAGCTCCACAGAAAACTTGCACAGTAGTTAACAACCTGTAATACTAGTACTCAAGATGGAGATAGAAATATTAGGAGTTCAAGGTACATAGTGAATTTAAGGCCAATTTAAGAACAATATAGGACACAAAAGACTGTCTCCAAAAGGAGAAATTGGTGAAGAGAACTGGATACTGCTAAATATGTAAATAGTATCATGGACAGAATAAATTGATAAAATGGCAATAACTGCCAATCACTGAAGGTTGTTTTCCTAGAGAGTCTCAGACCCCATGAGTACAGGCTGGTGAGGCTTCTGGAGTCACAAACACTCTGTTAAACCCTGGTGGAATTCTTGTATCACACGAATGTTAAAAAGCCCTTGCGTTTTTGGGGGGCAGAATTTGTTACATAATCAAAAACCAGTAAAATATCCAAGCATCATTACGTGTAGTTTCAGTAGCATGAAGGACAGTTTCAAACTTGCCGCTCTTCAAAGATCAGCCCTGGTCTCAGCATGGGACCTGCCAGACTGTGTACTTGCATGCACAAGCTTGTATTCACATGCACGTGTGTACAGACACATGTACAGAAATGTATCAGAGATATTTATCTCCATTTACCTCCCACCTCACTTGGAAATATTTTTCATCTATGTTCTATTAATGGAGAGTATGTATGTTTGTGTATTTGTGAGAGAAGAGTCAGTATTTAACCAAGGTAAGAAAGATAGGAACTTGAATCATGGCTTCCACATAGCTACTAAAATATAATATCCTTTACTAAAAACTGAAATAAAATAAAAAACAAAAAACAACACAAAAAAAACTTTGATAGATAACCTGTGAATCATGCAATGGGCCCCAATCTCTCTCTCTCTCTCTCTCTCTCTCTCTCTCTCTCTCTCTCTCTCTCTCTCTCTCTCTCCCTATGCTTTCATATCTGCCCTATGTCTTTACAACCTCCATCACCAAACAAAGCAAAACAAAAATCTCACCATGGACTCTGTGGTGTGCCCCACTATAGACCTTTTGATTAAACATCTTTACTTGCAAATGTTCCTTGCAATGAGTCATTGGTCTGGTTCAAGGCCTCTGGCTTCTACTACACTGTCAGTACTGGATCCTCACCAGGACTCCTCTCAGATATCCTGATGTTGCCTTGTGTCATAGAGACTCTGCAGCTTGTATCTGCAGAACTGGTCCCTTCACATAGTCCAGCAGTTCATAAATGGGGAGGATGAGTTGGTCAGCCAGTCAGTTCACTTATGCCCAGACCACCAGGGATAGTTTTCCTGCTTTGCCCAGGCAAGGGGCAGGGCCAGTTCTCCCACTCTCATACCCTTAGACAGGCTCTACTGTGCCCACACAACCAGAGCCAGCTCTTCTGTGCTGCCCAGGCAAGGTGCTGGGCCTGTTCTCCCGAGTGCTACATCCAGTAAAGGGTAGGCCCAGTTCTCCAGCACCAATACCACTAGAACTAACTCTCCCATGCTTCCCTGATGAGGGGTGGGGCCAACTCTCCCAAGTGTGATGGCTGACAAGGGGCAGGGCAAGCATAGTGCTCAGACATCAACCTGGCTTTAGTCAGTAGTCCATATCAGGGACATCTGTGTGGCCTCTGGTGGTAACATGGGCCATGGGCATCAGCACAGACTCCAGTTACAGCAGGACTACAGATTCAGATGTTCCCTCAGCTGCAGCACAGGTCACACAGATCAGTCTGCCTCCATCTATCCACCAGTACAGCCATGGGACATTAACATGGTCTCAGGCAGCAGCCCAGACCACTGATGTTCAGATATCTCTCAGTGACAGCCTAGGCCCAGATATCACAATGACCCCTGGTGGGTCCTCATATCCAGCTGTTCCTGGCCTTTGCCATGTCTCCAGTTCTACCTCTCTCCATGGTGCATGACCCCTGGCTTCACTTTCTTTCCCATCTCTCCACTGTCTGCTTCATCTTTCCCATGTCTCCATCAAATACTCACTCATCATGATGGCGCCCACTATGGGGGCCCTGGGCTGACATTTGGTGTCTCTTCTAGCCACCTGCAGGCTTCAGCACCTGCAAAAAGACAACTTTTATATAAAAAAATACTATGTAAACAGTTAGAAAATAGCAAAAGTTTTAGTTGTTGATAGTAATGTAACAAAATTTTTGTTACATTTTTTTCCCATGGTAGCCTCTTTTATTTTTGCAGTTGCCTGCATCAAACACAGCACTTTTAATGCTTGCACGGCACATTTAATGCTTGTGTATCATTAGCATTTTATCTCTTCATAAATTTTATTTGTATGTCTGATTACATCCCAGGGTGTGTATGCCTAGCTTGTGGGTTGTTTCCATGTAGTAGGAGAAGAGGGGATTAGCTTCTGCAGAGAACTCCTGCTCTCTTCATGCACATACACACCTTTGTACAAAGCCTTTAGGGTGATAGTCTCTGGAAATAAAATCTATCATACTTTTGTTTTTTTTAAATCAATTAAAATAAATGATAACTAATAAAATAACACAAGACTAATTAATTTTAACAAGTTTTGTTGGTGGGAAAGAATAAAGAAAAAAGGTGTTCTAATAACTGACAGCTCTTGGGATCAAAAGTGATTCAGCTGTGCCCTATTTTATATGCCAGTTGTATTTATATCTAGAAATAAAGAAATGGCACACAAAAACAGTCTGGTTGGTATAGTTGTTTTTTCTTTATATGGCAGATTTTTCCTTTAATTGGCAGTTCAGTTTGGTCTCTGATTGGCTGGAGGCTCAGCTGCTCTGATTAGCTTAAACGCAGTTGCTTAGTTAGAAAAGTTCAGGTTAAGCTACAGTTTATTTGCATACCTAAACTGTTTGCAGATCATTAAGTGCAAGGGGTTGTTGGGTCCAAACTTTATCAACCATTTACAGAGGCAGGTTTAAACCATAAATAACTCTTTAACACTTGCTTTCATTCCTGCTGAGATTTAGGCATCTGCTGCCTCCACTGCCATTTGTTAATTTCAGTCACAGTCTGAGCTAGTTCTATTAAGTGTGCAGATGAATCACAGACTCTACATTAAGATCTGTCTATCCTGCACTACATGACCTTCCCCGTGGGTGGGAAGGGCTGGACACAGATCCCCAGGAGACTGGCCAGACCTGAGCAGCTAATTTATTCTTCACTTAGTGTTGAGACCATCCAGGCTTCATCCCCATTCCTCTGACAGGCCAGACTCTGAACTTTGTAACCATTCTGGCTCCTTGACTTCCAGACTCTGGTTCTAAAATTCCAGCTAGCTCTGAAAATCATCTCTAACCTTTCATATTCTGACAAAGCCAATTCTCCAGGACTTGGGGGATCTCTAATCCCTTCTTCAGAGCCTCCTAGCACATAGCCACTCAGAGTGAATATACTGGAGAATCCTGTCTGCCCCAGCAAGGTTCCATGAACAGAGATGATCACATTTATCAATGAATTAAAGGCTTCATTTAGCCCTGCCTGAAGGCATGCAAAGAGAGAAGTTTTCTTGGGCAAAATTAATTATTGCATCAGAAGTAAAAACATGCTCTCATGTTTGTCTTGGGAGAATGCAGGTGTCGGCAAGCCTTCCTGTAAATTTCATTGCCAGTAATGATATTTTCCACAATCCTGAAACTGTCAGGTTATTTTCATTCTTTTAATGCTCCTCATGTAAATGGTGAAAAAACCTATCAAAGGCAAATTTTGGTATCAATTTTTATAAACTCAAGGAGTTGTATGATAGTTTGAAAAATCCTTGAAAAACCAAACCATCCTAACAAATCCTGAGTGCTAAACATGTTGACCCTGATTTCCACAGCAAGAACTTACCTTACCTTCCAGAACAAGCTGTCTTAGTGCTTAGACTCTGCCCTTGGATCTAACAGTTCACTTGGAAGAGCATCTACGTCCTACAGCCTGTTGACCCTTTCTCTCCTGCCATCGATTTTCCAATCCAGGCTTTATGTAAAAGTCACCCAGGAAACTGTAAGGATCCCAAAGTCCTCATCACACCCAGACTTATTAAATCAGACCCTGGAAGGGGCCAGAAGTCTGTTTTGTAATGCTCCCAGACCAGGGAATGATACTGTAATGTCAGAATTGAAACCCAAGACTCTGCTCCTGCTGATCTACAAAATGCTATCCCCTGAACCAGGCTCTATACATCTGGTTGTCAGCTCCATACCTGCTTGAATATTGGAATCTCCTGGAAAGATTGAATAATCCCCCAATGTCTGGACCCACCATCATAGGTCCTGACTAAATCGATCTGGGATTCCCTAGGGCTGTGTAGAGTGTCAAGGTCACCCAGCCCAGTCAATCAATCTTTCATGAGCCTTTTCTTGCTTTAGGAACTCAAAGGAACTAAGAATGGAAAGTAATATTTGCATATGCAAATACACTACCTTGCAAGAGCTTAACAGATTTCTGAGTTCAGGCTCCTTAATTAAATGGCTTTCTCTTGTGGGTCTGTGCCTGAGAGGGTAGTCCCTTTTTAATCTTTGAGCAGTAGGAATGTCAAGGACACCATTCTGGTTCTGGGTCTGGAGGTAGGGAGGGTAGAGGAGTAACACTTGGAAAGGTGTCAGCTCTCCTAGATGGTCATTCAGTCAGTGGTGCACATACATGAAAGAATTATGGGACCTTGGGACCTTGGGAGCTTGACCCACTCACTACACCTCTACAACCTAGATTACAAATATAAGTAATTTTCTACCACATACTCCTGAGAGAATGTGCTGCCTCGGTTGGAGGCACAATTAATGTGTAATGGTGAGCCACTGGGAAACAAGGTAAGCTCCAATGGAAAGAGCTTAAAGAAAGACCCAAAGATGTATATAAAAACCAGAGAGAGAACTGCGTAAGGAGAGAAGCCCCGCGGCCATACTCGCTGCCTGCCAGGACAGAAAAGGGTCACTAGGTACTGTATCACCCTGAGCTTTAGATTTCTGGTGGTGCAAACCACCAGGGGTCTGCCTGCACTCAGGAACTGAGCACATAGGCAGTTCATCTGCAAGCCAGCCCATCACGGGACCTGTGTCCTATGTGAGAATCAACAGAGGGAGTGACCCCCCCACCACACCATCTTCACTCCATAATAGAGCAGACAGAGAACACCTGGTTGATCTTGACAACGTAAGTATAACATTGCTTGAGGCAAGGCTGAGAAGGGTTCAAAGGCACAAAAGAGGAAGGCAGCATATCAGTAATCTGTGCCAGAGGAAACCCAGTCATCCAGTGTTGCAGAGATAACCTTAAAGATCCACAGTAGGTTGAAGCACCAGCCAGTGACAATAAGACCATCTAACACCTGGGAGAACTAGATGGCTAAAGGCAAATGTAGGAACGTTACTAACAGAAACCAAGGCATTATGGCAGCATCTGAACCCAATTCTCCAACATTAGCAAGTCCTGGATAACCCAACACACCAGAAAAACAAGATTTGGATTTAAAATCACTGGTCATGATGCTGGTACAGGAACACATGAAGGACATAGTTAAAGAAATTCAGGAGAAAATGGATCAAAAATTAGAAGCCCTTACAAGGGAAACACAAAAATCATTGAAAGAAATTTAGGAGAATACAAAAGCCAATAAGGAGGAAACGCAAAAATCACTTAAAGAAATACAAGAGAGCTTTCATCAACAGGCAGAAGTCATGAAAGAGGAGACACAAAAATCTCTTAAAGAATTAGAGGAAAACACAAACAAGCAAATGACAGAACTGATCAAAAATTTCCAGGATCTAAAAACAGAAGTAGAAACGACTAAGAAAGCACAAAGGGAGACAACTTTGGAGATAGAAAACCTTGGGAAGAAATCAGGGACCATAGACGCAAATATCAACAACAGAATACAAGAGATAGAAGAAAGAATCTCAGATGCCGAAGATACCATAGAAACCATGGACTCAACAGTTAAAGAAAATGCAAAAAGCAAAAAGCTTGTAACCCAAAACATCCAGGAAATCCAGGACACAATGAGAAAGCCAAATCTAAGGATTATAGGCATTGATGAGAGTAAAGATTTACAACTTAAAGGGCCAGCAAATATCTTCAACAAAATTATAGAAGAAAACTTCCCTAACCTAAAGAGAGAGATGCCCATGAATATACAAGAAGCCTACAAAACTCCAAACAGACTGGACCAGAACAGAAATACCTCCTGTCACATAATAATCAAAACCCCAAATGTACTAAACAAAGAAAGAATACTTAGGGCAGTAAGAGAAAAAGGGCAAGTAACATATAAAGGAAGACCTATCAGAATTACACCAGATTTCTCACCAGAGACCATGAAAGCTAGAAGATCCTGGGCAGAGCTCATGCAGACTCTAAGAGAACACAAATGCCAGCCGAGACTACTATACCCAGTGAAACTCTCAATTACTATAGATGGAGAAACCAAGATATTCCATGACAAAACCAAATTTACACAATATCTTTCTACAAACCCAGCCCTACAAAGGATAATAGGGGGAAAACACCATTACAACGAGGGAAACTATACCCTGGAAAAAGCAAGATATTAAGCTTCTTTTATCAAACCCAAAGAAGATAGCCACACACGTATAAAATTAAAATCAAAAATGATAGGAAGCAATAACCACTACTCCTTAATATCTCTTAACATCAATGGACTCAATTCCCCAATAAAAAGACATAGACTAACAGACTGGTTATGTAAACAGGACCCTACATTTTGCTGCATACAGGAAACACACCTCAGTGTCAAAGACAAAAACTACCTTAGAGTAAAAGGCTGGAAGACAATTCTACAAGCAAATGGTCCCAGGAAACAAGCCGGAGTTGCCATTCTAATTTCAGATAAAATTGACTTTCAACCTAATGTCATCAAAAGAGACATGGAAGGTCACTACTTGCTGGTCAAAGGAAAAATTCACCAAGAAGAACTCTCAATCCTGAACATCTATGCCCCAAATACAAGGGAGCCCTCATTCATAAAAGAAACTTTACTAAAGCTCAAAGTACACATTGCACCTAACACAATAAATGTGGGTGACTTCAACACTCCACTCTCACCAATGGACCGATCAGGAAAACAGAAACTAAACAGGGAGACAGTGAAATTAATTGAAGCTTTGAACCAATTGGAGTTAACAGATATATTGTCACGCCCAACCTCGTCCTGCAAGGAAAGATGCAACAAGACCAGGTTCTTCTCTGCAACACTTTATTCAGGTTCCTTCTTCCTTCTTCTATCCCAGGGCCTGAGCTAGTTCCCTGCCACCCTCATATAGCCCTGGTGCCCTCGCCTAGGTGCGTGTTGCCTTTGGATTGGAGCCTATTAGTGCGCTTCATTAGCATGGCCATGCTGAGTCATGTACAGGAGTACTGCGCTTGCAACATGGTTGTTTACCGCGATCGAGCAGCATCCTGTCGGCGCCATCTTGTAATGGCGCTGTAGGCAGTGGCTTACCACAATATATATAGAACTTTTCATCCCAAAGCAAAAGAATATACCTTTTTCTCAGCACCTCATGGGACCTTCTCCAAAATAGAACATATAGTTGGTCACAAGACAGACCTCAACAAATATAAGAAGATTGAAATAATCCCATGCCTCCTATCAGATCACTGTGGAGTAAAAGTGGTCTTTAATAACACTAAAAACAACAGAAAGTCCACATACACATGGAAACTGGACAATACTCTACTCAATGATACCTTGGTCAAGGAAGAAATAAAGAAAGAAATCAAAGATTTCTTAGAATTTAATGAAAATGAAGGCACAACATACACAAATCTATGGGACACAATGAAAGCAGTGCTAAGAGGAAAACTCATAGCTTTGAGTGCCTCCAAAAAGAAATTCGAGAGAGCACACACTAGAAGATTAACAGAACAACTGAAAGCCCTGGAACAAGAAGAAGCTAATTCACCCAGGAGGAAAAGAAGACAGGAAATCATCAAACTCAGGGCTGAAATCAATCGAGTAGAAACCAAGAGAACCATACAAAGAATCAACAAAACCAAAAGCTGGTTCTTTGAAAAAATCAACAAGATAGATAAACCCTTAGCCAGACTAACTAAAGGGCACAGAGAAAGTATCCAAATTAACAAAATTAGAAATGAAAATGGAGATATTACAACAGAAACTGAGGAAATTCAAAAAATCATCAGATCCTACTACAAAAACCTGTACTCAACACAACTGGAGAATCTGGAGGAAATGGACATTTTCTTAGACAGATACCAATTACCAAAATTAAACCAAGATCAAATAGACCATCTAAACAGACCCATAACCCCTAAAGAAATAGAAGGTGTCATAGATAGGCTTCTGACCAAAAAAAGCACAGGACCAGATAGATGGTTTCAGTGCAAAATTCTATCATAACTTCAAAGAAGACTTAACACCAATACTCTTCAAACTTTTCCACCAAATAGAAACAGAAGGAACACTACCCAACTCCTTCTTCTTCAGCATCAGTAGCTATGCTGATACCAAAACTACACAAAGATCCAACTAAGAAAGAGAATTTCAGGCCAATTTCCCTTATGAATATCGATGCAAAAATACAAAATAAAATTCTTGCCCACCGAATCCAAGAACACATCAAAACGATCATCCACCATGATCAAGTAGGCTTCATCCAGGGATGCAGGGATGGTTCAATATAAGGAAATCCATAAATGCTATCCACTACATAAACAAACTCAAAGAAAAAAACCACATGATCATTTCATTAGATGCTGAAAAAGCATTTGACAAAATTCAGCATCCTTTCATGCTAAAAGTCTTGGAAAGGACAGGAATTCAAGGCCCATATCTAAACATAGTAAAAGCAACATACAGCAAACCGGTAGCCAACATCAAACTAAATGGAGAGAAACTTGAAGCAATCCCACTAAAATCAGGGACTAGACAAGGCTGCCCCCTCTCTCCATATCTTTTCAATATAGTTCTTGAAGTCCTAGCTAGAGCAATTAGACAACATAAGGAAGTCAAAGGGATACAAATTGGAAAGGAAGAAGTCAAACTATCACTATTTTCAGATGATATGATAGTATACTTAAGTGACCCTAAAAACTCTACTAGAGAACTCCTACAGCTGATAAACAACTTCAGCAAAGTGGCTGGCTACTAAATCAATGCAAGCAAACCAGTAGCCTTTATATATTCAAAGGATAAGAAGACTGAGAAAGAAATTAGGGAAATGACTCCCTTCACAATAGCTACAAACAGCATAAAGTATCTTGGGGTGACTCTAACCAAACAAGTGAAAGACCTATATGACAAGAACTTCAGATCTCTGAAGAAGGAAATCGAAGAAGATCTCAGAAAATGGAAAAATCTTCCATGCTCATGGATGGCAGGATTAATATAGTTAAAATGGCCATCTTGCCAAAGGCAATCTACAGATTCAATGCTATCCCCATAAAAATCCCAACCTAGTTCTTCATAGAGCTTGAAAGAGCAATTCTTAAATTCATCTGGAATAACAAAAAGCCCAGGATAGCTAAAACTATTCTCAACAGTAAAAGAACTTCAGGGGGATTCAGTATCCCAAACTTTAAACTTTACTACAGAGCAATATTGATAAAAACTGCATGGTATTCGTACAATATCAGGCATGCGGATCAATGGAATAGGATTGAAGACCCAGAAATGAACCAACACACCTATGGTCACTTGATCTTCGACAAAGGAGCTGAAAGCATCCAGTGGAAAAAAGATAGTCTTTTCAACAAATGGTCCTGGTTCAATTGGAGGTCAGCATGCAGAAGAACTCGAATCAATCTATTCTTATCTCCTTGTACTAAGCTCAACTCCAAATGAATCAAGGACCTCCACATAAAACCTGACACACTGAAACTAATCGAAAAGAAACTGGGGAAGACCGTGGAGGACATGGGCACAGGGGAAAAGTTCCTGAATAGAACACCAATAGCTTATGCTCTAAGATCAAGAATTGACAAATGGGACCTCATAAAACTACAAAGTTTCTGTATGGCAAAGGACACTGTCAAAAGGACAAAACGTCAACCAACAGATTGGGAAAGGATCTTCACCAACCCTAAATCCAACAGAGGCTAATATCTAATATATATAAAGAACTGAAGAAGGTAGAACCCAGAGAACCAAATAACCCCATTAAACAGTGGGGTATGGAGCTAAACAAAGAATTTTCACATGAAGAACTTGGGAGAGCTGAGAAACACCTTAAGAAATGTTCAACATTATTAATCATTAGAAAAATGCAAATCAAAACAACCCTGAGATTTCACCTCACAACAGTCAGAATGGCTAAGGTCAAAAACTCAGGAGACAGCAGGTGTTGGCGAGGATGTGGAGAAAGAGGAACACTCCTCCACTGCTGGTGGGATTGCAAGTTGGTGCAACCACTTTGGAAATCAGTCTGGTGGTTCCTCAGAAAATTGCGCATGACACTTCTTGAGGACCCTGTTATACCACTCCTGGGCATATATCCAGAGGATTCTTCAGCATGCAATAAGGACACATGCTCCACTATGTTCATAGCAGCCCTATTTGTAGTAGCCAGAAGCTGGAAAGAACCCAGGTGTCCTTCAATGGAGGAATGGATACAAAAAAATGTGGTATATTTACACAATGGAGTACTATTCAGCCATTAGAAACAATGAATTCATGAAATTCTTAGACAAATGGATGGAGCTGGAGAACATCATACTAAGTGAGGTAACCCAGTCTCAAAAGATCAATCATGGTATGCACTCACTGATAAGTGGATATTAGCCTAGAAACTTTGAATACCCAAGACATAATCCACAAATTAAATGATGTCCAAAAAGAATGAAGGAGTGGCCCTGGTTCTGGAAAGACTCAGTGCAAGAGTATAGGGGAGTTCAAGAACAGGGAAGCGGGAAGGGGTAGATGAAGGAACAGGGGGAGGGAAGAGGGCTTATGGGACTTGTGGGGAGTGGGGACCCAGAAAAGGGGAAATCATTTGAAATGTAAATAAAAAATTTATCAATAAAAAAACCAGAAACTTGCAATCTGTAAATCATATAGTATCTAGGTGGATCAGTAGCTGTCAAATTAAGATTCATATTCAAAGAGAAACAACCCCAACTGGAAACATTACTTCTTATCTTCTAATCCATACCCTGGTGTGGTATTTCTTTACAAGTGGTCCTGGTCAAAAACAAGCTGTAGAACCTCACACCACATCTCTCAGATTCAATATAAAACTCACTTAAGAAGTCCATAATCCTCCAATGTGTATTGCCATTTTGCAACATTAGTTTCTCCTGCCTCCATACTTTGTCTTGTCACTGAATTGTTCCCTGATGATGACAAGAATTTGGAAACACTGAATTGGGGGGTCTCTGTCTGGTCTCTCTATCTTTGAGGCCTTCCAGACTTCACTACAAGAAATCTAAAATTTTAAGAGACCACTAGATTATTAATGGATCATCGAGAACCAAAAGTCATTACAAATGTTGTCTTTTTAATAAAATAATTGTCTTGAGTATCTTGTAGTGGTCAGAAACCTAGAGATACTCCAAACAAAGTTTCAATAAAGTATGACCTTGTGTAGAAGTTTGGGGAGATAAGTAGTTCTCCAACAGGACTAAATTATGGTGAGAATTCTATAGCCTGTGGCCTTAGAGGGTGAAGGAAAGAATGGTTCTCAGACATGGACATCTTCCAGAGTCCTGGGTGGTTCTTCTCTTGAGAATGGGCCACACCAGTGACCTTTTTAGGTGGCATAATACGATAGAAGCAACAGCCTAAGATTTCTAATACTGGGCTGAAAGAAGCCTTCTAGCTCTCACCTGGGTCTCACTGACAGTTTGCCCATAGGATGCCCTCCAACCCACACATGGAAAGTCCAACCACATGGAGAGGTCACATGTAGGTGTTGACAGCTCCAGCTGAATATCCTCTCAAAGGCCCACAGCAACAACTAGCCAGGCCCTGCCTGGCTGAGTTCTCACATACTCCTGCCCATGCTCAGGGCAACCTATGGTGACAATGTTGTGACATCCCAACTGAAAACCAGCAGCAGAGACAATCAGAGCCAAATGGATAGAAATTTCAAAGTGTTCCTCCATGTGCTAAATTTGGTTGGATATTCAACTGAGACACTTCCTAGACCTTTAGGCGGCTAGACTTTGGGTATTCCTGACTAAGACGTATAGCTTGTGCAGAGTTCATGAATTTTTAAGTGTGGCTTCCTCTCATTTCAGTCTCTTCGTTTCATCCCTGGACTTTCTACTCTGTTCCAGGTAAATGCAATGTCATCTAACAAGCTTTCCTCATGGGTTCCATGCTGGGACAATGATAATAATTAATAAGCAGAGGACAGTGACTTCAGGCCACACCTTCATACCAGTGTCTGCCTGATGCGATGACTTCTTCCTTAGTTGATTTCAAGGACAGCTCTCAGATCTGAGGCCAAAACTCAGAGCCCTTCAAGTCTTCCCCACCCCACATCCCACAAGGCAGGTGGGAATTTGTCACCAAGCTCTGTGGCATGGTCTGGAATATTCCTCTTACTATCCTGTGACATCCACCATCTTGGGATCTGATGCAGTTTTTACCTCTGCTACTTTATTTTTATAGTAATTGTTTTGTAATTGATGTAATATAATTACATCATTTCCTCCTTTTAATCTTGCCCATGATTCCCCTTTCTCTCTCTCAAATCCATGGTCTCTTTTTCTTTGTTGTTCTTGGTTATGTGTGTATATTTTCCTAAATACATAATTACAATCTACTATCTGTATATATGTAATTATATATATATAAAGCTGTGTGTGTGTGTGTGTGTGTGTGTGTGTGTGTGTGTGTGTATCTCACTATCTCACTTCAGAGATGACTACTTGGTATTGAACCACCTTGGGGATATGTGAATACTGTAGTGAGAATTCTGATTTCTTTAAAAACCCAGTTATGTTAAATGAACACGCTCTTTGTTTTAATCACAGGCAGTGGGGGTAAAGGGCTACTTCAGATTGTCCACAGCAGCTGACCATGATTTGTCTCATGCTCTGGCAGTGGTGTGATTCTGCCAGCTGAAGATAGTTTACATTTGGAATTCTGTGGACTTTTGAGAGAGTATAAAATGCCAGAGCCCCAAGAGAGGTCGGGGCTGCTCCTCCTCCTGCTACTGGTACCTGCTGCTACTGCTGCTGCTGCTGCTGCTGATGATGATGATGATGATGGTGGTAATGATGATGATGATGATGATGATGATGATGATGATGATGATGATTGCTTTTGCTATTTGCTGGATTGCTGGCTGCTGCTTGGAGATATCCTCACAACAAAGATTGAACTTGTCCCAAGGAACTCAAAGCCCCTAATCAGCAGGAAGCTATCTAATGATAGATATTGAGGCTCCCATTTCCTGTCTAATCTTCTTTCTCCCCTACCTAGTGGTGGTGGAAGCACTGGAAAGACATTGATGGTAGAGGAAAAAGACCTCAATAAAGTAGCCAAAAAGTCCGGCTACAGGAGGAGTCGTCCCTGGGGGATCATTTCTCTCGCTCTCAGCATCCCCTTGTTGCCCAGAGTTCTTTGTCTAGGGTTGAGTCCTCACAAGCTCCCCTGCTTCCACTTCTGTGTTAGCATATCTGTCAATGTTCTTCTTGTATAGGAATTGTTTAGCAACCATGTTGATGAGACTTTAAGGTTGTAGCCTCTCTGACATTTCTATGAGACACAAACTCACAGCAAACTTGTTTCTCTGGCTCTTGCAACCCTTTGATCCCCTCTTCTGCAATAATCCCTGAGCCTCAGCTGCAGGAGTTGTATTGTGCATGTTTTGGTTGGGCCTGGGTACCACACTGATCTCTTACTCTCTGCATTTCAATTAGCTGTAATAATCTCTGTCCATTATCCACTGTCATCATCTTTGATAAGTGGTTATCCACATTTATCTGTGTATATAAGGACAACTATTTATAGTGTTGTTAGGAATTATGCTGGTTTAGTAAAGTGGAAGTTGTAGGTTTACCTCCAAGATCCATTACTTCACTAGGCCCAGGTAGTTGTCTAGGTTTCCAGTTATAGATGTGATTTTCCTCTTGTTGAGTAGGTAGGCCTTAGGTCCACCTAGAGGGCTGCTGGTTCCTGTCAAGGCATGCCTGCTGCAGTTGCATACTTAGGGTTATTATGCCATAGTGCGCATTCTTATGGTTCATAGATATCTGTGGTGGCTATTCTTAGTTGTCAATCTGACTATATCTAAAATTAACTAAAATCCAAGGAACTGGGCATACCTATGAGGGTTTTTTTTTTAATTAAATTGTTTAAAGTATGAAGACCAGAATTTTAATCCTGATCTTTTCAGGTGGAAAGACACACCTTAATCTACATCCTTTGAGATGGGAAGATCCACTTTTAATCTGGGCCACACTTTCTGGTAGCAGTCTATATAAGGAACATGAGAGAGAGAAGGAAGCTTGCTCTCTTTGCCTGTTCGCCCTCACTCTTGCTGACAAGTCTATTCCTTCACTGGCATTAGAGCCTACTTCTTCAGAATTCTGGCATATACTGAAGTCAGCTTGAGACATCCAGCCTCATGCACTGAACATGGATTCTGAGACTTTCCCTTAGTAGACACTCAGTGTTAAACAATCTGGACCCAACCTGTAAGCCACTCTTATAACCCCCCCCTCTCTCTCTCTCTCTCTCTCTCTCTCTCTCTGTGTGTGTGTGTGTGTGTGTATGTGTGTGTGTGTGTTCTCTGAGTTCTGTTCCTCTAGAGAACTCTAACTAGAACAGGTTTTGGTACCAGAAGTGATTCTAGAGGAAAAGAAGTATAAGGATGAACTTTCTAAGTGAATAGGTTTTCCAATTTGCCAACATATACAGTTACTGAAGCCTCTTCCAGTAGCTTGGAGAGTACTGAAAGCCCACGATGTTTATTATTCTATGCACTTAAGGAGACAAATGTATTTGATTATCCTGATTCACCAGCTGAGGGAGGCAATGGATTTGGTGACTCTGTATATAAAACATTAAAAGTTTTGTGAAATGAAGTAAGGAAAATAATCATGCTGGTTGGTTGTTCCTAGCATCTCTGGATAAATTACAAAGGAAAAGAATGTGCTGATAAAATACCAACTTCTAGCATTTCATAACACAGTGAAGGACAACAATGAACTCAGACAAAAACTGACCTACTCAAGATGTGCATAAACATTCTTAAGGTTTCTGAGCGTGCCCTGGAAGAGTGTCTTCTCTCCAGCAGCCACAGAGCTCAAGTTGTAGAAAATCAAGCAGCAGCTCTGTTTGATAAGACTGGTTGAATTATAGAGAAAATTCAAGTTCCAGCCTCAGTTAAAGTAAGAGTGTTAATTGGCATGGGATCCTATAACTTGGGATGGAGATGTGTGGGAGGACCCTATTGAGGCTAAGAACTTTAACCTTGAGATTGTCAAAGGTTTAGCTGAGGAAGTAGTCTCTCTACCCTCAGCAGAAGATGTACTCTCCCCTTATCCCCAAAATATTGCCTTTTTTGCCTTTGACCAAAGAAATGAATCCTTCATTGTCTGATCAACCAGCAGTGAATTTCCCTGGAGGAGATGCCAAGAAAGACATTACTGACATCCCCCAGGGCCCACCAATAGTTACCTTGAGACCTATAACCAGATTTAAGGCTAAACAGGCTCCTAGAGAAGAGGTAGAAAGTGTAGTCCATGAAGAGGTTCACTACACTACTAAAAAGCTTAATGAGCTTGCTAATTCCTTTGAGCAGCAGTCTAGGAAATGTGTAGGAATGGATTTTAAAAATATTGTGGGATACTAGTGGAAGGAATGTAAAACTGGATGAGGCTGAGTTTATTGATCTGGGCCTGCACAGTTTAATTCCAAGTGTAATATGGAAACTCATATGTTTTTCCATTAATTAATCCATTGCTCACTTTACATGATGATTACAGCCCTCCCCCAAGTCCCCACTTTACACAGCTTCTTCCACATACTCCTCTCCCTAACTCCTCTGAGAAGGGGAAAGCACCCCCTGGGTAACAATCCACCATGGAACATCAAGTCACTGCAGTACTAGGCACATCCTCTCCCAGTGAGGCCAGACAAGGCATCCCAGTAAGGGGTACAGGATCCACAAATAGGCAACAGAGTCAGAGACTTCAGTTGTAGGAGAACCTGTATAAAGACCAAGTTGCACATCTGCTGCATATGTGGGGGTAAGGGGACTGGGTCCAGCCCATGTATATGCTTTGGTTGGTGGTTCTGTCTCTGGGAACCACAAGACTGAGGTTATTTGACTCTGTTGGTCTTCTTGTAGAGTTCCTATCTCTTCTGGATCCCTCAGTCCTTCCCCCAAATCTTCCATAAGATTTCCTGGAGCTATATCTAATGTTTGGCTGTGGGTCTCTACATCTGTGTCTGCCAGCTGCTGTGTAGAGCCTTGCTCACAGTTTTAAAAGAAGTCAAAAATTTATTTGACTGATGCTAGTGAAAATTTGAAAGGCAGTTTTTTCTAATCCTTCCAAATAATTGAAACAGAGACTATTAGATTTATTAAACAAGCTTTAAGGCACAACAACCTAGCAGACATTAATCTCTTCTAATCCCCTAAACTTATCTAGCTACTTCCCAGCCAAAGTACCAGAGATATTCGTGTTTTAGTGTTGATTTGGCTCTCTCTTCTCCTTATGTGTCCTCATGGTGACTCCTAATGTCTCACCTCCTATCAAATCCTCTTTTCCTCTCTTCCCTCCCCCAGGCTGGGATCAGAAGCTCCACTGATCATTTTCTCCTCTGCCTGTCGTTGACTGATCAGCTTTTTATTGACCAATCAGATGATTGGGGAGCAATGTTTATACAACACTGTGACAGGAGATTCTTAAGATAAGTATTACAATGCCAAGAATACAACCAGATATGGGGACACATGATCATCGTTTGAATAATGCAAGGATAATCTTTATACAGTGTGCAATAACATTATGCCAACAAAATCCTTAGTTGAAACATTTGTCAAAAGATGGCCTACTGAGAATTTGGAGATGCCTGATATCCCTTGTTTTAGTGTTGATGATGGGATTTTAAGGGTTGAGGAAATTCTAATTTAAGAGTAGTATACTGTGTAAAATATATTTGAATCCTCCACAAAGAGGCCCAGAAGACATGATCTTCACTAATCCTGTAAGACACAAAATGGTGAGAGAAACACCAGCACATTTTAATAGCTTTGCTGTTTCCCTTTCCCATGTTCCAGACCTTAGAGTTGGAGATATTCCTGCTCAATTAGATGAATTAAATGCAATTGGGCCCTGAAGTAGGAAGGGCCAGGTGTTAGCACTGAACTGCAAAAGACAAAATGATCATAGTTATTATAGTGGGCAGCATAAACAAAGCAATGTCCATAATGGTTTGACCCTAAAGGTCAACAAAGACAAAGTGAATTTTATGGCGACATAACTCCTATAGACCTTTAGTAATAGCTAATTTCTTATGTTTTTCCAAGTTATAAAATAGGTAAGAAGCCTATTATCCTTTTGTTTGATCAGTATAAGCAGAAAAACATCTTAAACATATTAAAGAAAGGCTACTTTGGTTCATGTCCAATGGAATCTCAGCCCATTAACCAATTTGCAGACCCAGAATCCTTGAAAGGATGGTCAGGTTCCTCTGAGGAAGAACCTTGATAAAATACCCAATAGTTTTATTGTTACCCTTTCTCTCATCCTTCCTGAGAGGATCCTATGATTTTGCACTAGGGTAACTCTACACTGGGGGAAGGGAGACAGACTTTCTGGGGTCTATTGTATACTGGTTCTGAATTGACACTATTTCTGGGAGACCCCAAGAAACACTGTAGCACTCCAGTTATGGTGGGGGCTTATGGAGGCCAAGTGATTAATGGAGATTGGGCTAAAGTCCAACTCACAGTAGGTCCTGTGGTCCCCAAACTCATTCTGTAGTTATTTCCCCAGTTCCGGAATGTGTAATTGGGATAGACACATTTAGAAGTTGGCAAAATTCCCACATTGGTTCCCTTACCTTTGGTGTAAGAGCTATTGTGGTTATAAGGGCCAAATGGAATCCACTGGAGTTGTCTCTACTGGGAAAAATAGTGAATCAAAGAAAATGCGTCCCAGGAGGAACTGAAGAAGTTAGTGCCACCATCAAGGATTTGAAAGATGCAGGAGTTGTGGTTTCCTCCACATCTTCCTTTAACTCTGCTATCTAGCCAAAGCAGAAGACAGATGGATCATGGAGAATGATGTCAGCTATTGAAAATTCAATCTAGTAGTGGCTCCAACTTGCAGTTGCTGTACCAGATGTGATATCTTTACTTGAGCAGATTAATTCATTTCCTGGTACATGGTATACAGCTATTGATCTAGCAAATGCCTTTTCCTTGATATCTGTTTCAAAAAGAATATCAAAAGCAATTTGCTTTCAGTTGGCAAGGCCAGCAGTATACCTTCACAGTTTTACCTCAAAGGTATAGAACTCTTCATCCATGTATCATAACTTAATTTGAAGGGATCTTAATCATCTGTCTTTTACACAAAATATCACATTTGTGCACTATATTGATGACATTATGCTAGTTAGATCAGGTAAGAGTAGGTATCAATCACTTTGAACTTATTGGTACCAAGTACATGTTCCAGAGCATAGAAAATAAATCCAAACTTCAAGAACCTTCTACCTTAGTTGAAATTCTTAGGAGCCCAGTGGTATGGGGCATGCAGAGATATTCCTTTTAAGGTTAAGAATAAATCATTGTATCTGGTCTCTCCCACCACCATGGTAGAAGTACAACATTTAGTGGGTCTATTTGAATTCTGGAAACAGCACATTTCTAACTTGGGTATGTTAGTATGACCCATATGCCAATGACTCAAAAAGCTGCTAGCTTTGTGTGGGGTCTGGAACAGGAAGAGGTTCTTCAACAGGTCCAGTCTGCCTTATCATTTGGGCCACGTGATCCAACAGGGCCAATGATACTTTAAGTATTAGTGGAAGATAGGCATGCTATTTGCAGCCTTTGACAGGCTCCTATAGGTGAATCACAGAAGAGACCTTTATGATTTTGGAGCAAGGCTCTATCATTGTCTGCAAACAACTATTCTCCATTTGAAAGACAGCACATGGTCTACTATTGGACCTTAGTAGAAACTGAACAAGTGACAATGGGCTACCATGCTACCATATGACCTGGAATACCCATCATGAGCTAAATATTATTATCCAATCCACCAAGCCATAAAATTAGATGTGCATAGCAATAATACACTATCCAATGGAAGTGGTATCCATGTGATCCAGCCTGATCAAGTCTTCAAGGCACAAGCAAATTATATGAAGATGCTTCCCAAAGGCCTATGCCTTTTATTCCTCATACAATGTCATCTGCTTCCAGGCATGCACCTATAACCTCACTGGATATGTCCTATGATCAGTTGACTGAGAAGAAGACTGAGTCTTGGTTTACAGATGGTTCTGGCACATTCAATAGGCACCACTTAGAAGTAGATAGCTGCAGTATTGCAACCCCTTTCTGGGACAACCCTGAAAGACACCAGTGGAGGGAAAGCCTCACAGTGGGCGGAACTTCGGGCAGTATCCATATATTTTGTTTGGAAGAAAAAAATGGCCAGATAAAAAATTATTCACTGACTCCTGGGATATAACCAATGCATTGGCTACATAGTCATGCACTTGTAAAAGCATGATTGGAAAACTGATGATAAAAACCTCTGGGGAAGAAGTATATGCTCTTCAAATGGGTGAAGGGTATGAAGATGTCCCATGTGAATTTTCATCAAAAGGTGATTTCAGCTGAGGAAGAGTATTCTGTCTGCTGGTTCAAATCATATATACTGCCTTCTGAAGAACTATCAGAAGACAGAATCACCTGTTCTATGGACAGTCAGCCTCTTTCCCAGACATTTCTGTCATTGACCAGTGGGCCCATGAACAAAGTGGATATGGTGGCAAAGATGGGGGACATATGTGGGCTTGCCAGCATGAACTTTCACTCACCAGGGCTGACCTGGCTGCAGCTGCTGCTGAGCACCTGATCTGCTAACAGCAGAGACCAACACTAAGTCCCAGATATGAGACTGGGTGACTCTCCTTCCCCAGGGGAATGGGGGTCACCATTCCCCAGGGTGACCAGCCAGCAACCTGGTGGCAGGGTGACTACATCAGACCACTTCCTCCATGGAAAAGACAATACCTTTCCTTACTGGAGTAGATACTTATTCTAGTTGTGGATTTTTTCTTTTCTAGCACATAATTTTTCCAACATAACTGCTATCTATGGTCTTACAGAATGCTATATCTGCCATTCATGGTATTTCACACAGTATTACCTCTGACCAAGGAACTCACTTCACAGCCAGAGAAAACAAGAGTGGGCCCACAATCATGGACTCCACGGTCCTTAACATGTTCCCCCACAATCTTGAAGCAGCTGGAAAAATGGAATGGGCTTTTGAAGATGGAGTTGTGGTACCAATTAGGTGGCAACAATCTGAAGTGCTGGAGGAAAGTTCTCCAAAAGGCAGTATATGATTTGAATCAGCATCTAATATATGATATAGTTCCTCCTATACCTGGAATCCATAGGTCCAGGTATCAAGGGATGGAAAAGGAATAATTCCACTCATCACTACACCTAGTGATCTACTAGGAACATTTTTACTTCCTGTTCCTGTAACTTCAAATTCAGCTGGCCTAGAAGTCTTGCTTCTAAAGCAGGGAACACTCCTTCCAGGAAACACTATAACCCTCCACTGAACTGGAAGCTCAATCTTCTCCCTGAGCCCCTTTGGGTGTCTGATACCCCTAAGTCAACAGGTCAAGAAAGGAATAATAGTGTTAGTAAGGTGACCCGGATTACCAGTAGGAAATTGGATTTCTTCTCCATAATGGAGGTAAGAACAACTATGTCTGGTGTGCAGGAGATCCTTTAAGGTGTCTCTTAGTTGTACCATATATTTTGCATGGTTGGGAAAACACAACAGCCTAATCCAAACAGGATGTAAAGGGCACAGACCCTTCAGGAATGATGATATAGGTCATTCCTCCAGGAAAGAGTCAAGGCCTGCTGAGGTACTTGCTAAGGGGTGGAGGAAATAGAAAGTGGGTGTAGAGAAAGGTGTTTACAGCCACATGATTAACTGCAGAAATTATAAATGAGCATTGTCATTGTCATGAGTGTTTCTGTCATATCTTGCTAAGAATGTGTCTATACAGATATTTGTGCTTTATTTCCTCATTTTTATCATATAATAACATCAAATAAGAGAATATCAGTGGTTATAATGTTTATACTCTGAGATATCAAAAGAATGCCCCTCAATGTTTCCTTCTCTTGCAAGCTTGCATGGAACTTTCTGATACCACGAAAGCTAGTCTCCATGGAGGAGGCTTCCAGATCAGCTCCAGCTCTGGAGTCTCTGGGCCTGATGTCTACACGAAATTTTTAATAATAGGGTGTTGGGCCCTGCGAATTAAGTCAAATTCCACCATTGTCAGGATAACCTTCTGAGCTCAGTGAAAAATGGGTTATTTCCTTTACCAAGAGTGCTTCTCCTTCTCCAAGGAACTTGAAACCCCTATATCCTCTACCTGAGGAATTTCACATAGTTCTGCATCTGAGATTCTGAGAATGACTCCCCATGCTAATGAGGCATCTCAGTACCTTAGCTTTTGGCCAATGACTTCTGCCCACCCTGGGTTTCTCCAGACCATGAACTTCTCTCTACAGCCTCTCTGTCAATCCTCCATAGCTCCTCCCCCTTCCCCAGTGATCCTGTTCTCCTCCCCCAAACTCTCAGCTCCTCCTCCTTCCTCCTGCTCGATCATTGGCTCAAACCTTTATTTGAAAAATTATGGTGGGGAGAAGGTTCACAAAGCAACTCCTCATCTGCAGCTCCTCTGAGGAGTGGAATTAGCATCAAAATACAAGCCCAGGGCTATCCACAACACTTCTCCCTTTCTGTCCAATAAAAAAAACCTCTTTTATCTCAGACATTAATTGAGTGCAGTTATTACCATTTTGTAATTTATAACATACAGGATAGACCTAACACCAAGTCCATCAATTTTTATCAATTAAATAGTATCTTTGTCATCTATCTTTGTCATCTACTCAGAAGACTTATAATTCTATACCTGACTGAAGTCCTGGCTTTGGATTGTAACCCATCTGAAAATGATCCTCTCAAATCTGTATCATCTTCTAAATGCTAAACAGCTTGGACTGGCTATGAGACTACTAGTCTTCAACTCCATCAGAAATCCAAGAATGACTAATATTATCTGAAAGTATGAGAAGCACAAAATATAGCTTCTAAAACTTAGCCAAGTTATAGAGACTGCTGATCACCTGGATAGACCCAACACTTTAAAATATTGGAGCATCAATCTTCAACCTTCTGGCCCAAGATCATCTGACAGACCTTGGTAATGCAGAATACTGAAGGGCAAATTACTCTGTATTGGCAGAGATTATCAGTTGACTATTCCGCATAGTGTGTGCTTTTTTTGAACAATATTTGTCTGTAGATGAAATGAGGCAATTCTTGCCTGGTGACTGTTTCGCCACAACTGAAGCACCTCCTTTGATGTTCAGTTTCTTCTTTGAATTCAAGAAAGGGGTGCTGTCAGGAGCAGATAGGTATCCAGTCAAATGATGTTTAATAAAGAAATGTCAGTAAACGTCATTTTCTGTGGCCTTCTGACACCTTTGAAGACCATCTACCTACCTAAAGCATCTCTGAACTGTTAAGCCTTGACTACTCTCGGCCATTTCTAATAGAAATTACTCAGGATCACCCTTTTAATCAACTCACAATCACGAGTTTGCTCTCTGGCCCTTAACCTGTATTACTTAATCATTTAAAAACAGTTTATAATAGCATTTATACAAGGATTGGGTCTAAGCCTTGTATTTTTAAATGTGTTATATAGGCGCAATGCCTACATAGGAGTAACAATATTAATCCCAGTTTTATATCAATAATAAGTTTATACCAATAAAAACATTAAATTTACATCAAATAAATTCTGAGCAAATATGAGAAATTATAACTTCAACTTCGTATCAATTATAAAGACTTCTACCAATGTAAGATCTGGCTATGTAATGTTTTGTTTAAAAGTATATTTGTTAACCTAGTCCTATTTGTCTATTTCTATAATTTCTATAATATTACTATATTCCTCTTTCCACCCTTTCCCCTTTACCTAAGAAGGAAGGATAGAGAAGAGGAAAGGAAAGGTAGTAATCCATGAGTTTAAGTTCTTTAGTTCTCTCCCTGTCCAAACCTACATTTGTAAAGTATCTCTAAAATGACAATATATCTATAATTCCTAAAATAATCAAAAATATCTACCCCAACATAAGGAACTGGGATGATGATTGTCTTCTGTCTGCTTCCAGCTGAATTAGAGCAAATAATTCCCATCTGGGGGCCCAAAGGGAAATAGGAAAATTGGCTCATCAGAGGAAAGCTAGCTGGCATTATTTGCCTTCCAGTCACTATGTGCTGAGAGAGTTCATTGCTCAGCTGACATCTTGACCATGACATTCTGAAAGGCTGGATAGGCAAGTAAAGTTCTGGAAGCAAGTCTTTAAAAGAATCAGTTTTGATGTAGTTGAAGTAGAGTCAAGGGTGAAGCTGGAATGGAAGGTCCTGGAATCTCAGCATCCCAGAGCGTGAAAATAGGTCTGAGAAGACTACAAGTCCACAAGTATGTAGGATACATAATTATTTTGTATCCTACATAATTAATAGAATTCCCTCGTTGTATTTTTTCAGGTAATTTGCAATCCCCAGGAAGGCAAGGTATATTTTACTTCACCAAACATTCTTTCCACGCTATTTATATCTGGATCAGCCAATAGGATGTCATCCATATAATGATATATAGTGGATTGGGGAAATTGTGAATCAACTCTAATGGCTGTTGTACAAAATATTGACACAAGGTAGGGATATTTAACATTCCTTATGGCAAGACGTTCCAATGATGTCTTTTTATTGGGTGGCCTCTATTGAAGGTAGGTACTGAGAAAGCAAACCTTTCCTTATCACATTCATGTAGAGGAATAGTGAAAAAACAATCTTTCAGATCAATCACTATGATAGGCCATTTCTTAGGCAACAAGGAAGGCAATGGGATCCCAGGTTGCAAGGAACCCATTGGCTGAATAATCTTATTAATTGCTCTGAGATCTGTCAACATCCTCCATTTTCCAGATTTGTTTTTGATGACAAAAACTGGAGAATTCCAAGGGCTGATAGACTCCTCTACATGTTGAGCCTCCAACTACTCTTGGACTAGTTGTTCTAATGCTTGTTGTTTCTCTTTTGTCATAGACCATTGATCAATGCAAATGGGTTGGTCAGTCAACCACCTTAATGGTAAGACTGTCGGTGTTTTGGCAGCAGTGGCTCCTTAGGGTAAAACTAAATTGTCAGCCTCTACTCTATCTTGTTTATGGACAGTTTGGACAGTCTGTAACTGCCTTTGATAACATTCCCTAACTAATTTAAGATTTGTATTAGGAGACTGACTAATTTCATGGCTAGATACTGAGACTGAGGGGATATTAATTTGGGTTTTCCACTGCTGTAATAGATCTCTTCCCCATAAGGTAATGGCTATATCAGCCACGGATGGCTTCAATTTTCCTATCTGAACTTCTGGTCCTATACATTTAAGCCATCTGGTACTTTGCTTTATTTGGGATAAGGTCCCAGCTCCTTCAAATTGTATGTCTACTTCTTGAAGTGGCCAACTTACAGACCAAGATTTTGGAGAGATAATGGTGACATCTACTCCAGTGCCAACCATTTCTTAAATCTCAATATTGTTTACTAATATTCTTAGTTTAGGTCAGTGATCCTCTGTAGAAGTTTGCCAAAATATTCATTTTGGAGTCCCTTTGAGGCTTTCTGAATTGCCTATAGAACTTGCCTCAGCTTTATCTGGTCTCAGAACATCTGTGTTTGAAGCAGTGACACTTAATTGTCCTGAGGAAGAGAGCTCTCCTTGCCTGGCATTGGGCCTATAAGAGGCCCCCCTGGGAGTTTTTTTGCAGGATATTGCCCCATTTTGTCTGTTGTTGCTCTACATTCCCTAATCAAATGTTGGCCTTTGCCACACCTTTGACATATTCCAAAAGGCAGAGGCCCTCTTCTGGTATTGCTTTGGTTTTTTTCTATAGTCATTTATGAGATGACCCCACTCATCAGAATTAAAACATTTGAAATCTCGGGTCATTTCTAGGTGTCTAGTGGCAGCTTCTCCTATTACAGTAACACCAGGTGAGTGAGATACAACATCAGTTGTATATCTAATCCACTCTTGCTGACCTTGCTCTCAGTGGTCTGATTACTTCCTTGCATTCAGTATTTGCATTCTCAAAAGCTAAATACTGAATTATTGCCTTCCTTGCTGCAGAATCTGATATACTCCTTTCCACAGCTGAGGTTAGTCTTTGGATACTCTGGTTCTTCTTAGAAGGGGGAACAAAATACCCACAGAAGGAGATTCAGAGACAAAGTGTGGAGCAGAATCTGAGGGAAAGACCATCCAGAGACTGCCCCACCTAGGGATCCATCCCATATACAGCTACAAAACCCAGACACTATCATGGATGCCCACAAGTGCTTACTGACTGGAGCCAGATATAGCTGTCACCTGGGAGTCCCTGGTAGTGCAGGGCAAATACATAGGGGGACACTCTCAGACAGCCACTGAACTGAGCACAGGGTCCCCAATGGAGGAGCTACAGAAAGGACCCAAGGAGCTGAAGGGGTTTGCAATGCCATAGGAGGAACAATAATATGAGCCACCCAATACTCCCAGAGCTCCCAGGGA
This sequence comes from Apodemus sylvaticus, assembly GCF_947179515.1. NCBI lineage: Eukaryota > Metazoa > Chordata > Mammalia > Rodentia > Muridae > Apodemus > Apodemus sylvaticus. The sequence continues at coordinate 97,636,205 of NC_067479.1, forward strand.
CAAAACCATCAACCAAAGAGTTACACATGGAGTTACTCATGGCTCCAGATGAATAGCCTGCAGAAGATGGTCCTGTTGGACATCAAAGGGAGGAGAGGTCCCTGGTCTGGGGAAGACTTAGATGCAGCACTGTAGGGAAATACCAGAACAGGGAAGCAGAAGAGGGTTGACTGGGGTTCAGGGGAAGGGAGATGGGTTATGAGATTTTGGGGGGGGGGCAGGAAAGGATAGCATTTGAAATGTAAATAAAGAATATATTTAATAAAAAATAAAAAATAAAAAAACCTGCAGTTTCTCCAGGCCATCGAGCATCTGTAGCTACTCCTACTTCCCCGCCCCGCCACCCCCCCACTCTCCCCCAGATCCTTTTCTCCTCCCCCAACCTCTCAGCTCCTCCTCCTTCCTCCTGTCCAATCATTGGCTCAAGTCTTTATTTGAAAAGTTAAGGTGGGGAGAGGTTTCACAAGGCAACTTCTCATCTGCAGCCCCATCCAAGGAATGGAATTAGCATCAAAAATACAAGCCCAGGGCTATCCACAACAGTTTCCACCCCAAACTCTTGTGAATGAAGCACCAATGAACATGGCTAGGCAAGTATCTGTGAAGTAAAATGTTGAATCCATTGGGCACATGCAAGAAGTGGTATGCTGTGTCATATGCTAAGTTTTATTTTTAGCTCTTTAAAACTCCCCACACTGATTCCCAGAGTCTCTAGATCAGTTGGTAATACCACAACTGATGAGTGCTTCTTCCCCTCCTTGCCCCCCTATCCTCTTCAGCACTTGTTTTGTTGATCTTTGCCATCCTTACTGGGATAAGAAGAAATCTCAAAATTATTTTGATTTGTCGTTCCCTAATTGCTTGAAATAATGAACATTTTTTGAGATAGTACTTACACCTTTTCTTCCTTCTTTTGAGAACTGTCTGTGAAGACCTGTTCTTGAATGTATCATTTTTATTCTTAAATTATTTATGAATTATAAATATGAATCCTCTGCAATGTGTATAGCTGGCAAAGATTCTCTCCCATTCTGTGAGTTTTCTCTTTACTTGATTCTTCCTTTAGCTGTGAAGAAGCATTTTAAGTTTACGGAGTCCCATTTGTCTATTGTTAGCTTCTATTTCTGAACAAATGGGGTCCCATTCGTGGTGTCTTTTCTGACATACACATCCTATAAGGCACAGTTTATGTTTTCTTTTTGCAATATTAGTATTTCAAATTTAACATTTAGGTCTTTGCTCTATTTGAGGTTAGGAAATCAAAAGCAATACAGGGCTATCTGCATCAAATTTCTCAATTCTCCACTTTCTCAATTCTTGTTGAGAATTAGCTGACATGATAAGTCAAGAGATGGAAATTAGAGGGATTTGTACAAATAGAAAAAGAAGAAACAAAATTTTCCCTATTTGTAGATAACATGATATTATGCATAAGATATCTCAAAATTTCTGCCATATTTTTTCTAGAAATTACCATCAAGGTAGCAAGACAAAGAAATGACTTGAAAAATCAATATTCTTTTATGTACCAACAAAGATTATCCAGAGAAACAGATCATGAACAAACTTTCATTCACAATAGTCTGTCTCAAAGAAAATAATACACCTAGGAACAAAGTGTGCCAGGGAAATGGAGGACCTCTACAGTGAAAATTTTAAATCTCTAGGGAAAGAGGTGAAGACTAATACTGGAAAATGGAAAGACATCTCATGCTCACAGATTGGCAGAATTGATGTTGTCAAAATGACAGTTACACCAAAAGTCATTTGTAGATTCAATACAATCCCAATCAAAATCCCCACCACATTCTTCAGAGAAACTGAAAAAAAAAAGTTAACCTAAAATGCATATAGAATTGCCAAAATAATCTTGAGCAAAAGGGAGCAATGCCGGAGGGATTATTATCCCAGACCTCAAGATATGTTGCAGAACCATAATAATAGAAACAATATGGTACTGACACAAAACACAGACATGTAGACCAATGGAACAAAAATCAAAGATCCAGGCATGATTATTATGCATAACTACACATCCATCTAATATTCAACAAAGATACCAAAAATAGACACTGGAGAGAAGACAACATCGCCAAAACCATGGTGCTGGGAAGACTGGATGTCTACATGCAGAAGAGTGAAATTAGACCATATCTATCACCTTGCATAAAAATTAACTCCAACTTGATCAAAGACCTAAGTGTGCCGTTTCCTCAGCTTTGCCCTCAGTGCCCTGCCTGTGGAGAATGGTCTTAATGACTTACAGAGGAAGCAGTGGGGGATTCCTGGCTCCAACATGTGTGAAAAGACCATGGATCTGAGGGCAGACCTGACGGCTAATTAAGCATGATAGGTGATATGGGCCTCTCACACTTCCCAGGCAGAGAGTGCCTCTGGAATGAAAGGTGAGCTGCTTGTTTAAAGGAAGTGGGTGGTCCCCAGCAGACTTTCAGATTAACCTAAGACCTAGACTTAAAATACAAAAGGGTTTGAAACTTTGGACACGAATCAAGATAAGTATAAGCCAAGAGAGAGGTCCCCTTTGATTTATAACCCTCTAGGGACAGGGAGAAAGAGGAAAGAGAGAATTTTTTCTGGCTCTAGTGAGAGACCCTAGGGCCAGGATGTCTTCAGGCAGGAAGCAGAGCTCCCCTAATGCCCTCTTACATGATTTTGGAAGAATTTTCCAGAGCTTTTGCCTTACTTAGCAATCATATTAGCCCTCATCATCTTATAGTGCAGTAAGAAGCTTGCAACCAGCTTTCTGGTTCTTCTTACACAAGGCTCTCAGGAGCTTTGGACTATTGAGTTCTTCTCTCAGAGAGAAACAGCCCAGTCTCTCATGTTCCCTGGATCAGGTCATAAAAGTTTTCATGCAAGAGTTTTCCTGGGAGTCTCAGACAAATAAGATACTTAAGTGTTCGGGTTTAGGGAATTCAATTTAACAATGCTTTCAAGTTCCCATTGGGAGGTAGAAACAGGAGTCTTGCTGACAGACACAGGAAGAACTGATCACAGCTAAAGCCACTTAGAACTGTCTTCTCTAGATCCACATAGCCAAACGTGTTATGGGTATAACATGAACTACTTAATATAAGAGGGACACCTGAGCCAGGTCTAGAAATCTGGCTCTGAACATAATGGGATGTGTGTCACAGGATTATGAGCTATGGGATTATTTCTTCCCGAACACAGAGACCCAGAGGAAAGAACGTCTTCCCACCAGCAAGCAAAGGAGCAATGATAGGGAAGCCTGGAAGGTTTCCAACAACTTAGATTCAACTAAGCAAGTTTGGAATGTCTTTGCACACTCCCAGAAGTTACGAGATACAGCAGTGGGAGGAAGCTAATTTGGGGCCTCCACCTAGACAAATACCTTTTAGAATCCCAGGTTTTTCCTCTCAAATAATCAGCAATGGTTTGCACTTTGCAGGAATAGTGTGAGTTTTATTTTTAAGCTTAATGATCAAAAGTTCTAGTCTGTGAGCCACAAGTAACCTCCTCTCTCATGGAAACACAGGGTCTTTGGTCATCAGATGGAAGTGCTTGCCATGTGGAAGATACATAGGAAGTCTTCCTATCCTCCTGCTGCTGCTGTTCTAAGAATGTAAGGTAGAGAATTCATCAAGAAAAGAAATCTTGAATAGGTTTAAAATATCTCCCAGCCATTTTGTAGTTCATCTTTTGAAGACACTCTGTTTAATTTCAATGTCCCAACTTTAAGTTGGTTTATTTTCATTCCTTTTTTTTTAATTTTCTATATTCTTTGTTTACATTCCAAATGCTTTCCCCTTTCCCAGTTCCCTCCACCCCATATGTCCCATAAGCCCTCTCCTCTCTGCCTCTTCCCCAATTACCCCCTCCCATTTCTCTGTCCTGGTACTCCCCTACAGTGCTGGATCAAGCCTTTCCAAGACCAGGGCCCTCTCCTTCCTTCTTCTTGGGAATCATTTGACATGCTAATTGTGTCTTGGGTATTCAGAGCTTCTGGGCTAATATCCACTTATCAGTGGCGGCATTCCATGTGTGTTCTTTTGTGATTAGGTTACCTCACTTAGGATGATATTTTCCAGTTCCAAGCATTTGCCTAAAAATTTCATGAATTAATTGTTTTTAATTGCTGAGTAGTATTCCATTATGTAAATATACCACATTTTCGGTATCCATTCCTCCATTGAGGGACATCTGGGTTCTTTCCAGCTTCTGGCTATTATAAACAGGACTGCTATGAACATAATGGAGCATGTGTCCTTATTGCATGCTGGGGAATCCTCTAGGTATATGCCCAGGAGTGGTATAGCAGGGTCCTCCGAAAGTGTCATGCTCAGTTTTCTGAGGAACCACCAGACTGATTTCCAGAGTGGTTGTACCATCTTGCAATCCTACCAGCAGTGGAGGAGTGTTCCTCTTTCTCTGCATCCTTACCAACACCTGCTGTCTCCTGAGTTTTTAATCTTAGCCATTCTGACTGGTGTGAGGTGAAATCTCAGGGTTGTTTTGATTTGCATTTCCCTAATGACTAATGGGGAACATTTCTTAAGGTGCATCTCAACTATCTGAAATTCTTCAGGTGAAAATTCTTTGTTTAGCTCTGTACCCCATTTTTAAGTTGGCTTATCTTCTTGATTTTTCATCTTTGAGCTTTTTATAGTCTAGATATTAACACTCTATCAAGTATTTAGTTGGTAAAGATCTCCTGTTTTGTAGGTTGCCTCTTCATTCAAATAATGGTGTCCTTTTCTGTGCATGTGGTACCCTTTGTCTTTTTTTTTAAATTGAATATCATCTTCATTTACATTGCCCATAGTAAAATCAGATATCCTCCCTCCCCTAAAACCTCCAACCCCACCCCTTCCTCCTTCCCCCTGTCTCCATGTATATGCCCCTCCATCCAACACATTCCCTCCTCACCCCCCCCTTGGTTTCCCTTTGTTGGGGCCTCTGTTGAACCTTTACCTGACCAAGGACCATTCCTCCCACTGATGCCCAACAAGGCCTTCCTTTGCCACATTTTTGGCTGGAACCATGTGTGCCCCTTGGTTGATGGTTCAGTCCCTGGGAGTCTTAGGGTGTCTGGGTGGCCGAAATCATTGTTCTTCCCATGGGGCTGTAAACCCCTTCAGCTCCTCTGGGCCATCCTCCAACTCCTTCACGAGGAGGGCGGGGGGGGGGGGGGGGAAGGGAGGCATGCCCAGTCCAATAGTTGGTTGCTAGCATCTGCCTCTGTATTTGTAAGGCTCTGGGGCAGGGCCCCTCTGGAGACAACCATGGCATGCTCCTTTTGGTATGCACTTCTTGTCATCCATAAAAGTGTTGGGGTTTTGTGACTGCTTATAGGATGAATCCCCAAGAAGGGCAGTCTCTGGGTGACCTTTACTTCAGTCTCTGCTCCACACATTGTCTCCCTTATTGCTCCTGTGAGTATTTTGTTCCCTTAGAAGAACCAAAGCACCATCACATAAGTCCTCCTTCTTCTTGAGCTTCCTGTGCTAGGTGAATTGTAACTTGTTTATTTTGAGCTTTTGGGCTAGCATCTGCTTATTAGTGAGTGCATCCCATGTGTGTTCTTTTGTGATTGGGTTGCCTCGCTCAGGATGACACTTTCTAGCTCCATCCATTTGCCTAAGAATTTCATGAATTAATTGCTTTTAATAGCTTAATAGTACTCCATTGTGTATATATTTCATAGTTTCTGTATCCATTACTCTGTTGAGGGACATCTGGGTTCTTTCCATCTTCTAGCTATTATAAATAAGGCAACTATGAACACAGTGGAGCATGTGTCCTTATTACATGTAGGAGCATCTTCTGGGTATATGCCCAGGAGTGGTATAGCAGGGCCCACAGGTAGTACTATGTCTAATTTTCTGAGGAATCACCAAACTGATTTCCAGAGTGGTTTTACCAGCTTGCAATCCCACCAACAATGGGGAAGTATTCCTTTCCCCCCACATCCTTCCCAGCATCTGCTGTCCCCTGAGTTTTTCATCTTAGCCATTCTGACTGGTGTAAGATGGAATCTCAGTGTTGTTTTGATTTGCATTTCCCTGATAACTAAGGATGCTGAACATTTCCTTAGGTGCTTTAGAGCCATTTGAGTTTCCTCAGTTGAGAATTCCCTGTTTAGCTCTATACTCCATTTTTTAACAGGGTTATTTGATGCTCTGGAGACTAACTTCTTGAGTTCTTTGTATACATTGAATATTAGCCCTCTATCAGATGTAGGGTTGGTAAAGATCTTTTTCCAATTTGTTGGTTGCTGTCTTGTCCTACTGACTGTGTCCTTTGCCTTACAGAAGCTTTGCAGTTTTATGAGGTTCTATTTGTCGATTCTTGCTCTTAGAGCATAAGCCATTGGTGTTCTGTTCAGGAGCGTTTCCCCTGTGCTCATGTGTTCAAAATCCGTCCCCACTTTCTCCTCTGTAAGCTTCAGTGTGTCCAATTTTGTGTGTAGATCTTTGATCCACTTGGACTTGAGCTTTGTACAAGGAGATAAGAATGGGTCGATTTGCATTTTTCTGCATGCGTATCTCCAGTTGATCCAACACCATTTGTTTAAAATGCTGTCTTTTTTCCACTGGATGTTTTTAGTTCCTTTGTCAAATATCAAGTGACCCTACATGTATAGGTTCTTTTCTGGGTCTTCAATTCTATTCCATTGATCTTCCTGCCTGTCTGCATACCAATACCAAACAGTTTTTATAACTATTGCTATGTAGTAGAGCTTGAGATCAGGGATGGTGATTCCCCCAGAAGATCTTTTGTTGTGAAGAATAGTTTTGCTATCCTGGGTTTTTTGTTATTCCAGATGAATTTGATAATTGTTCTTTCTAGATCTATGAAGAATTGATTTGGAATTTTGATGGGGATTACATTGAATCTGTAGATTGCTTTTGGCAAGATGGCCATTTTTACTATATTGATCCTGCCAATCCATGACCATGGGAGACCTTTCCAACTTCTGAGACTTTCTTTGATTTCTTTCTTCAGAGGCTTAAAGTTCTTTTCATATAGATCTTTCACTTGCTTCATTAGGGTCACACATAGTTATGAAATATTATTTGGGACTATTGTGAAAGGTGTCATTTCCCTAATTTCTTTCTCCTCTTGCTTATCCTTTGAGTAGAGGAAGGTTATTGATTTGCTTGACTTAATTTTATATCTAGTCACTTTGCTGAAATTGTTTATCAGCTTAGGAGTTCTCTGGTGGAAGTCTTGGAGTCGCTTAAGTATACTATCATATCATCTGCAAATAGTGATATCTTGACT